>NC_140166.1:170322457-170577457 GCF_963971535.1 Notolepis coatsorum | reverse complement strand
CAATAAAAATACAGTGGTACAACATATTAAAGGTGAGCGATAAAGTGGCAGTCAGGAGAATGAGGCTGGCAGGTCACTGCCAGAGACACCATGAGATGCCAACCAGCAAACTTGTGCTGTGGGAACCAACACACGGGCATCGATCACGAGGACGTCCCACATTAACCTACGTGGACGTACTCAGGAGAGAAGCGGGAACAGAAAGCACCGGCGAGCTAGCCAGATGCATGGAGGATCGGGATGACTGGAAGCACCGATGGAGGGCCCGTCTGAGGACGACCTAGATATACACAAGGTGCAGAGTCATAAAAGTCAAAACAGTCATAATATACAATACACTATAGTCCGTGTAGGTTTTGGTTAAGAGTCAGACATTCCTAATAGTTCTTGATTTCTGCAGCTGTTAGTTCTCCAGCTGCTGGCAGCAGTCCATGCCCTCGGTTGTGGAACCTGATGGCCACTGGCATGTAGGACTTGCAGAGGCGGTTAGTGGAGTGTCAGGGGGGGGGGTTGGGGTCTGTGGCTGAATCTCCTCATCTCGGCTAGCTCCTCATAGAGGGGATGGGGGGGCTTTTCCAGGATAGAGGCCAGCTTCCTTCTCATCCTCTCTGCCACCACCTCTAGTTTGACCAGCATCAACTCCCACCACAGAGCTAGCCTTCCTCACCAGCTTGTTCAGTTTGTTGGTGTCCCTTGAGTTGATGTCGCCCCCTCAGCATATAACAAAGGCCAAAAGGAGGACACGGACTGGTAAAACAACTGCTGCAGTCTACTCAACTGCACACATTGAAGGACTTAAGAGTCTCCTCAGGAAGAACAACCTGCTCTGTCCCTTCCTGTAGAGGGCCTCTGTGTTGGCCAACCAGTCTAGTTTGTTGTTCAAGTGTACTCCAAGGAACTCAAGGACAGGAACGTTTACTCAAGGACAGGAACGTTTACTCAAGGAAATCATCTGACTCAAATGGCATTGTGCCCTGGCCCCCACAAATATATACTCCAACATTTCTATCTGGAACTGTTTATGGACAATCTATCTGAAAAGTAATGGGGATGTCTACGTATCTACTGAATACGCATGGTCGATTTTTATTGCTCTTTCTTTGTGCAGAGGATCACCGGCTGCTCACTGCCCTCTCTGGAGGATGTTGCCATCACACACTACCTCAGCAGAGCCACCAACATCACTGAAGACTCCACCCTGGTCACCACCTCTCTGAACTGTTGCCCTCTGCCCCCTGTTGCCCTTCGGTACTGTAGGTCAGCCAAAACACGCACCTCCAGACTCAGAGACACTTTATTCCCCAAAGCAATTTGCATTCAATACGAACATGAAAAAACACTGAGAACCTATGCTGCTATCTGCCTGGCACTTTACTATTATGCGCACTATTGCCATTTTATTATTTTTTATCTTTAGTTTTTTCTTTAACTATATGTTTACACTGCTGCTGTTTTTACTGTGTCCTGTGGTTTTATAATGTATTTTATTCAAAACCTGTGCCTCTCAGCTGTGTGATGTGCTCCAGCACATATTCAATATGAGCCTGAGGCTGCAGAGAGTCCAGACACTGTGGAAAACCTCCTGTGTGGTCCCTGTCCCTAAATGCCCGCGTCCCAGCACGTCCAAGGACTACAGGCCGGTGGCTCTAACCTCTCACATAATGAAGACCATGGAGAGGTTAGTCCTGGAGCAACTCCGCCCGGTGATCAAACCCCACCTAGACCCACTCCAGTTCGCCTACCAGCCCCGACTGGGGGTAGAGGATGGTGTTGTCTACCTGCTGAACCGAGCCTACACTCACCTAGACAAGCCAGGGAGCACCGTGAGAGTCATGTTCTTTGACTTCTCCAGTGCTTTTGATTATTTGATACCATAAGGCCTGGGCTGCTGGGTGAGAAGTTGGAGGCGATGCAGGTAGAGGCCCCCCTGGTGTCCTGGGTTGTTGACTATCTGACGGGCAGACCACAGTACGTGCGCCTACGGAGCTGTGTGTCAGACAGACTGGTCAGCAACACCGGGGCCCTGCAGGGGACAGTCCTCTCTCCCTTCCTCTTCACCGTCTTCTACACCAACGACTTCCACTATCGGTCAGAGTCCTGCCACCTTCAGAAGTTTTCTGATGACTCTGCGATAGTGGGATGTATAAAGGACAGTGATGAGAGGGAATACCGGGAACTGGTAGTGGACTTCGTCACATGGTGCGATAAAAACCACCTGCAGCTAAATGTGGCGAAGACCAGGGAACTGGTGGTGGAGCTGGGGAGGAGGAGGAGTGCACCTGTGACCCCTGTTTCCATCAGGGGAGTCGATGTGGACATGGTTGAGGATTATAAATACCTCTGTGTGCACATCGACAACAAACTGAACGGGTCAAAACACACAGAGGCACTGTACAAGAAGGGCCAGAGCCGACTCTACTTCCTCAGAAGGCTGAGATCCTTCAATGTCTGTACAAGGATGTTGAGGATGTTCTATGAGTCGGTGGTGGCGGGCGCCTTGTTGTACGCTGTGACCTGCTGGGGCAACAGACTGAGAGCAGGGGACGCAAACAGGCTGGATAAGCTGGTCAGGAAGGCCAGTAGTGTGGTTGTGGTGGAGCTGGACTCTCTAGCGAGGGTGGCGGAGAGGAGGAGCCTTGCTAAGCTCCAGGCCATCAGGGAAAACTCCTCCCACCCACTATACACAGACTTGGCTGACAGGAGGAGCAGGTTCAGTGCTAGACTAACACTACCTACATGTAGGGAAGTCCTTCATTCCGACAGCCATCAGACTTTACAATGCACCACTGTGCCTCACTGCATCACTGAGCACAGGGTGACAGTTACCATCTTCCTGGACTTTTACTTTTGAAACAACACTGTGGAATATTACACTTACTGTAGACTTCTGTATATTTTTACTGAATATTTTATTCTATTCTTATTCTTAGGCAATTTGTCTTGTTATTCTTATTCATGATTTGTTCTGTCTAAATGTTTAATGTGAGCGATGTGTCAAATTTCCCTCTGGATAATAAAAGTATTTCTATTTCTATATTCTATTTCTATGTATTGATTGATTGATTGAAAACTTTATTAACAGATTGCAGAATGGGTACAGTACAGTACAGTTCAATACATACAATTGTTAAGGGGATGCAGACCAGAGAAAGACTTTCGTCTTGTTTACATCAGGGTCCCCCATTTTCAATTCATCATAACATGACATACACGACATACAGATAGACAGTACTGCTACATCTATAAATTTATGACATAGAAAAGAGAGTATATACATTTGATGTAGAAACTGTACATTGGAGGACGTTGGGTAGGTGGGGTGGGGGGGGACTGTACATTGGAGGTGGTTGGGTGGGTGGGGGGGGCACTGTACAACTGTACAAGCAAAACTGTACATTGGAATATTGACGAAACCATACTTGGTCATTTACTGTACATTGGAGGGGGTTGGGTTAGGACATTTACAGGGGCCAGTTTCGAATTGCAGTCTCCCGTAGGTGTTCTTTGAGAGTGGTTTTGAAAGTGGGTAGTGATTCATATTCCTTTACAGCTTTGGGTAGGGCGTTCCACATTGATGTGGCATAATTGCGAAACGTGTTTAGTCCCTTGTTTGAGCCGAATCTGGGTTTAACATGATTTGTGGAGCTCCTTCTGGTGTTGTGATCGTGGTATTCACTGACCTTTGGGAAGTATTTTGATATGTACATGGGTACCTTGGTCGTGTAGTGTATCTTGAAGACCAGGCCCATTGCAAGTTGCTGTACTCTGTCATCTACTCTAAGATCCTAACAGAGAATATATACATATGATGGGGAGGAGACTGTACATTAGGAGGGGGTGGGGTTTGTACTAGGGATTCACATCTTTTTACAGCTTTGGGTAGGGCGTTCCACATTGATGTGGCATAATTGCGAAACGTGTTTAGTCCCTTGTTTGAGCCGAATCTGGGTTTAACATGATTTGTGGAGCTCCCTCTGGTGTTGTGATCGTGGTATTCACTGACCTTTGGGAAGTATTTTGACATGTACATGGGTACCTTGGTCGTGTAGTGTATCTTGAAGACCAGGCCTATTGCAAGTTGCTGTACTCTGTCATCTACTCTAAGCCATCCTAGTTTGTCAAAGTGGGCAGGGGTGAGGGGGGTTCTAGGAGTAAGGTCAAGCAGTAGTCTGACCAGTTTGTTTTGAGATGTTTGTAATTTTGTTTTTAGGGCCTTTGAGGTGCTTTGGTACCATGAGGTGCAAGCATATACCCTTAGTACCACCATTAGAGTGGCAAGTACAATTTCGTTGTACTATACAATGACAGATAAAGGCTGATTCTGAATCTGTGTAAGATTAAAGCTGCAAAATGTACGGTACATTCAAGGGAGTCGTTTAACCAAAGGAGTATCTCCTCTCTGGTAAACAAGAATACCCTGAAGACTCTGGCAGGAGCACTCATTCAAGGGTACTACGACTATGCTTGCACTTCATGGTACCAAAGCACCTCAAAGGCGCTAAAAACTAAATTACAAACATCTCAAAACAAACTGGTCAGACTACTGCTTGACCTTACTCCTAGAATCCACCTCACCCCTGCCCACTTTGACAACCTATAGCAGGGCTATTCAACTAAATTGTTCAGGGGGCCACATTGTCAGAAACCCAAGGGGCCAGGGGCCGGATTGCCACGGCGCCTCCCCGTGCTATGAATATATGTACACTTGACACGCAACCACATTTTCACAACTTTTATTTAACTACATTGCAAAAGTAGTATACCTTTCAAAAAAAGTGCTTCATTTATGTGCCACATCTGCAACATCTCCTGCAGAAAGTGCTTCTTTTATGACTGTGCAACAACTGCAACATCTCCTCTTCAACATTTCAATATAAAAATAAAATAAAAAACAAACAAGTGCATGATGTGCATCTGAACATTCTAACATCAACACTTGAACAAAAAAACACATTTATAGTGCAGCTGAGCTTATGAAAAAGTGCTTCATGTCTGTGCAACAACAGCAAATCACAGCATCTTATTAGCACTTATTGTCCACTCTTAACTCTCAAACATCAGGGGGGTGGGGGGCAGACAGGCCTAGCCTACATACACACATCTAATGAGAGCGATTGCACTTCTTTGACTGGGCAATGGCAGAGAAAGAGGGTTCATAGGAAGTGAGGGCTACCCGCAAACAGTGATGCAAATGCTCATTTTGTCAAGGAGGCACGTTGCTTGTTTTAATGGTATTCATGTGAGAGAAACTGGATTCACAGGTGTATGTTGAGCCAAACATTGTTAGCACAGATATTGCCAGCGTTTTTATTTTGTGGAATGTCTTGACATGAATACACTTTATCCAAAATGTTGTGGTGGATTCATTCTCAAGTGCCTGCTTCAGAGCAGATGATGCTTGCATGTCAATTATTTCAAGTTGCAGGAGACCTTCATTAATGTGAAGTGATGCAAGGAACTCTTGTCCTTTTGTGGAAATAGCAGCTACATTGGCAAATGGGTTGCTCACAAAATGCATCAATTCTCTGGACATGTCAAATTCATCAAATCGACTTGCAAAGTTTTCCCTCAATCAATGAAATTAATTGAGTGACTTTTGGCTCAATTTTGCGTGTTAACGTTGACACGAAAAGAAAAAAGTTAAAAAAAATAATTTTTTTTTTTTTTTTTTTTTTTAATTATCATGTAATCTTTGGCGGGCCGGTCAGAATCATCCGGCCCGCGGGCCGCCAGTTGAATAGCCCTGACCTATAGGATGGCTTAGAGTAGACGATAGAGTACAGCAACTTGCAATGGGCCTGGTCTTCAAGATACACTACACGACCAAGGTACCCAGGGGCGTTTTTAGGGTTAGAAAACATTGGGGGCTTCAGCCCAGGGGGGTGGAGGGGGGTTTCCCCCCCCCCCCCCCTTTTTTTTTTTTTTTTTTTTTTAAACACAGTAATACGCAATTTTAGAGTAATTAGAGATGAATACTGAAGAACTAGAATCATTAGAGGTTCTCAAAGTGAGGTCCATGTCCATGAGAGGGATCTGGGCAGTCCCCATAGAAAATTCAAAGTTAACAGGACCAAATCATCAGTTTCTTATTTATTTATTTAACCTTTATTTAGCCAGATAAAACATTGATCTGGTCCAAGAGGCCCCAACAGGAGTACAAATATACATATATACACATATATATATATACATATACTGTACATACATACACACATATACACCAATAACAAAATAAAAACAGTTAAGAATCATACACATAAGCAAATAAACAAACAAACAAACATATGCACAGCCTATGTACAAAAGAAATAAACAGTTAATCTCTAGTCTTTACTGTTTTCTTCAATTGCATAAACACTCAAATCAAAAGTATTACACAATTATCAAAACATTACACTCAAGGAGCAAAACATAGGCCCAGATTTGCACCTCTATAAGCACAATGTCAGCCTCACACTTTTTGCAAAACAATACACAGAGCAAAAAAGTATCTTGCCAGATCCAGCTAGGCAAAGAGATAATGTCTAGTATTTTCTGTACTCTATTTAAATTTTTTCAAAATTGTTTTTGTTTTACTGTAATTTTAACCTGTAGGCCTACTGGATACAGTATTTTATGTTTGTCTGATATTTGCTGAGCTTACAGTGTTATGCACATAGTAGCATGAAAACTGGGACATGTTTTGTTGTGATTCTCCATGTTGAAATGTTGACTGATTTGGTTATATGGCGAGAAAATTTATATTTTCATCAGTCTGCATCATTGATTTGGGTATATGGAGAGAAAATGTTTTTTTTCCAGCAGTCTGCATCATTGATTTGGGTATATGTAGATAAATAAATAATATTTTCATCAGTCTACAGCATTGGTCTTGTGTAGTGTTTGGTGAATTTATTGTATATTTGCACATTCTCTGCGTACTTCACTTACAGTACTCTAATCACTGAGAAGTAGAATAGCTAAATGTGTTTTAGGTTAAGCACAGCAGTGTGAGTAACTGGTTCAAACAGAATTAAGTCATATAAAACGTGTGTTTCATATAGTAACAAAATGTAGTTTTTTTAAATTAGTGTATGGTTTTGACAAGTGTTTAATTTAGCAAAGGATCTGAGGTGTTCTGATAATTGTGTGTGTGGTTGTGCTAATTGTGTGTTTTGAAACACCGGGCCCCGTTTTAAAAATCATGCTTAAGCAATCGAAAAAAAAAGTCTCATAAAAAAGATATTAGATTTTGGGGTATTTTCCTGCCTTTGGTCCGCTTTGCATTCACATCTCAAATGCAGGGTTCACTTGCAAGAGTGAATGAGCTTTCACACCACCCCAAACCAACCGGACTATCCGAGGAAATGAACCAGGGTTCGATTAAAGCTTATTATAGTTTATCACAGTATCATGAGCATGTCTTTGTCAGTGGACACTGGACATGGGTATGGAGGCTCCAGGTGCTGCTGCGTTAACGTGCACATCTTCAATACCTATCTGTACTATTTAAAAGCACAGTGCAGGACACACTCAAAGGTTATCGCACCTCAGAGATGGCAGTGGACATGTATGACAGGACAAAGGCCATATGTAATGGCATCTTGTGGCACAAGCTCAGACCTCAGCTCAGGAGATCAGCTGAGACAGAGACTGTTCTATCCAGAGCTTGAGAGCAGGTTCTCATGAGTTGGATAACAACTTATGAGAGGCATACAGGCATGTTATCCAGCCTCAGACCAGTTTCTCTCAGTGGAATTGCTGCAACCCCTCGCCACACATTACAATATCCAACTATTGCCAGAGGAGATCACAGTTGCAAAGTGTTTCCTGGTCAGGACAGGCAGAGATGCAGTCCCTACTATCCAAAGTGTCTTTTCCCTCCTGGATGATGATGATAATAATAATAATAATAATAATAATAATAATAATAATAATAATAATAATAATAATAATAATAATAATAATAATAATAATAATAATGCATTTGATTTATAAGGCGCCTTTCAGGACACTAAAAAAAAAGTCCACAAATCGGTGAATGAAAAATTATAGGATCAAATGAAAACTACTTACTAAAAATGTTTAAAAGTACTAAAAACCAACAAAAAATACCAAACACTAACAAACATTCAGCAAAGACAATGGGGATGCTGACAAAAAAAAAAAAAAAAAAAGTAAAAAAAAAGTAAAAAAAAAAAATGTAAACTTTTTTTTTTTTTTTTTTTTTTTTTAGATCCGGGGCTAGGAGAAAAACATCCGGGGCTAAAGCCCCGGAAGCCCAGGGCTAACGACGCCACTGATGTACATGCCCTCAGGTCGCTACAGGTCCATCCTAACCAGACACACACGTTTCACAAACAGTTTTTTCCCCACAGCAGTCCGAACACTGAACACCCTGGCCCGCCCCCCTTCGCACAAACGGGCAAGCATCTGTCACCGACCGACACTGTTACCGTGACTGTCCTATATGTTTTTATGTATATATGTTTTTGACGTTTTTGATGTTTGATGTCTGTTTCATGTGTTTTGATATAACCAGTGCTCAACATCTGTACCAAAATCAATTACCACCACCATCGTTGTGTGGCATTAAAGTATCTTGTATCTTGTATCTTGTATCTTGTAAAATACTTCCCAAAGGTCAGTGAATACCACGATCACAACACCAGAGGGAGCTCCACAAATCATGTTAAACCCAGATTCGGCTCAAACAAGGGACTAAACACGTTTCGCAATTATGCCACATCAATGTGGAACGCCCTACCCAAAGCTGTAAAGGAATGTGAATCACTACCCACTTTCAAAACCACTGTCAAAGAACACCTACGGGAAACTGCAATTCGAAACTGGCCCCTGTAAATGTCCTAACCCAACCCCCTCCAATGTACAGTAAATTACCAAGTATGGTTTTGTCAATATTCCAATGTACAGTTTTGCTTGTACAGTTGTACAGTGTTCCCCACCCACCCACCCCTCCTACCCAACCCCCCCCCCCCCCCCCACCCCAACCACCTCTAATGTAAACCCCCCCCCCAACCCCACCCCAACTACCCAACCTCCTCCAATGTACAGTTTTTACGCCAAATGTATATATTCTCTTTTCTGGACTCTTTTTGTATCACAAACAGTACTGTATTTGCAAATCTGGTATGTCATAAATGTATAGATGTAGCAGTACTGTCTATCTGTATGTCATGTATGTCATATTTATGTCCTGATTAATTGAAAATGGGGGACCCTGATGTAAACAAGACGAAAGTATTTCTCTGGTCTGCATCCCCTTAACAATTGTGTGTATTGAGCTGTACTGTATTGTACCCATTCTGCAATCTGACATTTTCAATCAATTCAATCAATCAATCAATCAATCAATCAATCAAGTATATCTGTATGTAGGAGTGGGCCTTGAGATGGAGGGTGGCCCCCTCTAGTGGAGGATTTCCTAAAGACAACTTGTATAAGACATTTTTGCGACTTCTAAAAATGCATTCGTTTGGATGTGATTGTCTTGAATAATTAAATTTGCTCATTTGGACGCTCCATTCCTACTACTGTCCAAAAGAAAAGTACTTAGAGAAGACCAGCCTCTCTAAATTAAGTTTCACCACATATTGATGGCCGAAGAGCAAAACCCCCTATATGAAAAATGCCAGTTTGTTTTGTGATGTTTGTTATCTTGTTTTTAGCACCTTTGAGGTGCTTTGGTACCATGAGGTGCAAGCATAGTCGTATACCCTTGAATGAGTGCTCCTGCCAGAGTCTTCAGGGTATTCTTGTTTACCAGAGAAGAGATTCGGTACAATAATCTAGTTCGTTGGTTGACTTTTTTGATTACATTGGTTGCCATATTGTCACAGGAAAGATTTGCCTCTAGGATGGAACCCAGGTAATTTCATCTTTCCTTGTGACAATATTGTCACCCACTGTAACTGAGAAGCCGTCGGTCTTGCTGAGTTTGATTAGTATGATTAGTACACAAGAGTGTGTTCGACTTAGAAAGGAGTGTAGGAGGACAAGTGAATGTACTTGTCATCCTGGACCCTGGCAGAGTTGCACGCTCTCAAAACAACTCGTGAAACATTCCAGTGTGTTTGAAAAGAGCAACGTGGTAAATCTCTCACCAGGGCTTTGAGGCATACTCATGACACAATTAAGATAATTTCCCAGCGAATGCTGGTGGGGAGAAAAAGCAATTTCCACACCTCCTAATCGAGTCTCACTGTCAGATTAAGATAGAGAGGTGATTTGAGGGGAATTGGGGGAACTCTTTGGAGTGGGATCCAGGTGGCCCCAGGTACCTCTTTGCCCGTTGAGGTTCCCCCCAGGAGGTTATGTAGTTTTGATTTATTTTCTTTAATTATTTAGATTTTAGATTTTTTTTAATATATAATGAAAGGAACATTTGAGTGGTGTATTTTTGTCTCAGGGCATTTGCCCTCCTATTACCTGATTCAGCTGACATCTACTTTCGCATCATGCACCTAAAAACAGTCAGGTGGTCTGTTATCTCTCTCTCTCCCTCTCTCTCTTTTTCTTCTCTCACTCTTTTCTTCTCTTCTCTCATGTCCTAACTCTTTTCCATTACATTTGATAAACGAATCAATAGTATTCTCACTGTTTTCCCCTCAATGTCCTACCAATATGGGACATTGCCAAGAACCATGGTTAGGCCTATTAGCTGTTGATTACTATCGCCTTTCATTAGAAGCTGATCATGAAGATGGATCTTAGTTGATAGGCTAATGAATACTTAAATGTGTCCTGTATGATAACTGCAGTGTAGAGGCATTTGAACTGTTACATTCTCGCCTCCTCTCCAGATGGGTATACTGACAGTAAATACTGAAATTAATATAAGTATAATATAAGGAACCTTTCGAGTAACTTGATGTTTTCAGCCTCATATAGTAACTAGTCAACAAAATTCTGCTTCTGGTAATGATACCAATGTATTTCTGTCTGAGATCTTGCAAAGGAGGCTATACTCTATTGACCATATTCACACGGCCATTTTGCTCTTATGTCACGCTCAGGTTGGGTTCCATTGGGAACAGGGTGGAAAGGAACCCAACCCGTTATAATTATGTATCTCTGTTATATGTCAGTTAGTAGGTAGGTGTGTAAACCTACCCACGTTGTATTGTTTTGTTTTGTTTTGTTTATTGTTTATTGTTTTGTTGTTTATATTCTGTTTGTATCTGTGTTCAGGCTCCCTCCAAAAGCTTTAAATAGCTTCTTGGGAGACCTGGCACATGCACACAATTTGCGACATTGTTATATCACATGAGGATACTCACATGTAATGTATCGTGTGTGTGTGTGTGAATAAATTCATTCATTCATTCATTCATTCATTCATTCATTAATTCATTCATTCACATAAGAGCAAAATGGCTGCCGTGTGAATATGGTCAATTCTATCAAAGTGGGAAAGGAATGTTTGAACTATACAGTACAGTATATGATTTAAAACCTTGGTGAAAATATATCAAAGTATTCACATTCTTGTTCCGTTTGGAGTAAATCACTGCTGGCAAGATTCTTTCCCCAGTGTTTCATATCAGGCTTCATATAGATGTTGTCAGAGATTTAAAAGTATATAAAAAATAATCATTCTTGCAAACAAAGATCATATCAGGTCCATCGATCAACACATGGATGTTACTGTGTAGGTTGAACTCTGCTGTAGAATACTCAAGTACAGTGTAGAATACCTGGCTAGCTTATGTGTCTTTTTAGTCCAATGGTTTTAATGAAAAAATATGATTGCCTCTGCAATGATTTTGTGAAAATACACACGCACCTTCAAGAAGTTTATCAACTTTATTAATCCAATATACACCAAAATAATATATAATATGTTGCTATATAAAATAAGTCTACCTTTTTGTTCACGTGTGCATTATTGATTAAGTAAGTTTATATGCGCATCCACTCGGGTCTGGTGCAGGATAAGAATGAACTGAATAAATGAAAAGTAGATCCACACAACAGCATGCTGCTCCAAGAAATCTATTGTGCAAATAGACAACGTTTCGTCCTCATTTGGTCTTCTCCAGGAGTCATTATTGATCAAGCCTGCAAGGAAGAAACACATTATCCTGTTATGCTCTGTTTTAATTCGTTTTATTTATGATATTGCCCCCACATTGTGAATGTATTGTAATACATTTTGTTTATCAAACGATATCATTGAACATATCAGCCGAGCCCATATACTATAGCACTGTATATATATATATATATATATATATATATATATATATATATATATATATATATATATATATATATATATATATATATATATATATATATATATATATATATATATATATATATATATATAATTATCCTCGTCATCATGACATGTTCTGCCATACACTATGACACAATGCCGCAAGTCATTGGCTATGATTGCTATCTAATGATAATCACCTTGTATCGTATTACAATCACCTGTCGTGCATGTTTGTGAAGATGTTTATGAATAAGGGCCATAAGCAGTGTTCTGAAGGCGCAGGAGGGAACCACATAGGACATTCTTCTGTCCACTAGATGGCATTGATAGACTTAAATGTGACATTCTCTTCTCATCAGTGCTTCTGGGAAAAGCCCAGCCCCTCTACTTCACGTGAGAGACATTGCATAAAGAGAGTGCAGTTTCTAATGTGTCTTCTGATGCTAAACCCATGCAGTGCAGTTTCCTACTGTGTACCCACTGGACAATATATATATACATTTGACTGAACATCATTGAGATGCACACATGTTGCAGTTGCATATGTTTTGTAATTAAACAAGCACTGGATACAATTGATAAAGAAATGTATTTGAAAACTACACAATCACAGACACTGTGCCCACTGAATAATCAATATCAATTCTGTTATGGATATCTTTGAGATGCACAAATCTTGGGAGCTTCATATATGTATTTCTTTTAATAATTATACAACTATTGGATGGAAATGGATAAAGACATTGCTTAAATCTTCAACAAATGAGCCAGATAAAGCAGCTAAAGTTAATGAAATGCATGAACGGCAGATAAAAACTTTCCCCTCTCATTCTCTGACTTAGATGTCAAGTTTAAAGAGAAAGAGACAAAAACACAACTGCACAAGTTGAAATATCTTCTCAACATTACTGTAACAATTTAAATCACCTGGATGTTCACAACACATTCTATAACATAAGACTATAACACATCTATGAATGTATTATGCTTGTGAAATAACAGTGACATAAATACCACTGATATATATAAATTTGAGCTCGGAACACATTTGGTAGGTTGGTCGGGGAGGCTGCCTGGTAATCAAAGGGTTGCCGGTTAGACCCCCAGGTCCCCCACCGCAAGTGCCAATACTGCCGAAGTGCTGCTGAGCAAGGGCACCTAACGCCATTGTATACCTGCTCCAAGGACGGGTACAGAAAGGTAGCTAACATTAGCTAAATGCTGTGATGCGACACAATGGGCAGTGGCTTGCAGTGTCTTTATGCTTGTATCTGTCCATGTAAAAGGATAGGTGGGTATACACTAAGTGGCTTAGAGATAGAGGAGGCCCCACTCTGCTTGCTCAGAATTGTTGATGTGTTATTTTGCAGAGTTGAATAGATATATTTTGATTATACCCATCCTATTGGGTGTTGGGATTTTGATTCGTTTCTTATGAATGTGTTATAACACTATTTCACAAGCACAATATGAATAGATGAGTAATTCATGTTATAACAATGCTATTTCACAAGCATAATATATTCATAGATGAGTAATGAATGTGTTATAACACTGCTATTTCACAAGCACAATATTAATAGATGAGTAATTAATGTGTTATAACAATGCTATTTCACAAAATATATTAATAGATGACTAATGAATGTGTTATAATGCTGCTATTTCACAACCATAATATTTGAATAGATGAGTAAGGAATGTGTTGTAACGCCGCTATTTCACAAGCATAATATATTAATAGATGAGTAATGTGTTATAACAATGCTATTTCCCAAGCATAATATATTAATAGATGAATAATGAATGTGTCGTAACGCTGCTATTTCACAAGCATAATATATTAATAGATGAGTAATTAATGTGTTATAACAATGCTATTTCACAAGCATAATATATTAATAGATGACTAATGAATGTGTTGTAGCACCGCTATTATTGCGATCACCTTCGGTAAACATTTGAAATGCAGTATTTTACTCATATAGCCTACAGGGATATGAGTATGTTGGTTAGAAAGGGAAGCTATATTTGCAAAGGATGACTGACTCTAGACTATAACTCTACCTTTATGACCATTCTCAGTCCTATAGGTCAATCTGAATTTCATAGGGTCTGTCTTCAACAGAATAATGTTGCCATTTATTACCGTAAAGACATCAAATGGATTTGATAGTAGGAAAGATTCATAGATTAGATTTTCTTTTAATTAAGACATGAATATTGGTAATCTTTAAGCTCACGCTATGTGCACTCCATTCACATCAACCTTCAACAACAATGTTATACATTAGCTGTATAATAACCTCCTGCCCTGGTTGCTGTGCTGTTATACAGCCACACAGTGGAATGATATTACCACAGTGTGTGTGCGCGCGACACCTCAAAATGTTTCTGTAATTTTGACACACACAGAAAACAGAAATTGCGGGAATGTGTGTGGCTGATTGAATCCCTCATTTTCATATCCTGTTTGCCGAGAAAACCGGCCATTTGCGGGTCCCTCTGGGTCAATTTGGACTCTGGAATCCCACGCGACTGAGACTGGCAGAGCTCAATCATACGACGAGAGGCGACATATTGAGGAGTGAGTCATGGAGAGGAAGGATGTTACAATGTTCCTGACAGAAGCCCCAGAGAAAGGCTTGGTTATTAGAAATGTCACCGGAATTAAAGAAGTACCACTTTGACATTTAGAATTTTCAGTCGATTATTTTTCCTCACTTGACACTCGTCTCACTGGAGGAAAAAGTTTAACGCACGTGTCCTTCAGTTTCCCCAGAAATGGGACGTTAGCTTCTTTAGCATTTGACGTTGAAACCGAGGGGCACAGCTAGCTTACACTAGTATGTACCCTTGGTGCCAAGTGAAGAAAAATCTACTGAAATTAAAAATGAGAGTCTGAGTCTGACTGCTACCCATCTTGCCTCGTGAATTGTCATCGTTTTAAAGATCTGATGTGGCTGGTCCTATAGTTACAGATCTTCTATTTTCACAGACCACATTTCACTGCATTTTGTGAATCTCTTGACAAGGGAACGTGACTAACATATAGGCCTATAGGCCTAACATTTAAAGGTGCTATAGATAAAATTCAGCCACTAGATGTCACACCAGAGTACCACCAGCATATAATGTATCCAATTAGGTGCATTCCACGTCGGCAAATGGGAAGTAGGGAGGGGATACATCCACGCAACATGTAAACATACATTTTGGACCCGCAATTTCTTTAAATGCTAAATCCATTAATCAATTACTTTTTTTGGGGGGAAAAGCAATACATTTATTCCGTACCTTTGTAAAAGCTCTGTGGATGTTTTTTTTTTTATATATACATGTATATATATATTACGCTCCATACAATAATTATCTATAGCACCTTTGACTTTATTTAGTTTTTATTTGAGATGCTCTTAATCTCCGGTACCAGGTGCTGTGGCAAGCTAAACACACCATGTACTTCAGCTGTTGGAGTTTGAGTCTGGCTCCATGTGCTGTCTCATGTCAGCCCCCTTTCACCTTTTCCTATCTTCCCCACCACTGCAAACACTAACGGAAATAAAGCAGCGTCGTACAGAAAACCCCACATGTGAGACGAGCAGCCGGCCTGTACGAGCCAGATCTAAACACACAAAGAGAGTGGCCTGTGTCCTGAGTGCTGCTGGCCACTAGCAGGGTGGCTGCTGAACCTGAGACTGATCTCTGATAGCTGAGGTGTAAAACACAGATATCTGCCTGTTTCCACAGTGCATGTTCCAACGTGCAGCAACTATTTCTTATCGCCGAGTTCAATGCCTTGATTTTAACTTGGACCATCACACTTGTTTTAACTTGTAAATTACAATATTGTTTCTAACAGTGCAGCATTTTCACTTGGACCTTACGACACTGTTTTAGCTTGGACTGTATCACAGTGTTTAACCGGGCCCCGTTCCATGTACGTGGTTCAACTAAGTCGATCAAGATGTCATTATCCAGCTTCAGTTAACCCGATGTTCAAAGCCGGGATTTTCCTGTTTCACAAAGGAGGATTCAGTCTCGTTAACTCAAGCCAGACTTGAGAGTCAGGCTCAAGTCAGGCTAGATGCGCGCTCCCGTTTTAGGTGGAAAGCCAGCACGTATCGATGGCAGAGACCCTGATTCTCAACGGCATTGATTGATTAATTGATTTAAGACTTTATTGACAGATTGCAATAGGCTCAATCGCCTCGCCGACAAGTTAAATGCGTTATCTATAGGCTAATTCTAAGTCCCTCATTACCTCAATCAATCAGATTATATTTCTTTAAACTTGCCTGCTGGATTGAATAATCAAATGAGATCTTGCTAGCGAAAATTATTAGTTAACTGTTATACAGAATTACGATACGGCTCTCTTACCCATTGATTGATGTATAGTCAATCTTTTACTTATCTTCTCTGTGGTGTAACGGGTTCTTCTTTTGACTTTCACACGGACGACCGGGGTTCAAGGCCCTAGTCTTTTCCTTCTTTTTGCAATATAGGAATAATTCAATTTGGTGCACGTTGAGAGCTATATAAAGAATGACATCCTCAATGCATGTAGATTTATAATATTTTAACTTAAAACCAGGCTACTTTGGCGTATAATCATTAATATTATATTCAAAAAAATCATATTGGAAACACGGGGATTTGAACCCCGGTCGCTGAATTGGCAGGCATGAGCACTACCGCTGGGCCACTGGGCCAGATGGGATAAATTCATTGTTTATACATTAATGAACGAGAGACCCGTGTTTAGAATATCCGTTGTTTTGAATGAAGTTTATCTCTTTATCCTCATTCATTAATGTGACGTCAACGGCTCATTCAATTTCTCAAATCCGTCAAACAGCGCATCTCATCAGACATCTTAATCCCAGTTACAATTAAAATAACCACATCATGTGTACATCGCACGAGCGAGCGCCACCGTCGCCACGGTATATATAACGTGCATTATTTAGGACAAAGTGAATTTAATATCAGCATTTTGGGTCTATTTTACATTTCAAAAGCCCCCTCTGGAAGAATGGAGCACAAAAACGTAATTCAGAATGGTATAATGCAGATCGTAGACTGTGGGAATAGTTTCAGGAAACGGGCTGTCACTTCTTTGCGGGGGCGTGGCGATAGTTCAGGCTAACTTGAACTTGAACTCTGCTTTCGAGCAGGCTCAAACTTTTGGATATGTTGTCATGGTGATTTGGGAAATCCACGTACATGAAATCGGAAAGTCAGGCTAACACAGTTATCCAGCTAAAGTTATCCGGCTAACTCGGTTATCCCGGTACATGGAACGGGGCCCTGGACCTTTAAGCTGGACCTTGCCATACTGTTTTTAACTGGGACCTAACCATACTGTTTTAACTAGGATCTTACCATACTGTTTTAACTAGGACTTAACCATACAGTTTTAACTAGGATCTTACCATACTGTTTTAACTAAGACTGTACCATACTGTTTTATAGGACATAACCACACTGTGTTTATCTCTGACCTTACCATACTGTTTATAACTTGGACCTCACCATACTAGGCTTAAATTGGACCTTAAAATACTGTGTTTAAGTCCGACTTTACAATGCTGTTTAATGTAGTACCGTTTATAAGTTGTACCTTACCATGCCAAATTGATGCACAGACAACAATATAATATAATAATAATAATTATTATTATTAATAATAATATTAATAATCCTGAAGGCCAGTGTGCATTGAAGTCGACACACACACACACACACACACACACACACACACACACACACACACACACACACACACACACACACACACACACACACACACACACACACACACACACACACACACACACACACACACACACACACACACACACACACACACACACACACACACACACACACACACACACATATATATCAAGCGATTGACTCGAGGAATATACTGATGAAATCTGTCATTGCTCTAATCTTCTGTACAGACAAACATATACAATACAACTGCACAGTATCAAATAACAGCAACAGTGGGAAACAATTTATGAATACAGTGCAGTGACTGTAACATATTAATTTGAACAGCCTTCACAGGAAACGAAGGAACAAACCAACAAGTGGTCTAAACCTTGTATAGTAGTATCCATTGGTCACCCTGTATTATACAGAATTTAAATAATTCAGACATATGCCATTTGGTGGATGATTGTATTGTGCGTGCATACAAATGTTTATTTATTCCGATGGATGGCCCCAGTGAGAATCCAACCCCCAACCATGACAGTGTTAGTGTCATACTTTACCCATCAGGCAACCTGACCAAAACTCTCCAGGCACGATGTGGCATCAAACCTTTTTAACCCTTTCACTGCCACACTACATAAGGTTAACCCTTTACTATCACACTACCGACGGTTACCGTCGGTAGTGTGATAGTAAAGGGTTAACCTTCTGTAGTGTGGCAGTGATAGGGTTAACCTGCTGTTGTGTGGCAGTGAAAATGGTTAACCTTCTGTGTATTGTCACAGTGAAAGGGTTAACCGTTTGGTAGTGTGGCAGTGAAAGGGTTAATACTCCTCTGAATATCCTGATTTAGATAAGATAAGATGAGATATATTGATCCCCTTGGGGAAATTCAGGCATCATAGCAGCATTGGGGGCGGGGGGGGGGTACAGGTATGGGCAGGGTAATAGTAGAAAGAAAGTATAGGCAATAGAATTAGATCTGAATATAAAAAACACCAGAAAAACAAACAGTGTAAACAAAGGTCTGTAAGGTCTGTTTATTATATGTTACAATAAATATAGGCAATAGATAATTTGAATCTGAATATGAGAAACAGTTAAGTAAACAGTACACAAGGTGCAGTATACACACAAGGTACTCTAACCGGCATTACATACGGTATAGACAAGGTGCAGTATACACAAGGTGCAGTATACACAAGGTACTCTAACCTGCATTACATACAGTATACACAAGGTGCAGTATACACAAGGTACTCTAACTGGCATTACATACAGTATACACAAGGTGCAGTATACACAAGGTACTTTAACCTGCATTACATACAGCATACACAAGGTGCAGTATACACAAGGTACTCTAACCTGCATTACATACAGTATACACAAGGTACTCTAACCGGCATTACATACAGTATACACAAGGTACTCTAACCTGCATTACATACAGTATACACAAGGTACTCTAACCGGCATTACATACAGTATACACAAGGTACTCTAACCGGCATTACATACAGTATACACAAGGTACTCTAACTGGCATTACATACATAGGCTATTATTTATAGTTGGGATACATGGAGTGTGATCTCTTGTCCCGCACAGGGTTCACAACAGACGGGCGTGATGAAAAGCGACTGCAGGACAAGGGGGGGGGGGGGGGGGGGGGGGGGGGGGATTTGGTGAGGTGGTCCGGCACAATAACATTGTCTGAACTACAGCCTCCTCTGCGTGCCGTGCCTCAGCGACAACCCTTTTAGTATTTTCTGTCAAACAGAGCATTCTTAGCTTTTAGTTCACCTTAAGTGTCTAGACAGTGGTTTTCCTGCTCCGTTGGTTCTCCTTGGATTGAGGCCAAATCTTCACTCTTGGAGGCGATAAGAGTCTTATCTTGCTGTTAGTGGGGCTGGAGAGACTGGAGCAGAGCTCAAGTGAGTGTCACTCAGGTGGGGAGTGTGGGCACCCTAAAGAGTGGCGGGGCCAAGCCAGCCGGAGGAGGAAAACACGGGGCACAATGTCAGAAATGCATATTCACTTGGACAAATATTTATTCTGCCTTAATTGTCAATTCTCGGAGCTGTGAAAGGGATGGGGGACATTTTTCTTTTTTTGAGTTTATTCTCTCTCGCCAACTCTACAGGAGGCGCTGTTATTACTTATTCCGCCCTCGCCTTTGTTCAGCCATGTTCCCCTTTTAGAATGTAGTATTCCGCGTTAGAACATTCTGTACAACGCACAAGGGCGAGTGAAGGTGGTAAATAAACGCACGAGATAGACAACTTCCAAAGTTGTGCGGTGTACAAAATAGCTACTTGAACAATGCAAGACAACGGTTCTCAAAGCGAGCTTTCACTCTGCGGCATTACAATAACAAAGTACGAGATTGAGGTCACCCATTGAGGTGCACTCAACAGCACCTATATTCCCCTCAACAAAAGGAGGGTAATACAATCACTATTCAGTCCATTCATCGCTTTATTCTATGTCT
Source organism: Notolepis coatsorum (assembly GCF_963971535.1). Lineage (NCBI taxonomy): Eukaryota > Metazoa > Chordata > Actinopteri > Aulopiformes > Paralepididae > Notolepis > Notolepis coatsorum. The sequence continues at coordinate 170,557,010 of NC_140166.1, read as the reverse complement.
GTCATGAAAAGTCCAAGGTCCCCCAAGTAAAAATCTATCCATGAATTGTGCGATGGTCCTAGTTTGAAGTCCATTGCGGCTATATTCCCCCGCCAGATAACGCAAGAACGCTGCTTTTATTCTGAGCATAGTTGATCCACAATATTGCCAATACTGGTCCTTAATTCCTCTCCATGCAAGGTAACACTCCAGCTTGAAGTAGTTCAGCTCTTTTCTCTCCATTTTGAATGGGGCATTTGTGTTGTGAAATTAAAGGGATTCAATAGATTTATTAAAGAAAAAAAGCATTAAGACTTTGGAATGAGAAGCATGGCTGTATTATTTCGTGAAGGACACGTTATTTCCTGCGACACAAGACAAAATCTCTAGCCGCTTGATCCATTCTGTGTTTAACCTGTTAAGCCCTAGCCATATTTTCACAAAATTTTCCTAAAAGTACATACCCAAGTAAATGGAAGATTGCTCTACTTCTACAAGGTTAATTAGCATGTTCTTGGTATCTACATCTATGGACCTCAGGGAATGTATTGCCAGTTTCTGTTTGTATGATTGAGTAAATTGCAATGAACCAAAGGAGAATATAAGTTATTATTATTATTAGTTTTCTTTCTCCCCATCTTTGATGGTGAATAACACCATGCTAACATTGACCAAAAGTGAAAGATACAGTACAGTAGATACAGTACAGACTTTTTCCAATATGAAATATGAATATAGAATATAGAATATCAGGCCTATAAATGACCTTATTATGGCCATGTCATACATCTATGGATCTGCCCAAATCTCCTCTTTCCAATGGCACAGTTAAATCTGGATTTAGTACCACCAGGTGCCCGTTACAGGGCAGCAAAGACCATGAATGAAATCTACTCTAAGTACAGTTACTTTTGTATAATGTCCATAGCTCCACCATTTTTTATCGGGTTGCGATGCACAGAAACGTAAAGAAACAATATACGTTGTATTTTATGGCAATAACGTTCAGGTTTGTTCGACCCGTGAGATATAATCAGGACATTCGTGTCAATATTTGTAAAAGAAAAATGGTTAGGCTTCCTATGTCTGCGGCTGGTGTGAGCTGGGTAGTGTAGTTTAATGAAATTTCGACGTCCATCGAAAGCCCTGGGTCTCCTATTTTTTAGGACTACAAAGATTTCATGATGGCGTCATGTCCTCGCGTCTAAATGATCCGGTTTCCGATGCAATGCGCAGAGATTTTTTTTTATCCACTTTTTCTCCTCCTGTTTTTCTGTGTTTTTTCTCCCATCCGAATTTAGTCGTGCCAATTCCCCCCCTCCCCTTCCTGGTCGTTGCTCGGTCTAGGGAGGGTTGATAGATACTATCGCATGTCCCCTCCGATACATGCGGAGTCAGCCAGCCACTTCTTTTCACCTGCCAGCGCGGACTCTCATTGGTGAGGTGTAACGTGTGGGAGGCTCACACTACCCTCACCATCTCCCTTCCTCGCTGTGCAGGCGCCCTGACCGACCTGTAGGGGTCGCTGTTTACAACAACCAGATTCCCACCCACTGGCTTCCCTCCCGCTGACTCTGCCAATTGAGCCAGTATGACGGCCGGCCAAGCCGGAGGCAATGCTGACAGCCGGATTTGATACCAGTGTCTCACACGTTGGTAACGAGCGCTTAGTCCGCTGCGCCACCCAGCCGTCTATGCGCAGAGATTTTTATGAACTCCTATTTTGCTAATAAAGTCATTGCTAAACAAACTATATATAAATATATAAAAATACTTTGACTGCTGTTTTGATAGGGTTAGGGTCTTTACTCTTGGCTACATTTGAAAAAGAAACACTATCACTTAATATGGAATCTATTTGTGACGTGATATAAATCTCGGCCCATCAGGCTTAAGAAGTAAGACAATTTATCAAATTGATAATAATGACTGGTCAGAGAAGCTATTTTCTTTTTGTCTGGTTTTATGAAATTCATAACATAACATTTGATTGGTTAGCCTAACTTTGAAAGATATGTATCTCACTTAGGGAAACGGTCGTGGCATTCCAAACATTCAACACAGCACACGGCACATGTCCTTGCACATAATAGTAACCCTTAATAAGTGATTTTATTATTTTGAGAAATATCTAACTGTTCATACTGAACACAGCATAAGGAAGATATTGTTCCTCTACTGTGCCATCTGCATATGCTGGGGCATTTGGTTTATAATATTACAGATATACTAGTTTGTTTTTTAGGGAATTTGGCACAATTCTTAGCTGTGATTTCTAATTTAGTTGATCTCAGATTTTCTTTACCACAAAAAAAAAAATATGCAGATTAATGAATAACTTCAAGTACTTCTGCTTATAAAGATGATTAAGATTTGTTATGTTATGTTGTTGTGTACTACTGTATAAAGCCTTTCTTTTTCTTTTCTCCGAGGAACGCCGTAGCATTTTATTTTTGTCGTATATGTTGTTGTATATAATCACACTGTTTTTGATGTTTCAGTCGGCTTGACATTTGACGGCGGAGGCTGTCAGCCCTGATCTGGGATTATGGGCAGCATCAGGCAGACATATGTCCTTTCGGCTTTTGTATTGGTTGGTTTTTTTTTATCTGGGTGAAATATAATTTTTATCTCACTTCATTCAGAATGACAGTTTTTCAAAATCGCTCCACACCAAGGGATATTCATTACTTTTTGTAGACCTGCCTGGGTAGCCCGTCAACTTTTCATCTCCCCTCATCTCTCATCTATTTCACTCTCTCAGAAAAAAGCCCATCTCTTTTCCCTGCCAGTTCCCCTTCGCTCTACTTTGCTTTGACCTTCCTGCTTAAATTGCTTGGCTTGTGTTATTCACAGTTTGAGATTTACAGAGAATAATATTTCAGCGTATAGGATTTTCCCACACACTCTTAGGTGCCCAATAACTTGTGACGGGGAAAAACTCTCCCTGCCGTCTGGGTTGTCTGTATCTTCCTCTTCTTCTCAGCTTATAGAGCTAGACGCGCTGGTAGAAAGCAGTCTTCAGTGTTCAGTGTTCAGTGAACAAATCCACTAGTTCAGTGGACGAAATCTACCAGTTGTCCTTGTGTAGTCTACCTGCAGATCCCCCCGATTCCCTAAGTAGCCCAAAAACCAATGCATTGAAAATATAAGAGACCATCTATATATATATATATAATATTTATTAAAAAAAAAATTCACTGAAATCACACAAGACAAATGTGTGTGTGTCTGTGTTTGTGTGATTGTGCACATGTGTGTGTGTGTGTGTGTGTGTGTGTGTGTGTGTGTGTGTGTGTGTGTGTGTGTGTGTGTGTGTGTGTGTGTGTGTGTGTGTGTGTGTGTGTGTGTGTGCATGTCTGTGTTTGTGCACATGTGTGTGTGTCTGTGTGTGTGTTGGGGTTGGGGTTGGGACGTAATGTTCCAGGCAAGTGGCAGAGTAAATGGGGTTAGATGAGGGGTAGAGGCTCGGAACGACAGTAGCGTTACCCAAAATGGAATATAATCATAGCAGAAAATGGATGACTGAGAGGGAAAAAAAGGTTTCAAAAAGGTCTCTTAACTCTCGTACATAATTCAAGACACGGCCATCTTTTCTCTTGTTTTGTGACCAAAGCACACAAAGAAACGGTACAAAAGAAAGTGCGTAATTCACAGGTAGACCTTGTTCAAGCTTCCTCTCACCCCTCTATCTCGCAAAGAGGCTTTCCCCCCCTCCCTCCACCTCGTCACTTCTCTCATCTGCGGGACATAATGGGTCTGTGAGAGGTCTCTGTGGTCTATTGTCACCTGCAGGAACTGGAAGATCCGTCCGTTTTGGGAGAAATACTGAGGGGGGAGGCCTTTAATCTTTCTTCATTATTCCCCCCCATTTTTGATAAATATGCCGGTAATACCACCCTCCGTCTTATAAATGAAACTCTTTGACTCTCTCTCCATCCCTCATTTCCCCCCTCCTCGCTACACCTTTCACCCGCTTTCATCTCTTACAGAGGACAAATAAGTGCCCCAAAGTGTAAAAAGGACCAAACGGGGAGATAGAAGGATAATTGAGTTGGTAAACATTAAGGTCAGGGTGAGATTATTATCGCTGGAGGTTTTCCACCGCCACTTGCTCTGATTTCTATCTGCATATTACGATATTTGGGCTGTTTGCCATGGGGATGAAAACTGACCGGTGAAGGGATAGAGTTACATGGATGGTACTTTAAGACATTTAAGACACTTCTTGTCATGTAGACCCAGTTCAAACTATTATAATGGTATTGCTTTGTATTTAGTTAACCCTTTTAGGTGTATAGTCAGTCTCACATGTCACGTGAGATTATCATGTTGCGAACCGAATATTCTAATGGCGATGTCACCGTGGCTACTGACCATTTAAATCTATTCATTCTAGAATTGAGAAAATCCCTTAATTGTTCCTGTTCAATACATTTTATATCATCGTTTGATATTTTGAGATAGGGAAACTCAATGACTCTGACTCCTTACTCTTACAAAGTTAAAATGTTTATGATTTGTGTCGTATAGGCATTGGCGACAGTGGCTCAGGAGGTAGAGCAGTTGTCTGGTAATCCGGAGGTTCCCGGTTCGATTCCCGATACCCCTAACTGCTCCTGATGAGCAGGTTGGCACCTTGCATGGTTGCCTCCGCCGTCGGTGTGTGAATATGTGAGTGAATGGGTAAAATGTCAGAACCAATTGTAAGGCGCTTATACAACAGCATGCAAATTTCTCGATTCTGATTGGCTGAAACAGGCCATTTACACGTATGTATAGGGACCATTCCACGCTCCTGGTCCCAGGACCCGCCCACAACCGAATCACATCACTCCGCGTCTCCGGCGTGCGGATTCTTCGGAGAAAACAAGATGGCGGACAATAATCTTTAACAAAAAGATATGTTGATAGCGTCATAACGACTAAATATAAAGCAATTCTGTCACGGCGAATGTCTTAGTCCTTTAAACAATGTTGGATGATGTAATTGATGGGTCATGAGTCATTGTAGAACAAAAGAAAAATCGCGGATTGATTATTTGCAATTTTATTTTAAATTTCTTCTTCCTTCCCCCTGACTGCAGCGCTCACTGTCCTACGCTGGCGTACCCACCCACCCACCCACCCACCCACCCACCCACCCCCACACAAACACACACACACACACACACACACACACACACACACACACACACACACACACACACACACACACACACACACACACACACACACACACACACACACACACACACACACACACACACACACACACACACACACACACACACACACACACATACACATTCACATTCACATACACACACACACACACACACACACACTCCTGTCTGCAACGGCGGGGGAGAGTCAGACAGAGAGAAGCAGCTGAGTGCTGCGCTGTTTTAAGTGAGCATGGTCTATTGAATTGATTGATTGGTTGATTGCTAATTTTATTACTGTACGCCTGGTTTCCAACTGGTTAAGTTTAGGCTCTCTAAAGTAGGTTTAAAAAAAATAGGGCGAACAAAACTTTTTTTTTCTATAGGGCAAAGAAAACTTTTTAATTTGTTTTACCTACTTTCTATAGAAGCATCTAAGAATGAAGTTCTATAGAAAGTAGGTCTGCATACCCTTAACAATTGTGTGTATTGAGCCGTACTGTATTGTACCCATTCTGCATCTGGTAATAAAATGTTCAATCAATCATTCCAATAACACACAGTTGGATGTGTTAGTTTGTTGGATCCGTTGGATGCACTTCCGAGCTGCTTCCACATGAGGCAACTTCTCTCAATCATTCCAATAACACACAGTTGGATGTGTTAGTTGGTTGGATGCACTTCCGAGCTGCTTCCACATGAGGCAACTTCTCTCAATCATTCCAATAACACACAGTTGGATGTGTTAGTTGGTTGGATGCACTTCCGAGCTGCTTCCACATGGAGGCAAATTGTCTTTTTTGTTGTTGTGGGAACTACTTTTTCTGGCGGATGGTTTTTTCAATAAATCTTCGATGTGTGTGTTTATTGTATAGCAATAAGGTTGGATGAATGTGGCAGTTGTATAAAAGCATTACACCACTTGCAGTCGTGATTTGTGAACAATAAACCATGCCTAGGGGGGTCTAACGACCACCCCTAGGCATGGTTTATTGTTCACAAACCACTCCTGCGCGTGATGTAATGCTTAAATATAAATGCACCATTTAGATGATGGGGTGTAATGATGCATCGATGCATCAAAATGCATCGATCCTAATGTGACTATTCAACTGCATCGATTTGAAAATGTTAGAATCAATTAGAATCGATAATAAAAAAAGATTAGTAGGCCTATTTATTATAATTATTTTTCTTTGTTTAACATTTTTTTTTAAATAGTTTTTATTGACCTATAGTCCATTCATGCTGAGTGAATCAGTTCCCCCAGCCACATTTGTTTATTCCAAATTTTTGGGGAAATTAATCAAATCTAATTGAATCGTGGTCAAATGAAGAGATTTCATGATGCATCGAATTTAATCGTTGTGAGGTTGCATCGTTACACCCCTAAACGTTTCATCAATTTGCCAGGATATGAGTGTGACAGATTTGTTACAAACATGCTCCTCTACTTCTTTTCGAGTTCATAGCAGCCCAATGGTATGACGGTTGGCCGCTAGCGCTGAGGAGGCGGCTGGAAGGGCGTGTGTTCCGCAGCTGGCCCTAACTGACCTTGTTCTCACGAGCCAAGTCATCAGTGCAGCTTATTCGGCTGACATGGACAGCTTTTGTCACCGATGGAGCAACCGACGATATAATCTTTCACACTGAATGTCACAAGGTCGTATTGATGTGCCAATTGAAGTTTCTCATTGAAGAAAAAAAGATTCACAATCAAATGGCCATTGGATGGGTTGTCTATAGGGGTAATGGTGTGTTGAGAAACCAATGGACCTGTGTCAAAGCTCATCAAAAGTGTTTGAAAATGCCTTTCATAGTTTCCTTTTAAGTTTGTGAAACTTCAGCCACCTCTGACGTTAGCTGACCCTGGGGATCTGTGTCCGCTCAGGGCCTTCTCTCCACTCTCTTTATCGATAATTGCAAACCAGGCAAATATAAATATTCTCAAACCAGTGAAGATGAATAGTAGAATTGGATATTGCTAAGCTTGGGGTGAAAACGTTGTCCAAAAAGGATACACTTTTCAGCAATTAAGATTAACAACCTAATTGTCAAACGAATCACGTTCAATGTCCTGATTTTGTTTGACAAACCATTGTAGTGTCACCGTTAAAGGAAGATGCCAAGATTATGGGAAATGCGGTTACCGTCTTCTCCAGAGTCAGACAAGAAGATAGATACTAATTTCCTGTGCGTTCAGTAGAAAGCTCTCCGGCTGCAAGCTAGCCTAGCCTAGCCTAGCTCATTCACAAATTAATGGAAGTGGATACAGTACCGCTTAGCCTAGCTGTTGGCCAAAAACACCTCTCCTGGCATTTTAAGCTAGGCTAGTGGTCCGTATCCGCTTCCATTCATTTGTTGGTTCCTTTAAGGTTAGGGTTAGCATCAAGATTAGTTACAGAATTAATGTATGTGTGTGTCTGTGCGCCCCCCAAAATGGCTCCTGCATACGCCCTGCCTCTGCACTCCTCTGAGTGTCTGCACCCCAGGCTGTCTCACCTGGCAGCTGTCCTTTTCCGCTCGGAAAAGCCCTGTTTGAATTCAACCATTCAAAATGTAATCACTGTCATGTAGATCCCGTGCGAACCTTGAATTCGCTCGGTCCGACAGTATTATCTCACATCTGTCAACAATGCAGGATAAAAAGGGCTTGTGGGCCTTCACCTTTTCACTGTTGTATCTACGGTGCAGTAATTATCCGTCAGGGATTGAGGATGAAATCCAAATGGAAAGAATATTTACCTAGGATTGTCTGCCTGACACAGAACAAGCACATAAACCCATGTCTACTTGTGAAACGGGAAGCAACTGTGAATATAACACGGAGGTAAAGAGGAACGATATAGAAACAGAATGAAAGATGATGTGAGGCGAGAAGAACGATTTTGGATTAAGCGTACATTGAAGAAAAAAGAAAAAAAAGAAAAAGAGAGAGAAAATCCAAATTCCTGGGTCCTAATCTTTCGCTCCGAGCGCCGCAACCGCTAAGCTCTCGTTCGGGATGACAGGTCCCCCACCTGGACAAGCTTGGACAATGTCTTCTGCTATGTCTCATTTCTGCCGGGAACAGTGCTGCGCAGACGGCTAATCACGTCCGGAACCAAAGGCAACCTGCCCTATCTGCCTCTACATTTGGTCGGGATATCTTTTTAAAGAGGCTAAACCTCACTTTCATGCTTGTCTTTTATTCACGGTGAGTGCTTATCGAAAACCGAGCTGTTGCCACTGCCCCATCTCCCCTCCCACAAGCTCAGAGAGAAACGCTCGACGTAAGTACAGCCAATCTGGGGTAAATACGAATCTCTCCTTACTGTCACTGCTGGCATATTATGCCCCTGAGGGAACATTCTTTTCATAATATCATAAGCTGCTTAGCGGTGTGCTTCTATTTAAGGCATACATATTAATAGCTATAAGGAAATCATATTTGAACTGTTCCCTTGCAATCAATGTCTTTGGGATTGCTGTTATACTTTGTATAAGGAGGTGCTAATAACTTGAAGGCACTTACACTGGGCAATCTAATCCCTTTGTGTGAGAGAGACTTGGCAGGAGTGTGTGCCAGATCATAGGACAAGGTGCTCCAGAGGTTTAGCACCGCAAATCAGAACCTAGTAGCTCTTTCTCTCCCTCCTCCTTTTCCTGAGACAAAAACTAGTAATATGTAGGAGAACCAACCACTTAAGATATTTTGCACCAATGGAAAAAAATTTATAAAAAAAGACTTAAAGGGGCAGATCACCAATTTTCTTATTACAAATAAAACATATTTTCCCTCTTAATCTGGGGTGCTATCTATCCATTCAGATAATTTCAGTGTGATTCTCCTAGTTTTTGGAGACATCTGCTGTGGAGATGTCTGCCGTCACTCTCCCAATACAATGGAGCTGAATGGCACTTGGTTTGTGGCACTCAAATCACAATGAATACAATGAACACAATGTGGGGTGTACCTCGGCAGAAAATAGTTCCTCCACGAAACTGCTCACAACATGGTCTGTGGATTATCTTCTTGAGCAACCGGGCCATGGTTTCGAGAAAGAGACATTGCTTTTGAGTTTTTCAAATGTTTTTTTTCTTCTTCTGTGCTTTGAGCACCACAAACCCAGTGCCATTCAGCTCCATTGTATCGGGAGTGACAGCAGAACTACGGGCGAATCACAGCAAAACTATCTGGATGGATAGATAGCACTATCCAAGGGGGGGGTTTGCTCCTTTAATACTAGACAGCAGTTGGTTTTACCCATTCTTATTCTATACTGTATTTGTTGTATAATTTATATAGTTGTAAACTTAGGTCAAGAATCCCTTATATTTTTGTGGCTCCTTTAGTCACCTTAAACTCTTAAAGGAACACGCCAACATTATGGGAAATGTGCTTACCGAGTCACATTTTACCCATTCACACATCGACGGCGGAGGCCACCATGCAACCTGCTCATCGGCAGTAAGTGTCTTGGTCAATGACACTTCGGCACGCTACCTGGGAGGAGCAGGAATCGAACCGGGAACCTCCGGATTACCAGATGACTGCTCTACCTCCCGAGCCACTGTCACCACAAGAAGATAGATACCTATGTCCTCTCTGTGTGTTCAGTAGAAAGCTATCCGGCTGCATGCTAGCCTAGCTTAGCACAATGAATGGAAGTGGATACGGACCACTAGCGTAGCTGTTGGCCAAATCTTTTTTTTTTTAAGTTTTAAGATAGGCTGGTGGTATTCATGAAATAAAATTCTACATGTACCTCCCCTCCCCCCACATTACCATGCCATAATAAAAGAATACCTGACTTGATATTTTCTTTGGGCAACATATAGAAAGACTGTCAGGCTTTAAAACTGTGTAGGACGCAGGCCTAGAACTGCGCCCTGAGAGAGGGAACTGCGCCCTGAGAGGGAGGTTTGCCCTGAGTGGGAGGTTCGAAGGGTCAAAGTGGGTATAAAACAGGAGGGAAGACTGTCAGGTTTTAAACTGTGGATACCAAACAGAAGGTAAAGACGACTTTAACTGTTAAACAGTAATCCAGAACAATTTTATTGCACTGTAAAAAACTGTGATTTTATAGTATGTCTGCACTTTATGTGCTAATTTCATCATTCATGTCTTTTCTATTCTACTAAAACTGAATCAAACCATAAACAAGGTGACCTGTTCTGTTGGGATGTTAGATCCTAATGTGAAAAACTGTGATATTATATGTGGATGTCGTCAAGGTACACCACCACGAAGACGTTGATCATGTCCCTCAGCACATGGTTGACCAACTCCTGGAACACGCCTGGCGCGTTGGAGAGGCCGAAGGGCATGACGAGGTACTCGAAATGGCCCAGGTGGGTATTGAACCCAGTCTTCCACTCGTCCCCCTTCATAACTCTAACCAGGTGTTGCAGAGATCTAACTTGGTGAACAGCCGGGTGTGAGTTAGTGGCTCGAAAGTGGAACTCATCAGGGGGAGTGGATATTTATTCTTAACCGTGATGTCGTTTAACTTGCGAAAATCAATACAGGGCCTCAGGCTGCCATCCTTCTTCACCACAAAGAAGAATCCAGCGGCAAGAGGGGAAGACGATGGTCTTATGATCCCAGAGGCTAGAGACTCAGAAATATAATTGCGCATCGCCTCCGAGAGACTGTCTAACCGACCCATGGGGAGGGTTGCCCCGGGAAGGAGGTCGACGGGGCAGTCATATGGCCGGTGAGGGGGAAAAGAAAGAGCTCTGTCCTTACTAAACACTAGGGCTACGTCATGATAGACGGAGAGGACACCAGTGAGATCCGGGGGAGAGATCACAGGCCTGGGACTGCTGGACGGAGAGAGGGCGGAGCGTAGACAGTTGGCATGACAAGCTATGCTCCAACCAAAAATCCGCCCAGTGGCCCAGGAGATGTGGGGATCATGTCTCTCCAACCACGGCCTACCTAACACTAGGGGTGCAGTGGGAGCGTGTAAAACTAGAAAACGTGCAGTCTCCACATGATTACCAGACAAAGTGAGAGAGAGGGATTCAGTGCTGTGTGTAATCTTACCCAGGGGATGCCCATCTATGGCCTGAGGTGACAAGGGGGTGTCCAGAGGGACGAGTGGAATACCGGCCTGGCGAGCGAGAGTGATGTCCATGAGACACTCGTCGGCCCCAGAATCGATGAGGGCGCTGATGGCCAGGAACTCCTCACCCAGGAATGTTCCCCCAATTAGTGAGCAGGGTCGTTTGGGCGAGCCGGGCACGTTCGGAGATAGTGGGCAGCCTTCCCACAGTATAGGCATAACTGGTCCTGCATCCTCTGTTCTCTCTCCTCTTGAGAGAGGCGAAACTGGCCGATCTGCATCGGTTTCTCCCCCGATGCTGGTGTGGATGGAACAGGGGGCAGCATGGGAAGACGAGAAGACGGGACCAGGAGGGTAGTTACAAAATCGGGAGAACTGGATGCGCGGCTGGAGCAGGGGCGGATTTAGGATTGTAGGAGATCTGGGGCTTAGCCCACACATTTTTTTTTGCTTCGACACCACAACCTTTAACGTAACCACCACCTTAAAGCGGACAAAAGGCACTAGAGAACACTTAAATTAACACCCTTTAATGAAGCAAACTAATAACTTAACTCACTCAAATACAAAACTTAAATAACTTAACAAATACAAAAGTCAGCATCTGGTTGAAGTCACTTACCATAAGTTACCATACTGCATCACCACATCTACAAGTTACCATACTGCATCACCACCTATACAAGTTACCATACTGCATCTCCACATCTACAAGTTACCATACTGCATCTCCACATCTACAAGTTACCATACTGCATCTCCACATCTACAAGTTACCATACTGCATCTCCACATCTACAAGTTACCATACTGCATCTCTACCTATAAGTTACCATACTGCATCACCACATCTACAAGTTACCATACTGCATCACCACATCTACAAGTTACCATACTGCATCTCCACATCTATAAGTTACCATACTGTATCACCACATCTACAAGTTACCATACTGCATCACCACATCTACAAGTTACCATACTGCATCACCACATCTATAAGTTACCATACTGCATCTCCACATCTATAAGTTACCATACTGCATCACCACATCTACAAGTTACCATACTGCATCTCCACATCTACAAGTTACCATACTGCATCTCCTATAAGTTACCATACTGCATCACCACATCTACAAGTTACCATACTGCATCACCACATCTACAAGTTACCATACTGCATCTCCACATCTACAAGTTACCATACTGCATCTCCTATAAGTTACCATACTGCATTACCACCTACAAGTTACCATACTGCATCACCACATCTATAAGTTACCATACTGCATCACCACATCTACAAGTTACCATACTGCATCACCACATCTACAAGTTACCATACTGCATCAACACATCTACAAGTTACCATACTGCATCACCACATCTACAAGTTACCATACTGCATCACCACATCTACAAGTTACCATACTGCATCACCACATCTACAAGTTACCATACTGCATCTCCACATCTATAAGTTACCATACTGCAACACCACATCTACAAGTTACCATACTGCATCACCACATCTACAAGTTACCATACTGCATCTCCACCTATAAGTTACCGTACTGCATCTCCACATCCACAAGTTACCATACTGCATCTCCACCTATAAGTTACCGTACTGCATCACCACATCTACAAGTTACCATACTGCATCATCACACCTATAAGTTACCATACTGCATCACCACATCTACAAGTTACCATACTGCATCACCACATCTACAAGTTACCATACTGCATCACCACATCTACAAGTTACCATACTGCATCTCCACATCTACAAGTTACCATACTGCATCACCACATCTACAAGTTACCATACTGCATCACAACATCTATAAGTTACCATACTGCATCACCACATCTACAAGTTACCATACTGCATCACCACATCTACAAGTTACCATACTGCATCACAACATCTATAAGTTACCATACTGCATCACCACATCTACAAGTTACCATACTGCATCACCACATCTACAAGTTACCATACTGCATCACCACATCTACAAGTTACCATACTGCATCACCACATCTACAAGTTACCATACTGCATCACAACATCTATAAGTTACCATACTGCATCACCACATCTACAAGTTACCATACTGCATCACCACATCTACAAGTTACCATACTGCATCACAACATCTATAAGTTACCATACTGCATCACCGCATCTACAAGTTACCATACTGCATCACCACATCTACAAGTTACCATACTGCATCACAACATCTATAAGTTACCATACTGCATCACCACATCTACAAGTTACCATACTGCATCACAACATCTATAAGTTACCATACTGCATCACCACATCTACAAGTTACCATACTGCATCACCACATCTACAAGTTACCATACTGCATCACAACATCTATAAGTTACCATACTGCATCACCACATCTACAAGTTACCATACTGCATCTCCACATCTACAAATTACCATACTGCATCACAACATCTATAAGTTACCATACTGCATCACCACATCTACAAGTTACCATACTGCATCACAACATCTATAAGTTACCATACTGCATCACCACATCTACAAGTTACCATACTGCATCACCACATCTACAAGTTACCATACTGCATCACAACATCTATAAGTTACCGTACTGCATCACCACATCTACAAGTTACAATACTGCATCTCCATCTATAAGTTACCATACTGCATCACCACATCTACAAGTTACCATACTGCATCTCCACCTATAAGTTACCATACTGCATCTCCACATATACAAGTTACCATACTGCATCACCACATCTACAAGTTACCATACTGCATCACCATATCTACAAGTTACCATACTGCATCACCACATCTACAAGTTACCATACTGCATCTCCACCTACAAGTTACCATACTGCATCTCCACATCTACAAGTTACTATACTGCATTACCACATCTACAAGTTACCATACTGCATCACCACATCTACAAGTTACCATACTGCATCTCCATCTATAAGTTACCATACTGCATCTCCACCTATAAGTTACCATACTGCATCACCACATCTACAAGTTACCATACTGCATCTCCATCTATAAGTTACCATACTGCATCTCCACCTATAAGTTACCATACTGCATCACCACATCTACAAGTTACCATACTGCATCTCCATCTATAAGTTACCATACTGCATCACCACATCTACAAGTTACCATACTGCATCTCCATCTATAAGTTACCATACTGCATCTCCACCTATAAGTTTACCATACTGCATCACCACATCTACAAGTTACCATACTGCATCACCACATCTACAAGTTACCATACTGCATCACCACATCTACAAGTTACCATACTGCAACACCACATCTACAAGTTACCATACTGCATCACCACATCTACAAGTTACCATACTGCATCACCACATCTACAAGTTACCATACTGCATCTCCTATAAGTTACCATACTGCATCTCCACATCTACAAGTTACCATACTGCATCACCACATCTATAAGTTACCATACTGCATCTCCTATAAGTTACCATACTGCATCACCACATCTATAAGTTACCATACTGCATCTCCATCTATAAGTTACCATACTGCATCACCACATCTACAAGTTACCATACTGCATCTCCATGTATAAGTTACCATACTGCATCTCCACCTATAAGTTTACCATACTGCATCACCACATCTACAAGTTACCATACTGCATCACCACATCTACAAGTTACCATACTGCATCACCACATCTACAAGTTACCATACTGCAACACCACATCTACAAGTTACCATACTGCAACACCACATCTACAAGTTACCATACTGCATCACCACATCTACAAGTTACCATACTGCATCACCACATCTACAAGTTACCATACTGCATCACCACATCTATAAGTTACCATACTGCATATCCTATAAGTTACCATACTGCATCTCCACATCTACAAGTTACCATACTGCATCACCACATCTATAAGTTACCATACTGCATCTCCTATAAGTTACCATACTGCATCACCACATCTATAAGTTACCATACTGCATCTCCTATAAGTTACCATACTGCATCACCACATCTACAAGTTACCATACTGCATCTCCACATCTATAATTTACCATACTGCATCTCCACATCTACAAGTTACCATACTGCATCACCACATCTACAAGTTACCATACTGCATCACCACATCTACAAGTTACCATACTGCATCTCCACATCTATAAGTTACCATACTGCATCTCCACCTATAAGTTACCATACTGCATCTCCACATCTATAAGTTACCATACTGCATTACCACATCTACAAGTTACCATAATGCATCTCCACCTATAAGTTACCATACTGCATCTCCACATCTATAAGTTACCATACTGCATTACCACATCTACAAGTTACCATACTGCATCACCACATCTACAAGTTACCATACTGCATCTCCACCTATAAGTTACCATACTGCATCACCACATCTACAAGTTACCATACTGCATCTCCACCTATAAGTTACCATACTGCATCTCCACATCTATAAGTTACCATACTGCATCACCACATCTACAAGTTACCATACTGCATCTCCACCTATAAGTTACCATACTGCATCACCACATCTACAAGTTACCATACTGCATCTCCACCTATAAGTTACCATACTGCATCTCCACATCTATAAGTTACCATACTGCATCTCCACATCTATAAGTTACCATACTGCATCACCACATCTATAAGTTACCATACTGCATCACCACATCTATAAGTTACCATACTGCATCTCCACATCTATAAGTTACCATACTGCATCACCACATCTACAAGTTACCATACTGCATCACCACATCTACAAGTTACCATACTGCATCACCACATCTATAAGTTACCATACTGCATCACCACATCTACAAGTTACCATACTGCATCTCCACATCTACAAGTTACCATACTGCATCTCCATCTACAAGTTACCATACTGCATCTCCATCTACAAGTTACCATACTGCATCTCCATCTCCAAGTTACCATACTGCATCACCACATCTATAAGTTACCATACTGCATCACCACATCTACAAGTTACCATACTGCATCTTCACATCTACAAGTTACCATACTGCATCTCCACATCTACAAGTTACCATACTGCATCTCCACATCTACAAGTTACCATACTGCATCTCCACCTATAAGTTACCATACTGCATCACCACATCTACAAGTTACCATACTGCATCACCACATCTACAAGTTACCATACTGCATCACCACATCTAAAAGTTACCATACTGCATATCCACCTATAAGTTACCATACTGCATCTCCACGTATAAGTTACCATACTGCATCTCCACATCTATAAGTTACCATACTGCATCTCCACCTATAAGTTACCATACTGCATCACCACATCTACAAGTTACCATACTGCATCTCCACCTATAAGTTACCATACTGCATCTCCATCTACAAGTTACCATACTGCATCACCACATCTACAAGTTACCATACTGCATCTCCTATAAGTTACCATACTGCATCACCACATCTACAAGTTACCATACTGCATCTCCACATCTATAAGTTACCATACTGCATCTCCACATCTACAAGTTACCATACTGCATCACCACATCTACAAGTTACCATACTGCATCACCACATCTACAAGTTACCATACTGCATCACCACATCTACAAGTTACCATACTGCATCTCCACCTATAAGTTACCATACTGCATCTCCACATCTATAAGTTACCATACTGCATTACCACATCTACAAGTTACCATACTGCATCTCCACCTATAAGTTACCATACTGCATCACCACATCTACAGGTTACCATACTGCATCTCCATCTATAAGTTACCATACTGCATCACCACATCTACAAGTTACCATACTGCATCTCCATCTATAAGTTACCATACTGCATCTCCACCTATAAGTTTACCATACTGCATCACCACATCTACAAGTTACCATACTGCATCACCACATCTACAAGTTACCATACTGCATCACCACATCTACAAGTTACCATACTGCAACACCACATCTACAAGTTACCATACTGCAACACCACATCTACAAGTTACCATACTGCATCACCACATCTACAAGTTACCATACTGCATCACCACATCTACAAGTTACCATACTGCATCTCCTATAAGTTACCATACTGCATCTCCACATCTACAAGTTACCATACTGCATCACCACATCTATAAGTTACCATACTGCATCTCCTATAAGTTACCATACTGCATCACCACATCTATAAGTTACCATACTGCATCTCCATCTATAAGTTACCATACTGCATCACCACATCTACAAGTTACCATACTGCATCTCCATGTATAAGTTACCATACTGCATCTCCACCTATAAGTTTACCATACTGCATCACCACATCTACAAGTTACCATACTGCATCACCACATCTACAAGTTACCATACTGCATCACCACATCTACAAGTTACCATACTGCAACACCACATCTACAAGTTACCATACTGCAACACCACATCTACAAGTTACCATACTGCATCACCACATCTACAAGTTACCATACTGCATCACCACATCTACAAGTTACCATACTGCATCACCACATCTATAAGTTACCATACTGCATATCCTATAAGTTACCATACTGCATCTCCACATCTACAAGTTACCATACTGCATCACCACATCTATAAGTTACCATACTGCATCTCCTATAAGTTACCATACTGCATCACCACATCTATAAGTTACCATACTGCATCTCCTACAAGTTACCATACTGCAACACCACATCTACAAGTTACCATACTGCATCACCACATCTACAAGTTACCATACTGCATCTCCTATAAGTTACCATACTGCATCTCCACATCTACAAGTTACCATACTGCATCACCACATCTATAAGTTACCATACTGCATCTCCTATAAGTTACCATACTGCATCACCACATCTATAAGTTACCATACTGCATCTCCATCTATAAGTTACCATACTGCATCACCACATCTACAAGTTACCATACTGCATCTCCATGTATAAGTTACCATACTGCATCTCCACCTATAAGTTTACCATACTGCATCACCACATCTACAAGTTACCATACTGCATCACCACATCTACAAGTTACCATACTGCATCACCACATCTACAAGTTACCATACTGCAACACCACATCTACAAGTTACCATACTGCAACACCACATCTACAAGTTACCATACTGCATCACCACATCTACAAGTTACCATACTGCATCACCACATCTACAAGTTACCATACTGCATCACCACATCTATAAGTTACCATACTGCATATCCTATAAGTTACCATACTGCATCTCCACATCTACAAGTTACCATACTGCATCACCACATCTATAAGTTACCATACTGCATCTCCTATAAGTTACCATACTGCATCACCACATCTATAAGTTACCATACTGCATCTCCTATAAGTTACCATACTGCATCACCACATCTACAAGTTACCATACTGCATCTCCACATCTATAATTTACCATACTGCATCTCCACATCTACAAGTTACCATACTGCATCACCACATCTACAAGTTACCATACTGCAACACCACATCTACAAGTTACCATACTGCAACACCACATCTACAAGTTACCATACTGCATCACCACATCTACAAGTTACCATACTGCATCACCACATCTACAAGTTACCATACTGCATCACCACATCTATAAGTTACCATACTGCATATCCTATAAGTTACCATACTGCATCTCCACATCTACAAGTTACCATACTGCATCACCACATCTATAAGTTACCATACTGCATCTCCTATAAGTTACCATACTGCATCACCACATCTATAAGTTACCATACTGCATCTCCTACAAGTTACCATACTGCAACACCACATCTACAAGTTACCATACTGCATCACCACATCTACAAGTTACCATACTGCATCTCCTATAAGTTACCATACTGCATCTCCACATCTACAAGTTACCATACTGCATCACCACATCTATAAGTTACCATACTGCATCTCCTATAAGTTACCATACTGCATCACCACATCTATAAGTTACCATACTGCATCTCCATCTATAAGTTACCATACTGCATCACCACATCTACAAGTTACCATACTGCATCTCCATGTATAAGTTACCATACTGCATCTCCACCTATAAGTTTACCATACTGCATCACCACATCTACAAGTTACCATACTGCATCACCACATCTACAAGTTACCATACTGCATCACCACATCTACAAGTTACCATACTGCAACACCACATCTACAAGTTACCATACTGCAACACCACATCTACAAGTTACCATACTGCATCACCACATCTACAAGTTACCATACTGCATCACCACATCTACAAGTTACCATACTGCATCACCACATCTATAAGTTACCATACTGCATATCCTATAAGTTACCATACTGCATCTCCACATCTACAAGTTACCATACTGCATCACCACATCTATAAGTTACCATACTGCATCTCCTATAAGTTACCATACTGCATCACCACATCTATAAGTTACCATACTGCATCTCCTATAAGTTACCATACTGCATCACCACATCTACAAGTTACCATACTGCATCTCCACATCTATAATTTACCATACTGCATCTCCACATCTACAAGTTACCATACTGCATCACCACATCTACAAGTTACCATACTGCATCACCACATCTACAAGTTACCATACTGCATCTCCACATCTATAAGTTACCATACTGCATCTCCACCTATAAGTTACCATACTGCATCTCCACATCTATAAGTTACCATACTGCATTACCACATCTACAAGTTACCATAATGCATCTCCACCTATAAGTTACCATACTGCATCTCCACATCTATAAGTTACCATACTGCATTACCACATCTACAAGTTACCATACTGCATCACCACATCTACAAGTTACCATACTGCATCTCCACCTATAAGTTACCATACTGCATCACCACATCTACAAGTTACCATACTGCATCTCCACCTATAAGTTACCATACTGCATCTCCACATCTATAAGTTACCATACTGAATCACCACATCTACGAGTTACCATACTGCATCTCCACCTATAAGTTACCATACTGCATCACCACATCTACAAGTTACCATACTGCATCTCCACCTATAAGTTACCATACTGCATCTCCACATCTATAAGTTACCATACTGCATCTCCACATCTATAAGTTACCATACTGCATCACCACATCTATAAGTTACCATACTGCATCACCACATCTATAAGTTACCATACTGCATCTCCACATCTATAAGTTACCATACTGAATCACCACATCTACAAGTTACCATACTGCATCACCACATCTACAAGTTACCATACTGCATCACCACATCTATAAGTTACCATACTGCATCACCACATCTACAAGTTACCATACTGCATCTCCACATCTACAAGTTACCATACTGCATCTCCATCTACAAGTTACCATACTGCATCTCCATCTACAAGTTACCATACTGCATCTCCATCTCCAAGTTACCATACTGCATCACCACATCTATAAGTTACCATACTGCATCACCACATCTACAAGTTACCATACTGCATCTTCACATCTACAAGTTACCATACTGCATCTCCACATCTACAAGTTACCATACTGCATCTCCACATCTACAAGTTACCATACTGCATCTCCACCTATAAGTTACCATACTGCATCACCACATCTACAAGTTACCATACTGCATCACCACATCTACAAGTTACCATACTGCATCACCACATCTAAAAGTTACCATACTGCATATCCACCTATAAGTTACCATACTGCATCTCCACGTATAAGTTACCATACTGCATCTCCACATCTATAAGTTACCATACTGCATCTCCACCTATAAGTTACCATACTGCATCACCACATCTACAAGTTACCATACTGCATCTCCACCTATAAGTTACCATACTGCATCTCCATCTACAAGTTACCATACTGCATCACCACATCTACAAGTTACCATACTGCATCTCCTATAAGTTACCATACTGCATCACCACATCTACAAGTTACCATACTGCATCTCCACATCTATAAGTTACCATACTGCATCTCCACATCTACAAGTTACCATACTGCATCACCACATCTACAAGTTACCATACTGCATCACCACATCTACAAGTTACCATACTGCATCACCACATCTACAAGTTACCATACTGCATCTCCACCTATAAGTTACCATACTGCATCTCCACATCTATAAGTTACCATACTGCATTACCACATCTACAAGTTACCATACTGCATCTCCACCTATAAGTTACCATACTGCATCTCCACATCTATAAGTTACCATACTGCATTACCACATCTACAAGTTACCATACTGCATCACCACATCTACAAGTTACCATACTGCATCTCCACCTATAAGTTACCATACTGCATCACCACATCTACAAGTTACCATACTGCATCTCCACCTATAAGTTACCATACTGCATCTCCACATCTATAAGTTACCATACTGCATCTCCACATCTACAAGTTACCATACTGCATCTCCACCTATAAGTTACCATACTGCATCACCACATCTACAAGTTACCATACTGCATCTCCACCTATAAGTTACCATACTGCATCTCCACATCTATAAGTTACCATACTGCATCACCACATCTATAAGTTACCATACTGCATCACCACATCTATAAGTTACCATACTGCATCTCCACATCTATAAGTTACCATACTGCATCACCACATCTACAAGTTACCATACTGCATCACCACATCTACAAGTTACCATACTGCATCACCACATCTATAAGTTACCATACTGCATCACCACATCTACAAGTTACCATACTGCATCTCCACATCTACAAGTTACCATACTGCATCTCCATCTACAAGTTACCATACTGCATCTCCATCTACAAGTTACCATACTGCATCTCCATCTACAAGTTACCATACTGCATCACCACATCTATAAGTTACCATACTGCATCACCACATCTACAAGTTACCATACTGCATCTCCACATCTACAAGTTACCATACTGCATCTCCACATCTACAAGTTACCATACTGCATCTCCACATCTACAAGTTACCATACTGCATCTCCACCTATAAGTTACCATACTGCATCACCACATCTACAAGTTACCATACTGCATCACCACATCTACAAGTTACCATACTGCATCACCACATCTACAAGTTACCATACTGCATATCCACCTATAAGTTACCATACTGCATCTCCACGTATAAGTTACCATACTGCATCTCCACATCTATAAGTTACCATACTGCATCACCACATCTACAAGTTACCATACTGCATCACCACATCTATAAGTTACCATACTGCATATCCTATAAGTTACCATACTGCATCTCCACATCTACAAGTTACCATACTGCATCACCACATCTATAAGTTACCATACTGCATCTCCTATAAGTTACCATACTGCATCACCACATCTATAAGTTACCATACTGCATCTCCTATAAGTTACCATACTGCATCACCACATCTACAAGTTACCATACTGCATCTCCACATCTATAAGTTACCATACTGCATCTCCACATCTACAAGTTACCATACTGCATCACCACATCTACAAGTTACCATACTGCATCACCACATCTACAAGTTACCATACTGCATCTCCACATCTATAAGTTACCATACTGCATCTCCACCTATAAGTTACCATACTGCATCTCCACATCTATAAGTTACCATACTGCATTACCACATCTACAAGTTACCATAATGCATCTCCACCTATAAGTTACCATACTGCATCTCCACATCTATAAGTTACCATACTGCATTACCACATCTACAAGTTACCATACTGCATCACCACATCTACAAGTTACCATACTGCATCTCCACCTATAAGTTACCATACTGCATCACCACATCTACAAGTTACCATACTGCATCTCCACCTATAAGTTACCATACTGCATCTCCACATCTATAAGTTACCATACTGCATCTCCACATCTACAAGTTACCATACTGCATCTCCACCTATAAGTTACCATACTGCATCACCACATCTACAAGTTACCATACTGCATCTCCACATCTATAAGTTACCATACTGCATCTCCACATCTATAAGTTACCATACTGCATCACCACATCTATAAGTTACCATACTGCATCACCACATCTATAAGTTACCATACTGCATCTCCACATCTATAAGTTACCATACTGCATCACCACATCTACAAGTTACCATACTGCATCACCACATCTACAAGTTACCATACTGCATCACCACATCTATAAGTTACCATACTGCATCACCACATCTACAAGTTACCATACTGCATCTCCACATCTACAAGTTACCATACTGCATCTCCATCTACAAGTTACCATACTGCATCTCCATCTACAAGTTACCATACTGCATCTCCATCTCCAAGTTACCATACTGCATCACCACATCTATAAGTTACCATACTGCATCACCACATCTACAAGTTACCATACTGCATCTTCACATCTACAAGTTACCATACTGCATCTCCACATCTACAAGTTACCATACTGCATCTCCACATCTACAAGTTACCATACTGCATCTCCACCTATAAGTTACCATACTGCATCACCACATCTACAAGTTACCATACTGCATCACCACATCTACAAGTTACCATACTGCATCACCACATCTAAAAGTTACCATACTGCATATCCACCTATAAGTTACCATACTGCATCTCCACGTATAAGTTACCATACTGCATCTCCACATCTATAAGTTACCATACTGCATCTCCACCTATAAGTTACCATACTGCATCACCACATCTACAAGTTACCATACTGCATCTCCACCTATAAGTTACCATACTGCATCTCCATCTACAAGTTACCATACTGCATCACCACATCTACAAGTTACCATACTGCATCTCCTATAAGTTACCATACTGCATCACCACATCTACAAGTTACCATACTGCATCTCCACATCTATAAGTTACCATACTGCATCTCCACATCTACAAGTTACCATACTGCATCACCACATCTACAAGTTACCATACTGCATCACCACATCTACAAGTTACCATACTGCATCACCACATCTACAAGTTACCATACTGCATCTCCACCTATAAGTTACCATACTGCATCTCCACATCTATAAGTTACCATACTGCATTACCACATCTACAAGTTACCATACTGCATCTCCACCTATAAGTTACCATACTGCATCTCCACATCTATAAGTTACCATACTGCATTACCACATCTACAAGTTACCATACTGCATCACCACATCTACAAGTTACCATACTGCATCTCCACCTATAAGTTACCATACTGCATCACCACATCTACAAGTTACCATACTGCATCTCCACCTATAAGTTACCATACTGCATCTCCACATCTATAAGTTACCATACTGCATCTCCACATCTACAAGTTACCATACTGCATCTCCACCTATAAGTTACCATACTGCATCACCACATCTACAAGTTACCATACTGCATCTCCACCTATAAGTTACCATACTGCATCTCCACATCTATAAGTTACCATACTGCATCACCACATCTATAAGTTACCATACTGCATCACCACATCTATAAGTTACCATACTGCATCTCCACATCTATAAGTTACCATACTGCATCACCACATCTACAAGTTACCATACTGCATCACCACATCTACAAGTTACCATACTGCATCACCACATCTATAAGTTACCATACTGCATCACCACATCTACAAGTTACCATACTGCATCTCCACATCTACAAGTTACCATACTGCATCTCCATCTACAAGTTACCATACTGCATCTCCATCTACAAGTTACCATACTGCATCTCCATCTACAAGTTACCATACTGCATCACCACATCTATAAGTTACCATACTGCATCACCACATCTACAAGTTACCATACTGCATCTCCACATCTACAAGTTACCATACTGCATCTCCACATCTACAAGTTACCATACTGCATCTCCACATCTACAAGTTACCATACTGCATCTCCACCTATAAGTTACCATACTGCATCACCACATCTACAAGTTACCATACTGCATCACCACATCTACAAGTTACCATACTGCATCACCACATCTACAAGTTACCATACTGCATATCCACCTATAAGTTACCATACTGCATCTCCACGTATAAGTTACCATACTGCATCTCCACATCTATAAGTTACCATACTGCATCACCACATCTACAAGTTACCATACTGCATCACCACATCTATAAGTTACCATACTGCATATCCTATAAGTTACCATACTGCATCTCCACATCTACAAGTTACCATACTGCATCACCACATCTATAAGTTACCATACTGCATCTCCTATAAGTTACCATACTGCATCACCACATCTATAAGTTACCATACTGCATCTCCTATAAGTTACCATACTGCATCACCACATCTACAAGTTACCATACTGCATCTCCACATCTATAAGTTACCATACTGCATCTCCACATCTACAAGTTACCATACTGCATCACCACATCTACAAGTTACCATACTGCATCACCACATCTACAAGTTACCATACTGCATCTCCACATCTATAAGTTACCATACTGCATCTCCACCTATAAGTTACCATACTGCATCTCCACATCTATAAGTTACCATACTGCATTACCACATCTACAAGTTACCATAATGCATCTCCACCTATAAGTTACCATACTGCATCTCCACATCTATAAGTTACCATACTGCATTACCACATCTACAAGTTACCATACTGCATCACCACATCTACAAGTTACCATACTGCATCTCCACCTATAAGTTACCATACTGCATCACCACATCTACAAGTTACCATACTGCATCTCCACCTATAAGTTACCATACTGCATCTCCACATCTATAAGTTACCATACTGCATCTCCACATCTACAAGTTACCATACTGCATCTCCACCTATAAGTTACCATACTGCATCACCACATCTACAAGTTACCATACTGCATCTCCACATCTATAAGTTACCATACTGCATCTCCACATCTATAAGTTACCATACTGCATCACCACATCTATAAGTTACCATACTGCATCACCACATCTATAAGTTACCATACTGCATCTCCACATCTATAAGTTACCATACTGCATCACCACATCTACAAGTTACCATACTGCATCACCACATCTACAAGTTACCATACTGCATCACCACATCTATAAGTTACCATACTGCATCACCACATCTACAAGTTACCATACTGCATCTCCACATCTACAAGTTACCATACTGCATCTCCATCTACAAGTTACCATACTGCATCTCCATCTACAAGTTACCATACTGCATCTCCATCTCCAAGTTACCATACTGCATCACCACATCTATAAGTTACCATACTGCATCACCACATCTACAAGTTACCATACTGCATCTTCACATCTACAAGTTACCATACTGCATCTCCACATCTACAAGTTACCATACTGCATCTCCACATCTACAAGTTACCATACTGCATCTCCACCTATAAGTTACCATACTGCATCACCACATCTACAAGTTACCATACTGCATCACCACATCTACAAGTTACCATACTGCATCACCACATCTAAAAGTTACCATACTGCATATCCACCTATAAGTTACCATACTGCATCTCCACGTATAAGTTACCATACTGCATCTCCACATCTATAAGTTACCATACTGCATCTCCACCTATAAGTTACCATACTGCATCACCACATCTACAAGTTACCATACTGCATCTCCACCTATAAGTTACCATACTGCATTTCCATCTACAATTTACCATACTGCATCACCACATCTACAAGTTACCATACTGCATCTCCTATAAGTTACCATACTGCATCACCACATCTACAAGTTACCATACTGCATCTCCACATCTATAAGTTACCATACTGCATCTCCACATCTACAAGTTACCATACTGCATCACCACATCTACAAGTTACCATACTGCATCACCACATCTACAAGTTACCATACTGCATCACCACATCTACAAGTTACCATACTGCATCTCCACCTATAAATTACCATACTGCATCTCCACATCTATAAGTTACCATACTGCATTACCACATCTACAAGTTACCATACTGCATCTCCACCTATAAGTTACCATACTGCATCTCCACATCTATAAGTTACCATACTGCATTACCACATCTACAAGTTACCATACTGCATCACCACATCTACAAGTTACCATACTGCATCTCCACCTATAAGTTACCATACTGCATCACCACATCTACAAGTTACCATACTGCATCTCCACCTATAAGTTACCATACTGCATCTCCACATCTATAAGTTACCATACTGCATCTCCACATCTACAAGTTACCATACTGCATCTCCACCTATAAGTTACCATACTGCATCACCACATCTACAAGTTACCATACTGCATCTCCACCTATAAGTTACCATACTGCATCTCCACATCTATAAGTTACCATACTGCATCACCACATCTATAAGTTACCATACTGCATCACCACATCTATAAGTTACCATACTGCATCTCCACATCTATAAGTTACCATACTGCATCACCACATCTACAAGTTACCATACTGCATCACCACATCTACAAGTTACCATACTGCATCACCACATCTATAAGTTACCATACTGCATCACCACATCTACAAGTTACCATACTGCATCTCCACATCTACAAGTTACCATACTGCATCTCCATCTACAAGTTACCATACTGCATCTCCATCTACAAGTTACCATACTGCATCTCCATCTACAAGTTACCATACTGCATCACCACATCTATAAGTTACCATACTGCATCACCACATCTACAAGTTACCATACTGCATCTCCACATCTACAAGTTACCATACTGCATCTCCACATCTACAAGTTACCATACTGCATCTCCACATCTACAAGTTACCATACTGCATCTCCACCTATAAGTTACCATACTGCATCACCACATCTACAAGTTACCATACTGCATCACCACATCTACAAGTTACCATACTGCATCACCACATCTACAAGTTACCATACTGCATATCCACCTATAAGTTACCATACTGCATCTCCACGTATAAGTTACCATACTGCATCTCCACATCTATAAGTTACCATACTGCATCTCCACCTATAAGTTACCATACTGCATCACCACATCTACAAGTTACCATACTGCATCTCCACCTATAAGTTACCATACTGCATCTCCATCTACAAGTTACCATACTGCATCACCACATCTACAAGTTACCATACTGCATCTCCACATCTATAAGTTACCATACTGCATCTCCACCTATAAGTTACCATACTGCATCTCCACATCTACAAGTTACCATACTGCATCACCACATCTCCTATAAGTTACCATACTGTATCACCACATCTATAAGTTACCATACTGCATCACCACATCTATAAGTTACCATACTGCATCACCACCTACAAGTTACCATACTGCATCACCACATCTATAAGTTACCATACTGCATCACCACATCTACAAGTTACCATACTGCATCTCCACTTATAAGTTACCATACTGCATCTCCACCTACAAGTTACCATACTGCATCTCCACATCTACAAGTTACTATACTGCATTACCACATCTACAAGTTACCATACTGCATCACCACATCTACAAGTTACCATACTGCATCACCACATCTACAAGTTACCATACTGTATCTCCACATCTACAAGTTACCATACTGCATCACCACATCTACAAGTTACCATACTCCATCACCACATCTATAAGTTACCATACTGCATCTCATATAAGTTACCATACTGCATCTCCACATCTATAAGTTACCATACTGCATCACCACATCTACAAGTTACCATACTGCATCTCCACATCTACAAGTTACCATACTGCATCACCACATCTGTAGTATATATAATACAATATAATCCACAAAGAAATGTGAAGGAGAATTGCCTAAACACCATCTTGCATGTGGCCTTCTCCAAGAAGCAAAATTATAGACACATTACATCAATATAAACCCCCCCCCAATCCTCCCCCATACACGCACGCACGCACACACACACACACACACACACACACACACACACACACACACACACACACACACACACACACACACACACACACACACACACACACACACACACACACACACACACACACACACACACACACACACACACACACACACACACACACACACACACACACACACACACACACACAACAAGGAACATTCACCCATAAATGATTGACATTGACATTGACAGCTATGCCCATAATACATACAAGTAGCTCTACAGATACACTGAAGGTAGTACAATTATTATAAAAATGTCTGGCTTGTTTGGATTCTTACCGTGTAAGGTAACATTACATTGTAATTGGGGATGTCCGATATTATCGGCCGACCAATATTATCCGCCGATATCGGCAGTAAAATGTGATATCGGAAAATAACGGTATCGGTTTACAAAAATTAAATAAAACAATAACAATATATCCAGTGAAATGATTAGTTACCTGAAATTATTCAGTTTTTTGGACGGGGAAACCCTGCATATATCGGTATCGGTTGATATCGGTTGATATCGGTATCGGAAATTAAGAGTTGGACAATATCGGAATATCGGTATCGGTAAAAAAGCCAATATCGAGCATCCCTAATTGTAATCTTTTGTTTTTATTGTAACATGATAATTATCATGATAAACATGATAATTCTTCTTCTTCTTCTTCTTCTTATTATGTATTGTCAAATTGACTGATTACCCATGGATGATGTAACCAGATGAAACGGTGCAAAACTGTTTTCGTGACCTTAGACTGATATTATATTATGCATGACTCAGGCAATGGAATAATGAATACATATTCTTTGATACAGTATTTGTTTTTATCAAATTGTTTGATCGTTTATTTTACTCCATAAACTGTATTATATTTACTCACAGATTTCTTTTACCTTTTTAGTCCTAGTCAGACATGCATACAAAGTAACCGTCAAGTAGCCTTTTTGAACAATGCTCTAAATCCTTTCTAATTCTTACTATAAAGATGATCCTTTAAATACATTTCAGCTGGGTAATGATATACAGTATGGTGCACGCTGATTCAGAATACTCACATACGGGTAGAATTTGAATCCACACATTCTGTTATTCTGATACAGAGACCATCATGCAAGATTTCTTGTGTCTTGTGAGGCTAATAGAGACCATCATTCACCACAAAATATTGCACTCTCCCATTTTATTTAACCTTTATTTTTACCAGGTAGTCACTTGAGATCTTAATGATCTCTTTTTCGAGTAAGAACCAAAATGGCAGCAAAACAAAAACAAATATACAAGACACAAACAGACAAATACATAAAAGGTAAAGTGGGGCAAGGGGATACATTTGAGCTGCAGCAAACAAGATTGAATGGGATTGGGGGAGATTGGAGGGTAGGGTAAAAAAAGGTAGGGTAGAAAGAGGAGGGAAGGTGAGGCTTTGCAAGAGTTTGCTGGGGAGAGAATTGGTCAAGTTAATAAATATAAAATATCACACCACATTATACAATGAAGCATCGACATTCTCCCATCTCATTCTATAAAATGCCCGTAATTTGAACTTTAAAATCAGATATGGTAGTGAGGGCCTGCAGTTTCAACGTTTTTTGAAGTCCATTCCAGGCAGAGGGAGCAGAGAACATGAAGGCCCTTTTCCCAAACTCTGTGTGGGTTCTGGGTACTACTGAGGCATATAAATAGTCCTGTGATCGTAGGCTGTAAGATGGGTTTGATGTGATGGTGAGGTATGAACTAAGGTACATTGTTCCTGAAGGAGGTATAAACTGTATTGACAGAGGAGGGTTTGATGAAACAGAATGGCAATATTCCCCACCCCCTCCTTAAGATTTTCAACCTTCTCTACATGTCATGTGTTCATTGCTTTTTACCAGACCCAGAGGGCCGGCCTACAATAGTTATTGTCCCTTACTGCCTGGCTGACTCCCCATCGCTGAAACGCGCATGCGTGCAGTGTCGTTGTCTGCTGAGCTGCAGTAGGTGTCGGATCACAACGGAGCCACACAAACTCGCGGAAACTACATTATTCGGTATAATAGTGGACCACGTGAACACAATGCCAACTTTGGTTGAGGCAAAATAAAGTGGCTTGCATATCATGTTCACTTATCACTTAATTTATTAATGACTCTGCCTGACTTCCCTCCTTTACCCAACTGTCCCTCTGATTTCCTTCCCCTTAGTTTGTCCCCCTCTTTATATGATAGAGGTATATGTCCCTCTGATTTCCTTCCCCTCAGTTTGTCTCCCTCTTTATATGATAGAGGTATTATGTCCCTCTGATTTCCTTCCCCTCAGTTTGTCTCCCTCTTTATATGATAGAGGTATTTTGTCCCTCTGATTTCCTTCCCCTTAGTTTGTCTCCCTCTTTATACGATAGAGGTATTATGTCCCTCTGATTTCCTTCCCCTTAGTTTGTCCCCCTCCTCTGTTAAGCGCATTGGGCTCCTTGAAAGGCGTTATATAAATTGAAGAAATTATTATTATTATTATACTTATCGCATAGGTAGTTATGAATAATAGCTGCACAGCTTCTTGGAAAACAATTTGCTCACTTGTATTCTTGCCTGCATATTAAGTAAGACTAGTCTAGTCTATTGTTCTCAGTCTCTTTCAATATGACACAGGTGCGTTGATTATTTCTAGCATGTTATAGTGCTCCTGCTCTTCTAAACAGAAGTCCCAAGCACTTGTATCTAGTATCAACTTGCCTCTAATCAGTACATGTTGACATACAGAAGCTTTTTCACTGCACCTGTGTCGTCTTGACAAGCAACTACAGTACACTCCACAGACGTACTTCAGAGGCGAGCAACAATACAAGTGATCACATTCATTTTCAAGACTCCATCCACTGCCATCCACAATTCATAACCTCACATCTACAGAGGACACAGTGTAGTGAGAGGAAGGAAGACGGACAGAGAGAACACAGGGTAGTGAGAGGAAGGAAGAGAGAACACAGTGTAGTGAGAGGAAGGAAGAGAGACAGAGGGGACACAGGGTAGTGAGAGGAAGGAAGAGAGGACACAGTGTAGTGAGAGGAAGGAAGAGAGGACACAGTGTAGTGAGAGGAAGGAAGATAGGACACAGTGTAGTGAGAGGAAGGAAGAGAGACAGAGAGGACACGGTGTAGTGAGAGGAAGGAAGAGAGAGAGAGAGGACACAGTGCAGTGAGAGGAAGGAAGACAGAGAGAGAGGACACAGTGTAGTGAGAGGAAGGAAGAGAGAGAGAGAGAGAGGACACAGTGTAGTGAGAGGAAGGAAGAGAGGACACAGTGTAGTGAGAGGAATGAAGACAGAGAGAGAGGCCACAGTGTAGTGAGAGGAAGGAAGAGAGGACACAGTGTAGTGAGAGGAAGGAAGACAGAGAGAGAGAGGACACAGTGTAGTGAGAGGAAGGAAGACAGAGAGAGAGGACACAGTGTAGTGAGAGGAAGGAAGACAGAGAGAGAGAGAGGACACAGTGTAGTGAGAGGAAGGAAGACAGAAAGAGAGAGGACACAGTGTAGTGAGAGGAAGGAAGAGAGGACACAGTGTAGTGAGAGGAAGGAAGAGAGGACACAGTGTAGTGAGAGGAAGGAAGACAGAAAGAGAGAGGACACAGTGTAGTGAGAGGAAGGAAGACCGAGAGAGAGAGGACACAGTGTAGTGAGAGGAAGGAAGACAGAGAGAGAGAGAGGACACAGTGTAGTGAGAGGAAGGAAGAGAGGACACAGTGTAGTGAGAGGAAGGAAGACAGAAAGAGAGAGGACACAGTGTAGTGAGAGGAAGGAAGACCGAGAGAGAGAGGACACAGTGTAGTGAGAGGAAGGAAGACAGAGAGAGAGAGAGGACACAGTGTAGTGAGAGGAAGGAAGACAGAGAGAGAGGACACAGTGTAGTGAGAGGAAGGAAGACAGAGAGAGAGGACACAGTGTAGTGAGAGGAAGGAAGACAGAGAGAGAGGACACAGTGTAGTGAGAGGAAGGGAAGACAGAAAGAGAGAGGACACAGTGTAGTGAGAGGAAGGAAGAGAGGACACAGTGTAGTGAGAGGAAGGAAGAGAGGACACAGTGTAGTGAGAGGTAGGAAGACAGAGAGAGAGGTCACAGTGTAGTGAGAGGAAGGAAGACAGAGAGAGAGGACACAGGGTAGTGAGAGGAAGGAAGACAGAGAGAGAGGACACAGTGTAGTGAGAGGAAGGAAGAGAGAGAGAGAGGACACAGTGTAGTGAGAGGAAGGGAAGACAGAGAGAGAGGATTGATTGATTGATTGAAAACTTTACAGATTGCAGAATGGTTACAATACAATACAGCTCAATACCAACAATTAAGGGGATGCAGACCAGAAAAATACTTTCGTCTTGTTTACATCAGGGTCCCCCCATTTTCAATTCATCAAGACATTTATGACATACATGACATACATATATACAGTACTGTTTAAGAGAAAGAGATCATACAAAAATATATATACATTCGAAGGGGAAGAAACTGTACATTGGAGGGGGTTGGGTGGGTTGGTGGTGGGGGGGGGTTGGACATTTACCGGGGCCAGTTTCTAATTGCAGCCACCCGTAGGTGCTCTTCCTCAGTGAGAGGAAGGAAGACAGAGAGAGAGAGAGGACACCGTGTAGTGAGAGGAAGAAATACAGAGATAGAGGACACAGTGTAGTGAGAGGAAGGAATACAGAGATAGAGGACACAGTGTAGTGAGAGGAAGGAAGACAGAGAGAGAGGATGCAGCAGATTCAAACCCACAACATCACAGGTACTGAACATTATTATTATATATTTATATACACTGAGCCTGTCAGGACGTCCCAACACAGCCTTGTGTATCTAAATAATACACCTACAGTGTACAGAAATGGGTGACTGGCAGTTGCAAGTATGTGTGTGTGTTTACTTGGAGGATGCCTGGGGATGAGTCATTGAAGGAAGAGGTGTGTGTTGATCGTGATGCAAACAGACAGCCAAGAGCAAAGGAGGTGTGTGTGTGTGTGTGTGTGTGTGTGTGTGTGTGTGTGTGTGTGTGTGTGTGTGTGTGTGTGTGTGTGTGTGTGTGTGTGTGTGTGTGTGTGTGTGTGGAGGGGTATGTACTATGCATTTGTATGATGGCATGAAAAAGATGTAGTCACACACACACACACACACACACACACACACACACACACACACACACACACACACACACACACACACACACACACACACACACACACACACACACACACACACACACACACACACAAACACACACACACACACACACACACACACACACACACACACACACACACACACACACACACACACACACACACACACACACACACACACACACACACACACACACACACACACACACACACACACACACACACAGGAAAGGCTTCCACTATAGGGAGGTGCAGGCTCAGCATGGTGATTCCTTTGAGACAACTACAGAGAAATATGTCTCTGTGATAAGAGAGGGCCACAGGGTGCATGTGTGCAGGGCCGCCTGGGAGAAATGCGAGGCCCTGTGCGAGATTTAACGCGAGCCCCCCCCCCCCCCCCCCCCAAAGGTAAAAAAAAAAAAAAAAAAAAATAAAATTATATATATATATATATATATATATATATATATATATATTTTTTTTTTTATATATACAGTCAACATATTCTTAAATAATAGCGCTGCCCGAGGCGGGGCATGATACAGTCAACATATAGCAAAAGAGAGAGCGAGAGAGAGCTCCCGTTCTACAGTCAATATACAGTGTACAGAGAGAGAGAGAGAGAGAACATGTGTTTGTCATGTGTGTGTGTGTTAGAGAGAGACTAGAGCATGTATGACAGATTCAAAAGGACAAAGATCAAAAGAGAGAGAGAGAGAGAGAGAGAGAGACACATTGGAAAGAAATTGAAATGCTATTTGGCCCTAAACAGAGAGTACACAGTGGCAGAATACCTGAGCACTGTGACTGAAGATCCTTGAGCACAGCCTAGCCATCGAGAAAGGCCGCCATAGGCAGACTGTGTGTGTTAGAAAGAGAGAGAGAGAGAGAGAGAACATGTGTGTTTGTCATGTGTGTGTGTGTTAGAGAGAGACTAGAGCATGTATGACAGATTCAAAAGGACAAAGATCAACACTTAAATCCAACAAGAAGAGCAGGGTATACCAGAGAAACCAAAGCAAGGAGCCAATGGCCGACATCAGCTAAATAGGCTAGCCAGGTACTGTGAGACACCAGGCCACACACAGCTTTGGCCAATGGCCCAACGCTACCCAAGCTACACAAGCTACACAAGCTACACCATTCACACACAGCACATGTCGTATCTCCAAATGTTGTGAAGTAGCATATGTTTTGCCTGGAAAAAAACATCGTTATTAACAAAACATTCGGGAGGGGAAGGAAGGAAGAGTGGGGTAATGTCATGACATTTTCATTAATCTTAGTTACCTGCACAAGGGCGCAGGGCGAAAGGCCGCAACACAGGTCTCCACGTTGACGAAAGGCCTCTCGCTGCCTTGTCATGGTATACATGCATACAGCCAGGTGCTCTCACCACCAGGCACACACCGTTAGCGTTAGCTACTAGTAGTATTAGCTAGTCGACCAGTTTGGCTCCAGAGAGAGAGAGAAAGAGAGATGTCAGATCCACGGCGGGTATATAATCATAGGTTGACTCACGGTCACTCACCATAACGCAGTATCAACGTGGAAGGAGACTTTCTTGGCCCCACGGTGTAATTTCTTCTTCTTCTTCTTCGAGTACTTTCCGGCAGACTGGACACCTTTCGGCGTATTGCTGCCTAACAGATTTATCTGCTCACAAGTTATCTTCCCCTTCTTTTGAAAAGACATCCACTCGCCTCGCCCCTCTGGATAGGTTAGCTAACGCTAGTTAGCATTTAGCTAAGCTAGCTAATAGCCGACATCATGGCTCCGGCCATTTGTCCCGCTAGCGAGAGGCCTTTCGTCAACGTTCCTTGGTGACTGACCGACCGACCGACTGATAATGATGATAATGACCGACCTCTTTCTTCGTCTTCGTCTTTGACTAAGCATAGTCAAAAGCTGCACGCTGAAAATGAAATAGTCAAACGCAGCTGACTCACGCTGGAAGCATCTCGACTCACGCGGCGCCGGCGGGCGTACTACTGTCTACACATGACGTAAGTAAAACCACTCCCTTCGTTGAAACCTGCCTGCTGCTGCAGAACCCCAGCTGAGCTCCAATAGTGAGTATGTCTGCAGGACCCAGGAACAAGTCAGACACATTCTACAAACGTGTCTAATGTGAAATATATAAGCATATAAGCAAAACTAGATTTTAGGTCTGTGATGAAAAAGGGCCTCGCGGGAAGGGGGGCCTCGCAAAAAAATAAAAAATAAATAAAAAAAAATAATAATTTTTTTTTTTTTTTTTTTTTGTGAGGCCCCCCTCCCGCGAGGCCCTGTGCGACCGCACTGCTCGCACACCCCCTGAGGCGGCCCTGCATGTGTGTATGTGTGTGTGCACACGCACGTGTGTTGGTATGCACACATGTGTGTGCATCTGTCTGTGTATTATCTGTTTTACAAAAATACTACATTTAAAATTTTTTTTTTTAGTTTCACAGATGACCATGCACTATATGTTTTCTAATGGGGTTTCTGTGCCTATAGGACAGGAAACAGATGATCATCATCAAAACTTTTTGTTACAAGGTAAGGTACTGTTGAAAGCCTACGGGTGTCTCTTATCTATCTCAAATCACCTACTCGAGATAGACCCCTGTGGCCGCCCGATATCCCCCAGCGAGGTGCTAAACTCGCCAAGTTCTCGGGTCAATTACTATTCCTAATCACGCTTACTTCATAGTCACTAGTTAGTTATATCCAGTTGATATGAAATATAAGCGTAGAAGAGTTGTTAACCTCTTCTTTGTTTGTAATAAACCGAATGTATGTCTGGGAGAACTCTTTGCCTATAATAATAGTAATTATATTATCATTATCATCATCACCATTATCATAATTTTTTAGGAAAAGCCTGTAATGCTAATCATTTGTAAGCCTGATGATATTACTACTCTTTTAATAAGTATTACTACTGCCAATAGTGTAATATTAGCGCAATA
The DNA here is from genome assembly GCF_963971535.1 of Notolepis coatsorum. Taxonomy (NCBI): domain Eukaryota; kingdom Metazoa; phylum Chordata; class Actinopteri; order Aulopiformes; family Paralepididae; genus Notolepis; species Notolepis coatsorum. The sequence goes on along the minus strand of NC_140166.1, from coordinate 170,519,494 downwards.
ACACTAATAATCATTTGCAAGCCCCATAACCTCTTATCAGTTCGACAGGTCCATCAATCCGTGGCCCGATCGTCAGGCCCTGCAGTGGCTAGACGCTCAGTTTCCCACAAATCCAATGGAGCTCATCGAACACAGAGATACCGGCGCCCGCAAACAACAAACAGTGATATATATATATATTATATCCTTTATATAACTTTAGCTAAAAGCAGTAACCAGCAATTGATTCAATCTGCATGGCTTCCAGAATATAGCTATACCGTTTTACCTCAGATGAGAGCAGGGCGAGGCCAGCGTCGTGACACATTGTGATAGAAAGCAGTCCACGAATTCAATAAGTATTTTAACAAAGTTGTTTTAATTAGAAAAAGTAAGTTACAAAGAGACTGCATTGGAAATGTCCAATCCAGGAATAATAAGTATAAAACAAAGCATCTCTCTCTAGCATAGTATAGCATCTAAAAAACAGAGTTTTGTCATAGGGACTCCACTCTGAAAAATAGACAGACTCTGTTCCAATACATCGCTCAACAGTGTCTGCTGCTATAAGAATGGTGTCAGAAATCAAAATCTAACATCTCTCGCAAGCATAGCATAGCATATAAAAAACAGAGTTTTGTCATAGGGACTCCACTCTGAAAAATTCCCAGGCTATGTTCCATACATCGCTCAACATTGCCTGGGGCTATAAAAACTCTCAAAGTGAAAAATCTAAAATCTCTCTTGGAGCAAGCGAGTTGGGCTTTATATACAGGTTCTGCATCATATCAAGACCTCTTACTATTGGTCTAAATACAGTGATGTCATACTACCAGCCAATCAACACATAACACATAAAAATGACCACTCCTCCCTTTTCCAGCCGTTACTGTAACTAAGAAAGTAATAGATTTCTTTATGGCTGTGGAAAGCCCCTAGGATTCCATCTGCCTCTGCACGGGTCCCGGCCTTCAATTGGAATAGCCTGTACGCCTATATATATATACAGATATATACAGATATATATATATATATATATATATATATATATATATATATATATATATATATATATATATATATATATATATATATATATATATATATATATATATATATATACATGTACAATACAGACATATACCATACACATATATTTAAGCATTGGTTGATATGTTTTTACACATCATACATGTGTAAAACATCATACAGAGGTTCTCCCTCTGCCTCAGGACTGCAAAGGGTTAACCGTGCACATTCCCTCCTTGCGGGTCCTCGGAGTGGAATCTTCAAGGTCGTGGAGGGAAGCACACATTCCTCAAACACCCATCATTATCAAAAGGTTTTTTTCTATCCATTCTTTAGTGTATATTCCATTAACTGTAGTATAGTTATAGTGTATATAGTTATACAGGTTACCTAAGTAGGAGGAAGAATACAAAAAGACATCCGTCATATCAGAGGCCTACTCGTCCTGTTATCAAGCTTATAATACATACTTATATTTAATCCTTTATAATGCTTAATATATTACATCATACAAGGGACACAAGACAGAGAGAGAGAACAGGATGTCAAAATACAAAAAGGGTCACTTCGTGGCACTTCAACAGGTACCAATAGATCTAGAGCAAATAGCCTCAGATATAGCTATGGTAAAAGAGCACAAATCAAGCTTATATAATACCTCTATAATGTAAGCCTGGTTTCCCCCTATTTCTTGTCATTTATGAGTTAATGTGTGTGTGTGTGTGTGTGTGCGTGTGCGCGCGCGCGCGTGTGTGTGTGTGCATAACCATCGCAAGGGTTGTGTGAAGAGTGCAATGGCACACGGCCTCGTTCCCAAATGCCCTTGCGCACCTGCTGTAGGCTACATTAAAAAAATATATATATATTACGATTTTTTCTATCATCACTTGCATTCACAACTTCAAGTCAGTCGCAAAGCTGCCGGTCATCAAATTTACTGAGCAAAACTCATTTTCCTCTCCCTTATTCTCTCTCAAATCAAATCAAATCAAATTTATTTATAGGGCCCGACAACACACGTTAATGTCCCCATGGGCCGTACAGGTCTTCTTTAAACAAGTCAAGAAGAAAACATAACAATAAGTCAAGAACAGAACAAGAACACCATAAGGTCCAAACATTTTTAGATGAATGCAAATAAATGAAAGAATGCAAGCACTCCCAGACATACCCCACGCGAAGGTAAGGAAAAACGCACTAAAACCTAACAATAGGGAAAAAAGCTCCACAGGCAGTGTGGAGGAGAGAAACCTTAGAAGGGCCATTCAAGGGGGGATCTCCCTTCTTAGATGTTGGTGATAGTAGTGTTGCAGACGGACAGTTGGTAAGCATGCACTCATGTGTGTGGTGAAACACAGATGAGTGCATGCAATAGCAACTGTACATTTTGAAAGATTAAAGATAGAGCTAATAGCGATAGCAACTGAACATTTTGAAAGATTAAAGATAGAGTTGATAGCGGATCTATTTGAGGCACACGGGCGGCGCAAAGAGGGTCACGTCCTCCCCGTCTTAGTCACGGGACATTCAACACTCCGGTCGTTGCTCAGGGACAGCCGGAGACAGGGAGATAGGGGGTGGCGCAGGGAGGGTCGCGAACTCCCCGACATCATCGCGGGACATCCGGCACTCCGGTCACCACTACGAGACCTCCGGAGACAGGGGGGCACGCAGAGGGGGTCGCAATCTCCCGGCCTTCGTCACGGGACGTCCAACACTCCGGTTAACACTCCAGGACAGCAAGTCATAGGGAGACAGGGAGACGGGACAGGCGTTAGACAGCTCATGAGATTGTAGTAGGCGGACATAGCAATAGATACAAGTGGTAGGCATATATGTGAATGGAGTAGATATATGAAGTAAGCGTATTATGTGAATAAAATAGAAGTACTTAACCCAGCAATGAAACCGCGTTGACTGTTAATCTGTTTATGTAGGTTATGCTTCTTCAACATAGAAATGCGGTAGCACTTTATAATAACACCCTGTTATAATACATTTATAAGGTATTTGTAGATAATGAACTAATCATGAACAAACCATTTATATACATTCATAAATGATTATCAAATCATTTATAACTATATTTGTATAACATTTACAGATTAGTTCTACATTATTTATAACTCATTATCAACATTGTTTGTACTTGATTTGTTCATCATTAAATAATGTTGTTTAATGTGTAGTAACACATTTGTAGATGCTTTGAAAAATGGATATGAAAAAACGACTATACTGTATCTCCATTTATTTTTCATGTTCAACAAATGATTTGTTAAGACATTCATAAAACATCTATACATCATTTGCAGATGCTATTGTGGGGGCCAATCTGAAGTGAAGCCTATTCATCATTAACAAATGTCTAATACAGTTAATTATTTGTTAACTTTTTCATCACATGTTACAAATGTTGTAGACAGCTTTCGGATACACCCTTCTTTGTGACATCAAACAATGACAGAATTAGGACTAAAGATAAATGCAATTGTATTAACATATAAAATACATGTGCATGACATATAGTGTAACTTGGGGGGGCACTAGGACCCAGGAGTACCCTGGCCAGGTAGAGTATCTAGAGAGGAAGTCTCACGAGAGTGAGACTTGACTTCACGTGTGTTGCCGTCTGTTTGAATGGAAGCACGATACATGCAGAACCAAGTTATCCGTGCTGCTCCTGCCCCACGCTTTTAATAGGGTATGAGCAGTTTAAACATGAATGAATGAATGAAAACTTTATTTAACAGATTGCAGAATGGGTACAATACAGTACGGCTCAATACATACAATTGTTAAGGGGATGCAGACCTGAGAAAGACGTTTGTCTTGTTTCCATCAGGGTCCCCCATTTTCAATTCATATAGACATATATGACATACATGACATACAGATAGTCAGTACTGCTACATCTATACATTTATGACATACCAGATTTGCAAATACAGTACTTCCTGACTGGCAGACCCCAGGTGGTGAGAGCAGGCAACTGCACCTCCTCATCCATCACCCTCAACATAGGGGCCCCCCAGGGCTGTGTTCTGAGTCCCCTCCTCTACTCCCTGTACACACACGACTGTGTGGCTCAGCGGAGTAGCAATACAATCGTCAAATTTGCTGACGACACAGTGGTGGTGGGCCTGATCTCTGCCAACGACGAGAGGGCCTACCTGGAAGAGGTCAAGGTCCTGGCGGGATGGTGCCAGGAAAACAGCCTCTCCCTGAACGTCAGCAAAACAAAGGAGATGATTGTGGACTTCAGGAGGTCGGGGGTCAAGGACTACAGCCCCCTCAGCATCGACGGGGCACCGGTTGAGAGAGTCAACAGCTTTAAGTACCTCGGAGCCTACATATCCGAGGACTTGACATGGACCACACACATTAACAGTGTTGTGAAGAAGGCACGACAACGCCTCTACTTCCTCAGGCGCCTAAGGAAGTTCCAAGTCAGCCAGAAGATCCTTAAGAACTTCTACTCATGTACAATAGAGAGCATCTTGACCGCCAACATCACCTCCTGGTTTGGGAATAGCACTGCACAAGACCAAAGCAGACTACAAAGAGTGACACGTTCAGCCGAACGCACAATTGGAGGGGGGCTCCCCACCCTCCAGAACATTTACTACAAGCGTTGCAAGGGCAAGGCTAAGAGAATCATTAAAGACTCCAGTCACCCGAACAACTGCCTCTTTGAACTGCTGCGGTCAGGCAAGCGATACAGGAGTCTCAAGGCGAGCACAGAAAGACTCAGAAGAAGCTTCTATCCCCAGGCCATCAGGCTGCTAAACGAACAATGAATGAACACTACACAACAACAACCACCAAACGCACATAGCACACACATCCACACGCACACACTCACTTTAAACAAACACACTGTAGCACCCACTCCACACACTTATAGCACACACCCACTTTAAACAAACACACTGTAGCACCCACTCCCCACACTTTATATTTATGGATGAAGGATTGCACTACAACTCGTACACCTTACTGTAAATTGTACCTAAAATTGTACCTCATCCCATTTCTGCTTTGCACTAGATAGTACTGTACATTAGTACACTGCATAGTATTGTGTATTGTATATTATATGGTAACTCAGAACATTGTACATATGTCTATACCGAACACTGTGACCTCATTTTCTTCTTCTAAATTCATGCTATATTATGTTATTATGTTATTTGATACTATCTTGTCTAGCACAGTCTCTGGAGCGTAACAGTAAGAAGCATTTTGTATGAAAGTATTCTGTACTTCTGTATGACAACTATTAAAGAACTTGAACTTGAACTTGAGTACTGTTTGTGATACAGAAGGAGTCAAGAAAAGGGAGTATATACATTTGACGTAGAAACTGTACATTGGAGGAGGTTGGGTGGGGGGGGTTGGGTACATTGTGATATTGACAACCATACTGGGTAATTTACATTGGAGGTGGTTGGGGGGCGGGGGGGGGGGGGGGGGGGCGGGGGGCACACTGTATAAACAAGTAACACTGTACATTGAGGGGGGGGGGGGAGGAGACACTGTACAAACAAACACAATTGTACATTGAACTATTGACAAAACCATACTAGGTAAATGACTGTACATTGGAGGGGGTTGGGTTAGGATATTTACAGGGGCCAGTGTTGAATTGCAGTCTCCCGTAGGTGTCCCTTGAGAGAGGTTTTGAAAGTGGGTAGTGATCCACATTCCTTTACAGCTTTGGGTAGGGCGTTCCACATTGATGTGGCATAATTGCGAAACGTGTTTAGTCCCTTATTTGAGCCGAATCTGGGTTTAACATGATTTGTGGAGCTCCCTCTGGTGTTGTGATCGTGGTATTCACTGACCTTTGGGAAGTATTTTGACATGTACATGGGTACCTTGGTCGTGTAGTGTATCTTGTAGACCAGGCCCATTGCAAGTTGTTGTACTCTGTCGTCTACTCTAAGCCATCCTAGGTTGTCAAAGTGGGCAGGGGTGAGGTGGGTTCTAGGAGTAAGGTCAAGCAGTAGTCTGACCAGTTTGTTTTGAGATGTTTGTAATTTTGTTTTTAGCGCCTTTGAGGTGCTTTGGTACCATGAGGTGCAAGCATAGTCGTAGTACCCCTGAATGAGTGCTCCTGCCAGAGTCTTCAGGGTGTTCTTGTTTACCAGAGAGGAGATCCGGTACAAGAATCGAGTTCGTTGGTTGACTTTTTTTATTACATTGGATGCCATTTTGTCACAGGAGAGATTAGCCTCTAGGATGGAACCCAGGTAGGTAATTTCATCTTTCCTTGTGACAATATTGTCACCCACTGTAACTGAGAAGCCGTCGGTCTTGCTGAGTTTGTTATTTGAACCGAAGAGAATGGACTCTGTTTTGCCCATGTGTAATGATAGTTTGTTATCAGCGAGCCATATGCAGATTCTGCCTAGTTCCGAGCTGAGGGTTTTTTCAACCTGTAACTTGTTCTTGTCAGAGACCAGCAGGGCTGAGTCATCCGCAAACAGGAACAAGTTGCAGTCACAAGCTGACGACATGTCATTTGCATAAATTAGGAACAGTAGCGGTCCTAGTATGCTTCCTTGTGGAACACCACAGCTCACTGTGAGGGGGGGGGGTAGGGTACCGTTTACCTCCACCATCTGTTCCCTCCCCTCAAGGTAGGATTGCATCCAGCTCACTGATAGACTATCAAAACCAATTGCTTTTAGCTTGTCAACTAGAATGGAGTGATTGACCGTGTCAAAGGCCTTTTGTAGGTCCAGCATGACCATGCCGCAGTATTTGCCTGCGTCCACCTCTTGTTTGATGTGGTCATTCAAATAGAGAAGGCATGTGTCAGTGGAGTGGGATGTTCTGAAGCCAGATTGAAATTCGTAGATTAGATTTTTTTCTGCTAGGTACTTTTCGACCTGTTCGTAGACTATTTTTTCCATGACTTTCGAGATGGAGGTGAGAATAGAAACAGGGCGGTAGTTGCCTGGGTCTAATTTGCTGCCCTTTTTGTGCAGAGGGGTCACCCTCGCAATTTTGAAGTCCTTGGGGACGTGTCCCTGTTTTATGGAGAGGTTTATTATGTGTGTGATGATTGGTGTGATGGCGGCTGCTGAGTCTCTGAGGAATTTGGAGGGGATGTTGTCATGGCCAGTGGCCTTGTTAGGTTGGAGGGCGCTCAGTTTATTGAGTACCTCATCTGTTGTTACCATTTCCAGCTTGAAGTCGTCCTTTCGGACCCCTAGGTTTTTGTAGTAAGCTACTATGTGTTCTACCCCATAAAGCCCTGAGTGGGAGGGTAGTTTGTTTACCAGTGTTGTGGCTATGTTTGTGAAGAAAATGTTTAAGTAATTGGCTACATCCAGCTTGTCTGTGATGAGCGTGTTGTCCGTTTTTATGTTTATGTTTGAGAATCTGGTTTTAAGTTTTTTACTGCATCCTAGTTGATTATTGAGTAATTTCCAAAGTTCACGTGGTTTGTTTTTGTTTTCCTCAGTTTTGTCATTGATGAAATTCTTTTTTGCAGTTTTGATCATGGAGTTTACGTCGTTTCTTAGTCTGTTTCTTTCTAGTTTGAGTTCAGTCACGTGGGCTTGGAGTTCACTGCTCGTGCTTTTAGTAAGCTTTGACTGACTTTTACGAAACTCAGAGCATTTTTTGTCTCTGGTTTTCATAGCGGCCAGTATTTCGGAGTGCATCCACGGCTCAGCGCGATTTTTTACCCTGGTGGTTCTTAGGGGGGCCATGTCGTTTAGTATTGCTGAGAATTTGGTTTTGAAACCAAGCCATGTTTCGTCAACCAGTGTACCATTGAGTTCATCTGACCAGTCCAGACTCTCCAGTTCAAGGTTGAAGGCCTCGCTAGAGTAGGTTTTGAGGTCTCTAGATGTGACTGTTTTGTGGCAGCCAGCCTTTTGTTTTAGTTTTTTTCGGGTACAGAATATCATATAATGATCACTTAACCCACATGCTATAACCCCTTTATTTGAGATCTTGGACTTGTCGGAGGTCAGAATGAGGTCAATGGTAGTCTGAGTTGATTCACATACACGTGTGGGTTGGGTGATTAGCTGGCTGAGGCCATGCAGATCACAAAACCTACTGAAGGCCTTGAAGACGGGTGCATCTTTTCGTTGCATATCCGTGTTCCAGTCTCCAATAAGAATTTTGTCTACATCCTCAACTCCAGCTAAACACCCATCCAGTGTATCATAAAAGCCACTATGATCTGGCGGCCTGTAGACTGTGCCAACCAGTAGGGATTTCGCCCTTTCGAATAGGATTTCCACCCATACAGTTTCAATTGATTTATGATTCAGGTCATTTCTGTTGATGAATTTGGTGTCCTTGTGTATGTACATACAGACACCACCTCCATGTTTGTTCCTATCATTCCTGATTATTGAGTAGTTCTCAATCTCTATCTCTGGATCTTTTACAGAATCGTCGAGCTTAGTTTCTGAGAAGCACAGTATGTTTGCCTTACCATTTATGAATATTTGTTTGATTTCATCCAATTTGTTTTTTAAGCTGTTAATGTTAATGTGAAAAATGTTCAGTCCATTGGCGTTGGTTATTTCATTGATGTTGGCAGGTTCGAAGTATTGTTCGTTTGTGATCTGTTCCTCTGTGTTGTTGTGGGTGGGAAGGGGGGAGGGGGGGGTCGGGTCCCGCGCCGTGCTGGAACAACAAAGAAGGGGGGAGGGGGGGGTCGGGTCCCGCGCCGTGCTGGAACAACAAAGGACTCGTTCCTGGTTGTTTTCGTTGTTAGCTCTGCTAGCTAGCCGGCTATCGGGCGTCGAGATGTTTACATCCCGCGTCGAGATGGTCGTCATGGTTTCGACCCTCGGTTCACCTCCTCTCGTCACTGCCTCACGTGTGCTCGTCTGCTGTGGCGTCATTGGGGGAGCTTCGCCGCCCGCGCTGTGGATGTAGCCACAGGTTGCGTTGTTGATGCTGTTGGTCGCGATGGGAACCTCCATCGCTTCTTGCTGTAGTCTCTGGTTCCGTGTCATTACGGGACCAGGGTTCTGATGAATGTCACCCGACATGAGCAGATATAATAAAAACATTGATCTCTTATTACACTTGCCTGCCGGGGGTAATTTCTTTCGTTCCGGATTTGCAGTAAGTACTGTGTGGATGGTCGTGGCTCCGAAGGCTGGATGTTTCCTCTCCGAGCCCGTTAACAAATAGAAGTCGCAATGGGACTGCTGTTTTACGTTTTCGCTACCCTCCACTTCTGTCTGGAGTTGCTGCTTGAGTTGTGAATTCAGGTACAAATCCATAATCCACAGGAGGGAAAGTAGAAAATGCGCAAAGTACTTTTTTGTTGTTGCTCTGTTGCGTTGGTTACGGGAGCTACGTAAAATGCGACCGTCCACGTTGAAGCCGGAAGAACACATTTCCGACCTACAAACAACTCTTATGTTGTGTAGACGTACTTGATGTGGTGGGCGCTAACGTTACATTTGTTCCTAATGTGTGCTCAGCAGTGGCGTCGTTAGCCCCGGACCTTAAAAAAATAAAAATAAAAAAAATTGTTTACATTTTTTTTTTACTTTTTTTTTTTACTTTTTTTTGTTTTTTTTTGTCAGCATCCCCATTGGCTGTGCTGAATGTTTGTTAGTGTTTGGTATTTTTTGTTGGTTTTTAGTACTTTTAATCCATTTTTAGTAAGTCGTTTTCATTTGATCCTATCATTCTTTCATTCACCGATTTGTGGACTTGAAGATGTGCACTTTAACACAGCAGCACCTGGAGCCATCCATACCCATGTCCAGTGTCCACTGACAAAGACATGCTCATGATACTGTGATAAACTATAATAAGCTTTAATCGAACCCTGGTTCATTTCCTCGGATAGTCCGGTTGGTTTGGGGTGGTGTGAAAGCTCATTCAGGCCCTGTCCACACGAGCGTTTGGATTTAATATGACCGAAGTTTGAAAAAATAAAACTCCGTCCACACGGTGAACACAGGTGAACAACCGTGTATAACTGCGTACTCACGGCAGAGCTGGGAACCCAGCAACCGATACATTTAGTACAATGCCAAAACAGTAGGCGGCGATGTTGTTCAGACATGAAGGCCATTTCAACCAATCAGAAAAGGCTGAACGCTCACTAAACTTCCTGTGGTTGCGATCTGCCATTAATTCACTGAAGAAGAAGAAGAACTTCCTGTTTAGAAACATAGCTGGACCCTATTGATAATTTTGCCAACGGAACATATATTTTCAGCAAAGAAAGAAACTGCATTAAACAAACGGATACATTCACTGTGTGTTCTGCCTCTCATTTTGTTGATGAAACAAAACCATCAGCAACACAATTTACCACCAAGAGCGGATAGTTTAGTAAACTTTAGTCTCACAAAAGACCGCCGGTGTTGTTAGCTACATGCTAATGTGAATGGCTATATCCATGTATAGTATATAGCTTAAATGCTAACGTAATGTGGTAACGTTACCGATATGAAATGGATGCAAACGTTATTTAACACATTGCAGAATGGGTACAATACAATACGGCTCAATACAAACAATTGTTAAGGGGATGCAGTCTGGACTGGGTTCCTTATAACAATAACTTGACAACACATGAGTTTAGTTTAGCTGCAGCTACATGTTTTCTCTGAGCGTCAACAGACATCAGTCGATCACAACACTCTTCAACACAGACGATACGTTTTGAACAAAAGTTTGTTACAATCATTTTCATATAACGCTACTTGGGACAGCTCTGCTGTAAACACTGGTGTAGTTGGCTCTGCTCTAATCTCTCTACCCCGCGGTCTGCCGTGAACATGGGGAATAATTGCGACAGCTCTGCTGTAAACACTGGGAATAACCTCGGTTGCTATGCCCACACGCAACTGCAAAACCGCACAACTCCACCCTGGCCACCGGTTTCAAAGACTGCGGTTGCAGTGTAGCAAATCCCCGGTTGTGTGTGGCCGAACAGTGCAACTGCGCACATACAATCATGGTTATATTAAAACCAGCGTTCGTGTGGATGGGGCCTCACTCTTGCAAGTGAACCCTGCTACGGTTCATTTGAGATGTGAATGCAAAGCGGACCAAAGGCAGGAAAAGACCCAAAAATCGAATATTTTTTTTATGAGAAGACTGAAACATAATTATAATGAAACACACAATCGTTTTTTTCCGATTGCTTAAGCATGATTTTGAAAACGGGGCCCGGTGTTTCAAAACACACAATTAGCACAACCACACACACAATTATCAGAATACCTCAGATCCTTTGCTAAATTAAACACTTGTCAAAACCATACACTAATTTATAAAAACTACATTTTGTTACCATATGAAACACACGTTTCATATGACTCAATTCTGTTTGAACCAGTTACACACACTGCTGTGCTTAACCTAAAACACATTTAGCAATTCTACTTCTCAGTGATTAGAGTACTGTAAGTGAAGTATGCAGAGAATGTGCAAATATACAATAAATTCACCAAACACTACACAAGACCAATGCTGTAGAGTAGACTGATGAAAATATAATTTATTTATCTACATATACCCAAATCAATGATGCAGACTGCTAAAAAAAACATTTTCTCTCCATATACCCAAATCAATGATGCAGACTGATGAAAATATAAATGTTCTCTCCATATAACCAAATCAGTCAACATTTCAACATGGAGAATCACAACAAAACATGTCCCAGTTTTCATGCTACTATGTGCATAACACTGTAAGCTCAGCAAATATCAGACAAACATAAAATACTGTATCCAGTACAGGTTAAAATGTAAATAGAGTACAGAAAATACTAGACATTATCTCTTTGCCTATGGATCTGGCAAGATAATTTTTTGTTGTGATTCTCCATGTTGACATGTTGACTGATTTGGGAAAATGGGAGAAAATGTATATTTTCATCAGTCTGCATCATTGGTTGTCTTGTGTAGTGTTTGGTGAATGTATTGTATATTTTCACGTTCTCTGTGTACAGTACTTCACTCTCTTTCCATTTTGGTTGAAGACAGGTGAACTCACCTGCTGCATTTTTATAGTGCTTAAACCTGATTGGTGTATCTACAATTAAGCAATGGTGTGTTTGTGCGTCTGATGGCTGTGTTTAACCAATTGGCTCATATGTGTGGTAATTTGACATTCTGTGTCTAATGTAATGGAAGTGTGTTTAGTGTTTTGCAAATCACTGTGTGTATTGTTTTGCAAAAAGTGTGAGGCTGACATTGTGCTTATAGGGGTGCAAATCTGGGCCTACGTTTTGCTCCTTGAGTGTAAGGTTTTGATAATTGTGTAATACTTTTGATTTGAGTGTTTATGCAATTGAAGAAAACTAAAGACTAGAGATGAACTGTTATTTCTTTTGTACATAGGCTGTGCATAATGTTTGTTTGTTTGTTTATTTGCTTATGTGTATGATTCTTAACTGTTTTTATTTTGTTATTGGTGTATATGTGTGTATGTATGTACAGTATATGTATATATATTATATATATATATGTATATATATGTGTATATATGTATATTTGTACTCCTGTTGGGGCCTCTTGGACCAGATCAATGTTTTATCTGGCAAAATAAAGGTTAAATAAATAAATAAGAAGCTGATGATTTGGTCCTGTTAACTTTGAATTTTCTATGGGAACTGCCCAGATCCCTCTCATGGACATGGACCTCACTTTGAGAACCTCTAATGATTCAAGTTCTTCAGTATTCATCTCTAATTACTCTAAAATTGCGTATTTCTGTGTTAAAAAAAAAATAAACAAAAAAAAACCCGGGCTGAAGCCCCCAATGTTTTCTAACCCTAAAAACGCCCCTGGTGCTCAGTATATTGCGGTATGTGATGATGACACGACACACAAGGGTAATAATTATTTGTATTTTCAGACTGTATAGGCGCCTATACAGCCTGAAAATACAAATAATTATTACTCTTGTGTGTCGTGTCATCATCACATACCGCAATATACTGAGCACAAATTAGGAACAAATGTAACGTTAGCGCCCACCAAATCAAGTACGTCTACACAACATATAAGAGTAGAGAGAGAATAAGTATTCATAATGTGTCTCATTATGCAAAACACGCCCCTTTTAGTTTGATTTATTGTAGTCATGCCCCCTTTTGAGATGATTTATGACCCCTAAGTCCCGCCCCCTTCTCTGATTGGTCGAGGATTCAAGGAGGCGGGACATCCGGCTTAGGAGGTGGGATGTCCGGTTTAGGAGGGGAGGGACATCCGGTTACGGAAGAGGAGGAGTTTTCAGATTTTTTTTTCAAAATAAAGGTTTTTCAAAATAAACGTTTTTTTTTTAAATTTTCAGATTGTATGTGTAGGGGAATATTTTTTTAAGAAAAATACAATGCGTATATGTTCAGAATAAACATTTCACAATAAATGTATGTGGACATAAACATTTCAAATGTGTGTAGGGGATTTAAGAATAAGTGTATATCTTCAGAATGTGTGTGTGTGTGTGTGTGTGTGTTCAGAAAATGGTTGCATGGAGGATTAGAATGTGTGTGTGTGTGTGTTTTCTTAATGCCAAATGCCAAATGCAAAATACAATGTGTGTTTTCTTCCAAGTGACATGCATGGATGTGTTTGTTTAAGCAGATGTGTTTGTTTAAGCAGAAAATGCCCATGAGGCCAGTATCTCCCCTCTGTTTCTGTTTACCTCTCAGTAGACTGAATATCTCTCCCTCTCTGTCAAACTGAGAGTCTCCCTCTCAGTAGACTGAATGTGAATTTCTGAAGTGACAGCCCGCACACTGTTTCTCAGTAGAGTGTTTCTGAAGCGAGAGTCCCCCTTCGCTGTCACAGAAGGAGGAGTATGACGATAGCGAATAGGGGAGCCTGAAACTTCTGTATTCAGGTCCTGTCATTTTCAACAGATTTACGACCTTGTAAGTCCGACTTCTCCTTTCTGTAGAAAAAACTCACGGCCCCCAAGGTGTGGCTGTGCGTGTGTGTGATTATTTTTGTTATATTGATGTAATGTGTCTGTTTTCTTGGATAAAGCCAAATGCATGTTAGGGGTATATTTTTTAAGAAAAATACAATGTCACAATCTTTAGACATTTGTGTTCAGAAAAAGATAATACAATGTGTCTATAAAGTGGTTTCTGTGATAAAAACACTTGTGTTCAGAAAATTACAAAGTGTATAGGTTCAGAAAATAAAAATGTATTCCCTTAGTGATCTTTGGGTGTTAAAGTGAACCATTTCATTAGCCTGCAGGGGTCTAGGGTTCGCATGTATCGTTAATACGGTCCTGTGAAGCGTTTTATTTAAAATAGATTCTTAAAGGTTGCATTACAGTGTTTTGTATTATTGTACACAATAATTATTACAGTTAAAGATATGATTAGGTATAAAAGTTATATGTGATAGCTTAAAGAGTTGTGTTGAAAATATAAAGTACAGAAAATATCTGTCTATGAGGGTCTGTGTGTGTGGGGGGGGGTGTGAATAGGGCCCTCTTAGGTGTTAAAACACCCCATGATGGCGTGAAGTTTAGGGGACATGCAAACTTAGGCTATGGTTAGACTAGTGTATTCCTGGCGTCTTTTTATACGTTTTTGACGACGTTTGATGTCCTATCTACACAGAAATGCGTTTTTTGGCGTTTTTTTGTGGATACGGCTGAAACGCAAAATTGTGTTTGCGTTTGGAGATACGCAAAAAAAACGCTTCGACAACAGCGTGTAGTCAGCACGGAGCAGTTGTTGCGAAAACGCCCATGCGCAGTAGATACCATCTGCGTGCCCTTCCGGTGACAACAGTGTGTGTGTTTGGGACAGAGGCAGAGCTCCGTGTCCCAAATAGCTTCAGCTACCATGTGTTGTCAAGTTATTGTTATAAGGACCCCAGTCCAAGCTACAACAGTCTGCATTCCCTTAACAATTGTTTGTATTGAGCCGTATTGTATTGTACCCATATGCAATATGTTAAATAAAGTTTACATCCATTCATTCTGCTAGCATTACCGATTGCATGAGCAGCTGGCTAACGTGAGCTATCAGGATTCAGACCCTGTTAGCTCAGAGTTCCTCTTTCAACTTAACAAGCATTAAACAAAATGGCCCAGTCATCTATTCACCTTTGTTTAATACACACAGCGTTGTCTCTAATGTTATCTAACTACTGATAGCTCGCAATATCATCAGTTTTGATGCTGGCTAAGTAGCGTGAGCTAACGTTAGCTTCTAGCCACAATGCTATATTGTTATAATGGCATACTCCATTGACATTAGCATGCAGCTAACAATGCTACCGATCGTTTTTTAGACTAAACTATCCGCTCTTGGTGGTCACTTGTGTTGATGTTAGTTTTGTTTCATCAACAAATGACAGGCAGAACACACAGTGAATGTATCCGTTTTGTTTATTGCACTTTTATTAGGCTTTGCTGAAAAATTATTGCTGCATTGAGTGGCAAGATGGTGGCGCGGCATAGGCGCCTGCCTTATTGACATTTTCTTTGCTGGAGCTTCCACCAGGAAGTGTATTGGCACATTCGTTCTGATTGGTTGAAATTGCCTTCATGTTTGCCACCTACTGCCACCTACTGCTTTGGCAGTGTACTACATCAGTGTGCTCGGCTGACAAAAAAGAAAAAAAAAACGAAAGTGTGACTCGAGGCGCATGACGTCGCGGCGATACGCGGCGATACGTATAAGAAAACAATACGAAATGATACGAAAGGTGTAACCGCAGCCTTAGAGTAAAACTCTGTAGAACATTATACTCATAGCATATTTTTTAGTTCACACAATGGATGGGTTCACATGAACATAATCTGACCAATGCCTAATTAACCTTACAGTCATGCATTTGTCCTAATAAACTAACCTACACTATAACATGCAACACTTTGATTAATATTGTTACACAGCTGACAGAATTGTAATACCAACTATTTCACAGTTAGGGACACGGTGCTTACAGAGAAGCTGTAGTTATTATTACTTATTTCGTAAAACTAATACAATGTTGACTGGAAAATGAGTCTTTGACAAGGTTAAGAGGCTACATGCCATAGAAAGACTTTTGTATTCTTTACATCAGAGTCTGCCATTTTCAATTCACCAGGGCCTACATGACATACAGATAGACAGTAATGCTACATCGATACATTTAGGACATAGCAGATTGCAAATACAGCACTGTTTGTGATAACTTGTAAGGGTGTATCTGTCCAAGCTGTTTTAACTGTTTCAATAGGGTATTTCATATGTCTTAAATTAATAAAATTAAGACTTATTTATGGATATAGATCCCTTCAAAGCATGAATGTCCTTAGACTGCTTCAAATGCTAGGCCTACATTTATAGGTCAACTACCGTATTTACCGCTTCAAACCTCAACATCACATCAAACCCAAATTCATATGTCACAGTACCACTGAAAATAGCATCGAGTTTGGGGAAAAGGCCTTCATGTTCTCTGATAGCTAGGTCTGTAAAGGACTTTTAAAAAAACTTTGAAACTATAGGCCCTTCACCACCCTATCTGATTCTAAAGTTCAAATTAAGGGCATTTTAAAGAATGAGACCATTCAATATAGTTTGCTCCACCTCAAATGTAACCCCAGGGCCTACTTTGCCTTGTGTATGACTCATGCTGCTTTTTGTGTATTTTTAGGTGATTGTTGTTGCTGTCATTTAGAGCCAGGTTTAGCTAAGAAAGGGGGTCGATGATCTCAAATGACTACATGGTAAAAGGTATAACAACTTTCGTGAAAGAATTGCAACTATATTGTGGTACACACAAGTAATTCAGCCATACTATTTGCAAATAGTATTGTTCTAAACAGTGTATTACAAAATCTTTGTATCTACTGTAGACAATATGCAATTATATCATTGTCACCTGAAAACATGTTGCAGGATATTTAGCAGAAACTATGGTAAATGTACTATGGTGCATGTAAAAACATGACTTTCAAGTTTCTTTATTAGTTGTCATACAGAAGTACAGAATACTTTTATACAAAATGCTTCTTTCTGCTACGCTCCAGAGACTGTGCTAGACAAGAGATAGTATGAAATAAAACAGTATAGCATGTAAAACTAGAAGTCACGTAGACACAGTGTTCAGTATATACATATGTACAATGATTGGTGCAGAATAGAAGTAACGGAGTTACCATACAATATACAAGATAGTATGCAATACTAATATACAATACTATATACGGTAAAACAGAAATGGGGGTGAGGTACAATTTAGGCATAATTTACAGTAAGATGTACACAGGTATGGGGTGTAGTGCAAATCCACTACCATTAAATATAAAGTGTGTTTAGGTGTTCTAAAGTGTGGAGAATGGGTGCTGCAATGTGTTGTTTGTTTAAAGTGAGTGTGTGCGTTTGGATGTGTATGTTGTGAGTGCATTTGATGGTTGTTGCATAGTGTTATTGTTCGTTACGTGATAACACATAATCCTATTGAATTCTGATTTTTTATTGATTGTTTGAGGGTCAATGATACACTTAAAACAGACATAACAACCTAGTTTTTTTTACCTGTTTACACAATGATAAGAAAAAGGGTAAAAAACTATGTGTTACATTACAGATCTATTTTAGAAGTTTAGTAACATCAAGCCCCAAAGCTCTCTCTCTCATATGGCTTTTCTAAGATACAGTATACAACAAATACATTTCTACAGAACAGCGTCTAGTTAAAATTGTTTTTTCAGGTACAATAAGAAAGCCCCTGCAACTTTAAGCTCTCAATATTTTGGACCTGCATTACATCCTACAGTTAGACACAGCATGAAATATTCAATCAACACAAAAGTAACGGCCGAAGGAAACTCAAGATATTGTATGAGGTGTTTTTAAAAGGAGCGAATTAACAATTTTTTGTAGATTGAATCATTAGTCAGAAGGATAATGCTATTTTCTCAGGGGGATGACATATATCACCCCTCATGACAGCTCACTCTTTTGTAAGACAAACAGCTTTGTGTTACGAACGGGGTAAGTGACTTCCAAGTTGTCGAGAAGAAGAACGAGACAGAGATATGTTTACTCTTCCAAAACAGCTGTACTGTTTATTATCAGGGATAAGAGTATAATGCAAGTACAGGGATAAAGACAATATGTCTGTGCTTGTTCCAGCTGTATCTTGTCCGTAGGTTAGGTGAAGCTCTAGCAAAGGACAAAGGATAGAGCACACGTTAAATAGGTACATACTCAACATTCCACGCTGTCAATGAGTGACAGCAGTCTGTCAACCAATGACAGCACCCAGGTGTGACAGACAATTAGTGATGACAGCAATCAGTGGTGACATACAAGGTGAACCCATAACAACAGGAGTGACCCAGGTAGACAGTAGGATACTATCCTAAGGAGGATAGTCTCCCGAACGTTACAGTATCCCCCCCGACGAACGGCACCTGATGTTCACCTAGGGGCCTCGGGATGCAGCCGCCGGAAATCATCGATCAGGCTGGGATCTAACAAGTCCCGTTGAGGCACCCAAAGAATGCTCTTCTACCCCGTACCCCTCCCAATCCACCAAGAACTGAAACCCCCTACCCCTCCGCCTAAAACTCAGGATTCTCCGCACCGTATAGACAGGCTGACCGTCAATAATGCGGGGCGGAGGAACCGCAGGGAGTGGCGGGGACAAGGGCAATGATAGGAATGGCTTCAACAGGGACACATGAAACGTCGGATGGACCCTCATAGAGGCCGGAAGGCGTAGCCTGTAAGCCATAGGATTCACCCGACGCACCACTTTAAAGGGGCCTATAAAGCGAGGAGCCAGCTTCCTGGACTCCACCCGGAGAGGGAGATCACGAGTGGAAAGCCAAACCCGCTGTCCCGGACGGAAAACCGGAGCCGGACGACGCTTGCGGTTAGCTTGCCGCTGAGCCTTAACCGAGGCCTTCTGCAGCGCCGTCCGCACCCTGTTCCACGTCCTGCGACAACGAGCCACATGTGCCTGGGCCGACGGCACCTCCACCTCCTGCTCCTGTTCGGGAAACAGAGGAGGTTGAAAACCATATTGACACTGAAAGGGAGACATACCACTAGAGGAGGAGAGGAGGGTATTATGCGCATACTCAGCCCAGGCCAACCTCCTACTCCACGTCGCCGGACACCCAGCAACGTAGCACCTCAGAACGCCCTCCAGATCCTGGTTGACACGCTCCGTCTGCCCGTTCGTCTGCGGATGGAACCCAGACGACAGGCTGACGGAGGCGCCTAGACCGG
The DNA here is from genome assembly GCF_963971535.1 of Notolepis coatsorum. Classification (NCBI taxonomy): domain Eukaryota; kingdom Metazoa; phylum Chordata; class Actinopteri; order Aulopiformes; family Paralepididae; genus Notolepis; species Notolepis coatsorum. Next base: position 170,500,263 of record NC_140166.1, on the reverse strand, counting down.
CGGCGAACGCCTTCCAGAACCTGGAGGCGAACTGAGGACCCCGGTCGGACACAATATCCACTGGAAGCCCATGAACCCGAAAGACGTGCTGCACCACAAGGTCAGCCGTCTCCCGAGCCGAGGGGAGCTTGGGGAGGGGAATAAAGTGGGCCGCCTTGGAGAACAGGTCCACCACCACCAGGATGGCAGTGAACCCATCCGATAGGGGAAGGCCGGAAAGAAAATCCAGGGATATGTGCGACCAGGGATGCTTGGGAATAGGAAGCGGTCGGAGGAGACCCGCCGGCGCACGGCGAGAGGTCTTACTGCGCGCGCACACCGGACAGGCCGCCACAAAGGAGCGTGTATCCCCCCCCTTTGTCGGCCACCAAAACCTCCTACGGATAAACTCCAGGGTTCTGGTGGCCCCAGGGTGGCCGGTGAGAGAGGATGTATGTGCCAACTGCAGCAGGCGCGAGCGTGCCGCCTTGGGCACATACATCCGACCCGGAGGACCCCCACCGGGATCGGGCTCCCGTGCCTGAGCCGACCTCACCACCCTATCTATGCCCCATGACACGGGTGCCAAAATCAAGGCCTGTGGAATAATAGGGTGGGGCTTCTCCTCTCGACCCGGAAGATCAAACTGACGTGACAGGGCGTCAGGCTTGACGTTCTTGGAACCGGGTCGATAGGAGATGGAAAATCGAAATCGAGTGAAGAATAACGCCCACCTGGCCTGGCGAGCGTTAAGGCGTTTAGCCCCTTGGATGTAAGCCAAGTTCTTGTGGTCAGTCCAAACAATGAAAGGATGTGCCGCCCCCTCTAACCAATGTCTCCATTCCTCCAATGCCAATTTGATTGCCAACAACTCCCGATTACCCACGTCGTAGTTACGCTCGGCCGGAGACAGCCGGCGCGAAAAGAAGGCACAAGGATGCACCCTACCATCCTTTAAACATCTCTGCGAGATTACCCCTCCCACCGCGGTGTCAGAGGCATCCACCTCCACAATGAACGGAGCCTCTGTGTCGTGACGGATCAGTACAGGGGCGGAGGTAAATCGACGTTTGAGGTCGCAGAAGGCCGACTCTGCCCTAGGCGACCATTCAAAGCCAGGGAGAGAGGACTTAGTGAGAGCTGTTAATGGATTGACTAAGGCGCTAAAATTGCGAATAAAGCGCCTGTAAAAATTTGCAAAGCCCAAAAAACGTTGTAACTCCTTGAGCGACGAAGGCCGTGGCCAATCCAAGACTGCACTCACCTTGGCTGGATCCATGCGAAGATCGCCCTTCGTCAACACAAAGCCCAGGAAGGAAACGGTGTCAGTGTGAAACACACACTTCTCTGCCTTAACAAACAGTTGATGCTTAAGGAAACGTTGAAGCACCTCACGAACGTGCAGTTGGTGTTGCACCATATCGCGAGAAAAAATAAGGATGTCATCCAAATATACAAACATTGACACCCCAATTAGATCCCGCAGCACGTCGTTGACCAGGGCTTGGAAAACTGCTGGAGCATTAGTTAAACCAAAAGGCATGACTAAATACTCATAATGCCCATTAGGAGTATTAAATGCAGTTTTCCACTCGTCCCCTTCTCTAATCCTGACCAAGTTGTATGCATTACGTAAGTCAAGTTTAGAAAAGACCTGTGCCCCCTGTAAGCACTCAAAGGCGGTGTCCATGAGTGGTAAAGGATAACGGTTCTTGATGGAAACGTCATTCAACCCCCTATAATCTATGCACGGCCGCTGATCACCATCTTTCTTAGCCACAAAAAAGAGAGAGAGAACATCCGTCCCCGGGGTGGAGAAGCGCCGGGTAGAAGATCAATGGGGCAGTCGTAAGGTCTATGAGGCGGTAGTGCTTTAGCACGCGTTTTACTAAAAACGTCCGCCAGGTCACAATAGACCGCAGGAACACCTGCCAAATCGGGGTTGGGGGATAATAAAGAATCTGCAACGTCCACCGTCAACCTGGAGAGAGACAAAAGAGGGGTGGGGGGGGGGGGGGATGAACTCACGCCAGCGTCAGCGCTGACGCCGCTTCCCATGGAGAGTTCACCCGTAGCCCAATTAATAAGAGGATTATGCAGCACAAGCCAAGGGTGGCCTAAAACAATGTCAGAATGGGGAGACATAACAACAACAAAAATTCAAATATTCCCCCTCGCTACCCGCCACCCGAACCCACAGTTTCCCGGTGCGCTGGGTAATAAATCCACAGCCGAGCGGTCGGCCGTCTAGCGAACGGACAGGGATGGGCACCTCTAGTGTTTCTAAGGGAACCCTCCACCATTCTAGAGCCACCCCCACGTGAATCAAGTTGCCCGCTGCCCCCAAATCCACTAAAGCCTTGGCCGTTTTAGAAGAATCCCCCCACCCGACAGTGACATCAAAAAAAGTATGTGAGTCGTGAACGTCTATGACCGGAGAGACATGCCCACCTGCTAGCACCTTCCCCAGGCCTAGCGGGCTCCTCCGTTTCCCGAGCCACGACAGGCGGCGAAGCGATGCCCCATGCGGCCGCAACAAAAACAGCGCCTCTCGTTGACCCGCCTCTGCTTCAGAGAGATTCAGCGCTCCCAGCTGCATGGGCTCGTCATCGCCCCGGTGCTCTCTCATGGGCTGGTATGCTGGCCGTTCGACACTAGGAGAGGGGCGGAAGAGTACCTGTGACGAAGCCTCCCTCTCGCGTCCCCTCTCCCGGTGACGATTATCCAATCGAATGGCCATGTTGATCAGCAGATCCAGACGCTCGGGTAGCTCCCGTGTAGCCATCTCGTCCTGCATGTGAGTGGAGAGACCATGCAGGAAGTGGACACAGCAGGGAACCTCAGGCCAGTCCGCCTCTCGAGCCACAATGCGGAAATCAATGGCGTAGTCTGCTACGGCGCGAATGCCCTGCCGGCAGGACATAAGTCGACCGCCGGCCTCGTAAATGGAAATCACCCTGGAGGTATCGAATACACGACGTAACTCCAGGGTGAAGGCATCCACGTCGCGGCAGACCACAGACCCACTCTCCCACTCCGCTGTGGCCCAAGAGAGAGCACGACCCGTGAGGAGAGTTATAAGATACGCTACCCGAGCCACATCACTGGGGAAAGTACGCGGCTGCAATTGAAAGATGAGAGAGCACTGGGCGATGAACTCACGACAGCCGGTCGAAGCCCCTCCATAGCGATCCGGCGCGGGCAGGCGTGGCTCTCGGTAGTCCTCCCGATCTACCGGATACCCCCGCTCGCCTTTCCCGCCGATCGATGATGCTCTGGCTGCGGATCTCATCGTTGGTGTTGTCCCAGCGGCTGCAGAGCGGGCCTGGTTCACCGCCGCCAACGCTGCCTCCGCCGTCTCCTGAGAAGACAGGGAAACATCTCCCAGTCGACCCAGCTCGACACCGACTGCCATCTGCCGCTCCATCATGATCCTGAGCTGGTCCCGTAGGCTCACCATCTCGTCCCGTATCTCCTCGTTGGAAGTCATGATGGCTAGAGCTTCTTTTACGAACAGGGTAAGTGACTTCCAAGTTGTCGAGAAGAAGAACGAGACAGAGATATGTTTACTCTTCCAAAACAGCTGTACTGTTTATTATCAGGGATAAGAGTATAATGCAAGTACAGGGATAAAGACAATATGTCTGTGCTTGTTCCAGCTGTATCTTGTCCGTAGGTTAGGTGAAGCTCTAGCAAAGGACAAAGGATAGAGCACACGTTAAATAGGTACATACTCAACATTCCACGCTGTCAATGAGTGACAGCAGTCTGTCAACCAATGACAGCACCCAGGTGTGACAGACAATTAGTGATGACAGCAATCAGTGGTGACATACAAGGTGAACCCATAACAACAGGAGTGACCCAGGTAGACAGTAGGATACTATCCTAAGGAGGATAGTGTCCCGAACGTTACAGCTTTGGTGCTGTAATTACAGCGATTAGACTCGTGTGCCTGTTTTCACTTTTATCAATCTGCTTTTTATGTATTTTTAGGTGTTTGTTTATGTTTTATCTGTCATTTGGACAAGGTCTAGCTCGGAAAAAAGGGATCTATGATCTCAAATGACTACCGGGTAAAAGGTATACCAACTGACATGCAAGAATGCAACTCTAATGTGCTACACATAACTAAAACAGACATAATATTTGCAAACAGCATTGTTCTAAACAGTGTATTACAATATCTTTTTGTATCTACTATAGACAGTTTGTATTTATATCTTTGTTATATGAAAAACATGGATGCATCAGATTTAACAGAAACTAGTTTCCATCTGTACACAGAGAACATAATCCTAGTGAATTCTGATTTTTATTGAGTGTCAAGGATACACATAAATTATAAACATATAAAACCATGAAACTGACCGATACAGTTAAAATAGACGTTTACTCAATGATAAGGTAAAAGCAAAGTGCTTCATTACAAATGTATTTTAGAAGTTTTAGTACGCTCAAGCCCCAAAGGTATTTTCTTTAAATTGGTCTAAGGTATATTATACAACAAATACATTTCTGAATTACTATGCATAACAGTGTCTAGTTAAAATAGTTTTTTAGCCACACTAAATATTTGTGTAATATACTCAATATTTCGATATGCATTAAATCCTACAGTTACACACGATAGGAGATATTCAAACAGCTCAAAGATAACAGTTCTAAGACAAATAAAAATGTAACTCACTCACCATAGTTAGTGTGTAGTATGGCTAACATGTATGAAAGTAACATAAAGCCGTTATTAGAGTTGTTGATACAATATTATAATTCATAATAATTATGCAGAAAAAGCAAAATGCACAGTATTACCAGCGGAGGTTGTTTGATCCTTGTCCCTATGATTGAAGGAAATTCACTTTAAGAACCGTTTAGCATGAAACATCTTAAAACAAAGATGTATTTTTATTCATTATAACCATGAAAATAATACAATGTTAGGTTTTACCGTGATTATCTTGGTCACAGATGGGAATATATCATTCACATTCAATTATCCAAATGTACTCAGTTTGAGTCAAATTTACTCTGTGAAATTAACTGTGTAGCAAAAACAATTCATATTGTTTCAGTGATGGCCTGATTGGTAGGTCTATTGTTGATTTGTCTTATTTCTACATGAAAGTTATGCATCGTTCACACAATAAAGATGCTGTTTGTGAAAAATAATGTATAATATCTGGACTGATTCACAGTGCCCTAGGTAGCGATACAGTATACCCCGTTACAGGGGGTATAGTGGATCGATTATATTTTGTATGAAACATCTTAAAACAATGAGGCATTTCATTTATAATATCAAAACATGTAACTCTTATGTAGAATGATGTAAAAAGAGTTCTACTAATATATTTCACTTAAAAAACGTGTACAAAAAGATAAATATCCGACTCCTGCTATGGGGATTACACCTTTTCTATACAAAACAAATGTGTTGGTATGTTTTATTGTAGCTGTTTGACTGTTTGGTTGTTTTAGTGCAACACTGCTATCAACGACATCTAAGAAGGTAGATCCCCTTGAAAGGGTCTGAGATGCATTTACGTCCTATTGATAGGTTTCTACATACCTTTGCAAGGATATGTATGACTGTGTTGCATTAATTTATTTTAAATTTGGTGGACTTTATGGTATTTTATAGCTTATTCATGATTTATTGTGATACTTCTTCTTGACTTGTTTAAAGAAGATGTATTTGACCCAAGGGGACATTAATGTATTGTAGGACCTTACAAATAAATATGATTTGATCATGATCCTAACAAATGTTAAAATGTTTGCATGCATTACATTTAACTGACATTTTTAACCAAAAAGAGAATTAGAAAAAGGGATCAGCAAACTCTGCAGGGGGCCTACAGTAGAACTCTTATATCTCCAGACTTCTGTCCTTTTTATACTTGCTTTTTAAATACCAGACGAGCAGCAAATGGGATGCTGTTAAATGTTCCTTTGATGCAGTCAGAGCTTGGTAAAGCTGCATTCTCCCACTATGCTCCCTTTTTAAGGAATACGCTGCAAGTGAAACTTTGTCTACAGGCACTTCCTACTGTGAATGCTTTTAAAGGTATGCTACGATTAGCCCTTTATGAAACATGTAACTGTTTTACCTGATGCTATTGTTGATGTGATTATGCTCCTTGCCACTGCACAAATGACCCTCTGTATTTATATTTGAATTGTATGTTTTTTGTTTAATGCCCTGTTTTATGTTGAAACTTGTTGTGTGCTGTGTTGGTCAGGACTCCCTGGAAGAAGAGATCTTGTATCTCAATGGGACATTCCTGGATAAATAAAGGATAAATAAAAAAAATAAAATACACCTCTGGCTGCTAGGGGTAGTGGTATTGTTTACATAGCAGTGCTGACATTTCGAAGTTTTAAAGGGATCACATTCACATAGCTGAAGATAGTTGCACAACTGGATAATATTTTTTATTTTTAAACATCTATAACTATAAGGAGGAACTTAGAATCATTCAAAACAATTATTACACCCTTGAGGTAGAAAAAACGCAGTTGGGTATATTATAAAAATGTATTAAAGAATATTGCAGATCAAGTTGTAACCTTTTTTATCAATAATATAAGCGTGCATAACATCGATAATGTGATCAATATCTAAAGTTTCTAAACACTTATGATTTTTCAGCTTAAAAGCCGTAACATCCACTATTACGGTGTATAAGCATAACAGGTGTGTTCTGTTAAAATTACCATTCATATGATCTAAAATAGTAACTAAACTAACTAGATGGATGTATTTCTGTATGGGGGTGGGGGCGAAGCTGCGGACGGGTCTGTATGACGCTATATATGCGGTCAGGGTTTGAATAAAAACCTATATATTTAGAGAGTTCCCTCTTAGAGAGACCCTAGAAAATAAAAATGGCGAGCAGTCTAGCTACATCTACTATACGCACATCAGTCCGAGTAGCACATTTTAAGGCCGAGTTACTTGCACCATCCAAATTTGGTAGCGAGTTTTACACCGAGATATGGCCCCTCAGGGATGGGGTCCTCGGATTCTGTTATGATGTTAAATTTGAGAGAGTTGTCTTCTACAAGACCCCCATGGAGAATTTCCAGGGTGTTGGAAGAAGATCTGAGATAGACCTATCGGAGAGTGAATTTTGGCAGCTAAAAAAAGCTTTGTATGAAGCTATGGATGGATTAGTGGGTAGAACGCTTAAAGATGGGCAGATATTCACCCTGGTAATAAGCTCGATAGACTACGGGTATGTGTATTACGGGCGGATATCTATAAAAAGTAATCCGGCTTTTGGTGTAGAGACTAATCTAACCATCTTCTCAAGGTTCCTTAATACAAGTCACAAATATTTCCTATTCTCAGTACCGGTACCAGCCTGGTTAGAATGTCTTCGGACATGCGGAATGGTTACTAACGAAGGGGTTAAGGTGAGGACAGACCTGGCATATCTTAGAAGAAGGCTCCTTCCAGCCGACGATTCAGAAGAGATGGAGTGGGAGTGCCCCATCGAGGGGGCGGAGGATAGGGTGTGTCAACCCTAAATCCTCCTTTAAAAATCTATTACACACTATTACACTATTACACACTATTACACTATTACACTATTACACACCATTACACTATTACACTAGCACACTATTACACTATTACACACTATTACACTATTACACTATTACACACTATTACACTATTACATTATTCCACACTATTACACAAAATTACACTATTACACTATTACACACTATTACACAAAATTACACTATTACACTATTACACACTATTACACTACACACTATTACACTTTTACACTATTACACACTATTACACTATTACACACCATTACACAATTACACTAGCACACTATTACACACTATTACACTATTACACTATTACACACTATTACACACTATTACACTATTACACTATTACACACTATTACACTATTACACTATTACACTATTACACTATTACACACTAGCACACTATTACACTATTACACTAGCACACTATTACACACTATTACACTATTACACTAGCACACTATTACACTATTACACACTATTACACTATTACACTATTACACACTATTACACTATTACACACTATTACACTATTACACTATTACACACTATTACACTATTACACTATTACACACTATTACAGTATTACACTATTACACTATTACACACTATTACACTATTACACACTATTACACAAAATGTGCACATTTTAGTTTTTCATTTTAGGTATTTTGTGGTACTTAGTGGTATATTTCCAGCCACTTTGGGGTATTTTGGGATATGTTGGGGTACTTTGGGGTATTTTGGGGTATTTTAGGGTACTTTGGGGTATTTTGGGGGTATTTTCTTGTACTTTGGGGTATTTTGGGGTACTTTGGGGTCTTTTGGGGTACTTTAGGGTATTTTGGGGTATTTTCTGGTATTTTCTTGTACTTTGGGGTATACTTTGGGGTATTTTGGGGTTCTTTGGGGGTATTTTTGGGTATTTTAGGGTATTTTGGGGTATTTTGGGGTATTTTCTGGTATTTTCTGGTACTTTGGGGTATACTTTGGGGTATTCTAGGGTATTTGGGGTATTTTCTGGTACTTTGGGGTATACTTTGGGGTATTTTAGGGTATTTTGGGGTATTTTGGTGTATTTTCTGGTATTTTGGGGTATACTTTGGGGTATTTTGGGGTATTTTCTGGTACTTTGGGGTATTTTGGGGTATACTTTGGGGTATTTTGGGGTATTTTCTGGTATTTTGGGGTATACTTTGGGGTATTTTGGGGTATTTTCTGGTACTTTGGGGTGATTAGTAGGACCCCTTTTGTCTTTAGAAATGTTAAAACAGACAATTAAAAAAGAAAAAGTATATAAGCACTGAACTGCAACCTCTGTATGAAAAGTGCTATACAAATAAAGTTATTATTATTATATTTCAAAATCACTTACTTTTTTATTGTTAATTAATTAATTAATTAATTAAGATGATCTGAAACAGCCAGTCACAATAACATGTCACATTTCAGTTTTGAATCAATTATGCAGTGAAAACCTGTCTTAAACTTCATATTGCTAACCATAGTAAATGCAGGACTCTACGCTAACTTTCTTTCCCAAGGAGCACATGTGCTCCTAAATGAAAACATTTAGGAACAATGCACACAAAGAAATGTAGGAGGACAGTGAACATTTTTCAACCGAGTTTATTAACAAACTATTTATTACATTATTATACTGTGCTTACGTGCATGCACATACTAAGAGAGAGAGGGAGAGAGAGACTCTCAGCCCCAACTTCCCTCACTATTGGATGCCTCTGAGTGTTCCCAGGGATAGCTTACAGTAGTTAGTGTTATCAGGTTAGTTTAGTTAGAGTTAGGAGCTAACATTAGTTAAGGTTTTAGCACGACGTGGGTATACGGGAATGGCGAAGATGCAAAGTATGTTACCCATTGCTCGCAAAGTTTTAGTTGCACATAGAAACAGCGTGACTTGCGAGATGAGTTGTTACAGCGCTGTCGAATGCAGGGCTGAATAGCTAGATGTCATAGCTTATAAAATTGTAGGTCCGCGCTGCTCTGTGTCTAATATGAAATGACAATTGCACGTTGACACGCCCACTATGCAAAACTATTACTCGCACACTGTGCTCCTAAATGATTTTTCCGGTTCGCACAAATCAATTTTTAGGGGCAAATGCGAGTGAAATGCTTGCACTGTAGAGCCCTGCAATGGTTGTAGAGGATATGATTTTTGGTGTGAGTCTGGTTTATTTATAGCCCTAAAGAGTAACTACACATATAATTCTCCTGCCCTATGTTCACCCTGCTTGCTGCTGGCCAACCTGCCCCACCCCAATCTGTGTCATTGAACCTCTTTTCTTTCTAGACAGACTTTTATAGTATCTCCAAAGCTCTGACATCACCACTTGGGATGGGGCAGGGTGTGCAGCATGATGGAAATATCAACCACCAGGAATTGTAAATGACAGCAAAATGAGCTTGTGTTTAATTACTCTTTTCAAGTGTCTGAATGTAATATGATACACACACAGTAGCCACTTAGGTACATCTGCTCGTTAATGTGAATATCTAATATCTAATGTTGCGGCAACTCAATGCATAAAAGCATGCAGACATGGCGAAGTGGTTCAGAATGGGGAGGAAATGTGATCTTAGTGACTTTGACCGTGGAGTGATTGATGGTGCCAGACGGGGTGGTTTGAGTGTCTCAGAAACTGCTGATCTCCTGGGATTTTCAGACACAACATCTCTAAAGGTTACAGAGAGCGGTGCAAACACAAACAAAACAAACATCCAGTGAGTGGCAGTTCTGTGGGTGAAAACGTCCTGTTAACAAGAGAGGTCAGTGGTCAGACTGGTTCTTGTTAACGAGAGAGGTCAGAGGAGAACGGCCAGAGTGATTCAAGATGACCGGAAGGCAACAGTAACTCAAATAACCACGCGTTTCAATAGTGGTAATGCAGAAGTTCTGCATCTCTGAACGCACAACACATCAAACCTTAACACTTTGACTGCCCATCACGAGTTTTCTCGGGTTTACCCCCCGCTGGTTGAAGGCCCATCACGAGAATATTCGTTTTTTCTTGTTTTTATTTTTTATTAGCAATCTGAAATCATATTTCATCAACCAAGTCTACGGTTGGAAATCCAACCACTCCAGGCGCTCAGATGTGAAAAAAGCGCCCCCTATCGTCTCCCAGATGGTAATTCACCCTTTTGGATTGAACTCAATGAAAATGAATGAGAAAAAAAATCCCTGACTCCACATTTTACTTCTCACTCACGCAGCCGGGGTCGATCAGCTCCACTAGTGAGCCTCAGAGCAGCGGAGATTATGTGTTTTTACAGTATACACGGTGAATCAATAAAAATATCGATTTTTTCGAATGCCGATCAGGAATTGGAATAATCCATTTGGATACCATCTCATCTCAGGTAAGGAATCTATGTTACCAGTATTAGGATAATCAGACTTGTTTTCACAGAGATATAAGCTTTTATGTGATTATGTGATATAGCTGTTTGGCTGTGCGAGCGGTCAGTAACTATGAGAATCGATTTTCAACTCGCGGCACGAGCGTGCATGCGCACACATATACTATCGATAATCTAGCGTTTACTTGAAAACTATTCATAAATAGGCCGAACAATGACAACGTTCTAGAATATTCCAGTAAAAGCTGATTATCATGGAATGTGTTATTTTTTCCGTGAAAACGAGTGATTTTCAAAATGCTAGAAAACGGAAATGAAGCGATAAAAAAACAATCTGCTACAACAATGTTGACTGGAAAATGAGTCTTTGATAAGCGACGGGCAGATTAGACACATAGCCATAATTTATAACATAGATTAGGCGATATTAACGTTACCATTGAAGTGGCCCTGAGCATTCAAGGAGGTAAAAAGGAATTAACCTTGGGCAATCAAAGTGTTAAAGTGGACGGGCTACAGTAGGACGGGCTAGTACCCAGTACTAGAAGGGTGTAATAATAATAATAATAATAATAATAATAATAATAATAATAATAATAATAATAATGGCTTGGATTTATATAGCGCCTTTCACCCAAGGCGCTTTACAATAAAAGGGGGAGTGGGGGGGAGAGGATAATGGTGGCTGTTGACAGAATCTGGCTATGGGGTGACAATAATGTGGTCAAGAGGCATGGTTTCTATCTTTAGCCTTTGGCGTGGTTTATTCATTCACATGTTAAACAGCAGCACATGAGTCCTCCTCTCCGTGAGAGGTAGGTGGGGGAGAAGAGACAGAGGGGGAGGAGACATCTCTTTAAATACTCGCCACCTGGTGGTATCATGAGTGGCTCCGCCTAGAGCGCCCTCTAGTGGAAACAGTTATATATGCAGTTAGACAGTTACTAGCAATCCTACATAGAACCTCTAACTTTAACACTCCCACTTAGGGTTGTTTTAGCACACTGGATAACTTCTCCGAAAATATTTGACAAAGAAAATAATACAATCCAAAACATCAAAAAGAATATGGCAGTCAATATCTACACACCAAACATGACCTCTGCAAATCTCTTCAATTTCAATTTGGAAGCAGGTTTCGTCATAGCGTCTGCTACCATGTCGTCCGTTGGACAGTAAATCAGTGTCATTCTTTCTTCTCTGATGACAGATCTGATGAAATTATATTTTATCTCGACATGTTTACATCTCTGCCGACACACAGGGTTTCTAGCAATCGCAATGGTTCCCTGGTTGTCCTCGTAAACAACAGTCTTCTTATATACATAGGTATCCATCCCTTCGAGCAGTTGTTCTAGATAAATACACTCCAGCTAGAGCCATATATTCGGCTTCACAAGTTGATAGTGCCACTGTGGGCTGCTTCTTTGTTTTCCACGAAACCAGTGAGCTGTCTGTGTTCAAACTCACACAATATCCTGTGGTACTTCTTCTATCTGTGGTGTCAGCTGCCCAATCTGCATCACTGTAGGCTTTAAGTCCTAAACCCTCTCTGCTCTTTCTGAAACACAGCTGTTTATCTGCTGTACCTTTGAGATAACGAAAAACATGTTTTGCTGTAATCCAATGCTCCTCTGTGGGGTCAGCAAAATGCTGTGACAGTTTACTTGTTAAATAAATGAGGCTACCCACAGCTTCTCTGTACATTTTTACATCTGTCAGTTTCTGAGCATCCTCCTGGTAGTCTTTGATCACATGGTGTTTCCCTTGATCTACATTCTTGCATGTCAAAACGTTTCAGGATCTTTTCCACATATCTCTTCTGGTATATTTTTACACAATTGGCAGACTGTTCAAAGTCCATGCCTAGAAAATGCTTTAACCTTCCAAGGTCTTTCATTTTGAATCTGGTGGAGAGCATACCTTTCACCTGTGCTAGGTTTCTAGTGTTGTCTGCTGCGATGATCAAATCATCCACCCAAATGATGATGATCACTTTTCCTGACTCTTTTGACTCCCTTGAGTAAACACAGGGGTCTACTGGGTTCTGTAGGAAGTGATCTTCAATGAGACATGTATGAAGCAACCTAGTTCCAATTTCACCCAGACTGTTTCAAGCCGTAAATGGATTTTTCCAGCTTACACACTAGCTTCTCTCCTTTCTTTTCGTAACCTTCAGGTTGTTCCATATATATCTCCCTATCTATGGGTGCGTATGGGTACATCAGATCCATCTGATGTAAAATCAAATTGTCCTCAGCTGCTTTCTGCATCATTATACTGGTCAGATTGGCTGTGGGGGAGAATGTTTCACCGTAGTCTATCCCCTCCCTCTGACTGTAACCTTTAGCTACAAACCTCGCTTTGTACTTGTCGTGGCCTTCAATACCCTCCTTGATTGAGTACACCCATTTCCCCCCCACTGTCTGCCCTCTGGTAACTTGGTTAGAGTAAAGGTGTGGTTGTCCTCTAGGGACCTCATCCCCTAATCCATTGCTCTCTCCCATTTACTTGATTCAGAGGACATTATGGCCTCTTTAAAGGTCTGAGGTACCCCACTGACTACCCTGTAGCAGTAATCAATGGTGGTAAGTGTACTGTCCTCCTCGTCCCTTCCTCTCCGGGCATAGTCTGTCAGGTACTTTGGGGGTTTGTGTTCCCTTGAGGGATACCTCCCACTGCTTGGGGCACTTGACGTCACCCTCGGGTGCTCCTCGTCATCGCCCTCCGGGGGTGGCTTACTGTCTGTCTGCACGATCGTGCTAAGTACACTGGGCTGAGGTGTCTCTGTTTTTTTCACACCTTACTCTGGAGTCCAGCTCTGGCTCCTGTGTCTGTGTCTCGCTCTCACATGTTGTCTTTGTGACAAACTTGACCAGCCTGTGTTTCTGCACTCCCCCTTTACCGGGATAATAAACCAGGAAAGCGGGGCTTCCCTTGTCGTGCCCTACAAAAAGTCCCTTTTCACATCTGGACTCGAGCTTTCCTCTGTCCTGCAGGTACGCATAACACACTGATCCAAATTTGTGCATTCTAGCTAGATTACACTTCTTTCCTGTCAGTGCTGTATACAGGGTGGTGCCTGTGTGCTTATTAAAGCACCTGTTTCTGGTGTAAGCGGCTTCTTTTACCGCATAGTGCCATAGACTCTTAGGTACGTTACTGTCTACTAGCTTACACCTAGCCATTTCGAAAAGAGTGCGCCATTCCCTCTCTGCCACTCTGTTTTGGTGTGGGGAATATGGACATGACGTCTCATGTCTTATCTTGTTCCTCCTCAACAGTGATTGGAACTCTCTGTTTGTGAACTCGGTTCCGTTGTCGGACCTCAAGCATCTTACGTTACCATAAAGGGCTATGTCTGCCAGGAATTTTTCCGTGGCCTGGAGTGTGTCACTCTTTGCTTTGAGAAAGTAAACAAACACTGCCCCTGTGCACACATCTGTAAAAGACTGTACATATCTAAAGCCTCCTATGGACTCGTTTCTTACTGGACCGGCAAGATCTGTGTTAACTAGAAACTGCTTGCAGTTTCAGTAAATCCTCGTAATTACAATGACCAATAATCTCATGCCATGTCTGAATATCGTGACTGACAGTCGCTTTACACATATCATTGTCATCATTACACTTGTCGTTGTCATTACACTCTGTTTGCAGGTAATACATTTTCTGGTACACCTCTATGTTAAATCACATACCGTTGGGCTCTACAAGAACATTTTTACCTTCAATGAAGAACACTCTGGCACCGTTCGCAGTAGCAGCTATTACAGAGAATAGTCCTTGTGGGAACGATGGTACGTAGAGAGCGTTCTTTAACGTCACTGTACGCCGGCGCCCCCCGCTGTCCGTGAGGCATACCTGTGCATCTCCTGTCTCTTTCGCCAACCCGTAGGTGCGCTTCCCGTCTGCCAGCTCCATGCTGTGTCTCTCTGGGCGGAAAGTGTTGTCAAAGTTCTTGAACCGACTCCTGTCGTTGATGACGTGGGACGACGCACCTGTGTCCACGATCAGTCCCTTCCTTTGGGCCTGCTGCTGCTACGTTGGCCTGGTGACATACGCTGTCTGCGCCCTGGGGATGAAGCCCTCTCGTCCCGCTACTCTCCGAGCGTCGCCTCGATTCGTCTCACGCCGACCATTGCCGTCATCTTGTCCATGCGCGTATCGCACGCCCTGGTCGCGTTTCTTCATGCACGCTCTGTGTCTGTGTGCCTCGTGGATCTGCAGAAGCCACACCAGACAGTCCTCGTGCAGTTACCTCTCCGATGGCCTTTCTCTCTGCATCGCCAACACGCCAGCTCCGTCGTGGGCCTGGTCTTCTCCGTTGGCGTCGCTCGGGCCTTCAGCACCCTCTCTCCCGCCTCCGCGGCGGCTGGGTGGGTACTTCTGAGGCCTCAAAGTTTCTTAACTTGGCCTTGAACTTTCCCAGCGTCATGTCCGCTGAACTGTGTGTTACCAGGAGTGTGAACGGTTTGTACAGCTCCGCTAGTCCTCTCATCACCATCGCCATCATTAGCCCATCGCTTGGTGCTTCTCCTGCACTCCTGCACTCCTCCGCTCTGTTGACGTATTCGGTCACAGTCTCGGTGTGCCCCTTCTTCAGGGCTGTTAGTGCTATGTAGAGGGCCACGACTCGGGGTCTTCCTTGCCCGATATAATACTCTCTCAACACCCCCAGGCTTTCTCTGCCTTTGTCTTTAGTGTCGCAGAATATCAGCCCCAAGCTTGTGTCGTCGAGCAGTGGCGCTAACTCACAGTATGCGTCTGCGTTACGTCTGTCGTCCAGGGCTTGTTCTTCCACCGTCAGGTCTCCCGTGGGTGCCGTCAAGATTGTCGTTTTCAGTCCCACACCGTGCATGCAGCATAACATGCGCTCTTCCCATGTTACCTGTTACCTGTTTATTGCACAATGTTGTTTTTTTATTGGATTCTATTATATGTTGTACCACTGTATTGCACATCGTCGCGGGCAAGACCACCCGCATTTCATTGTATACTTGTATGCCGTGACAATTAAAACTCTTGACTTGACTTGACTTGACTTGTAGTCCTCTGCCTTTCCATTAAATGAGGGCCATTTGCTCCTTCCCTTGGTCGCCACGAGTTCTAAGACGGGGCTCTCCCCCTCACCTCCGTTGGGCTCAGCAGGCTCCGTCTCCCCCGATGCCGCCTCCCCGGGGCTCTGCACGCCGCTCTCCGGGCGGGTCCGCTTGCGCTCCAGCAGCCCGTCGGTGGGGTCGGTGCCCCGCTTCCTCTTGACGCGTAGGATCATCGCGTTGGATTCCATGTTGCTCTTTGATGGTGGGCGTAGCTTTAGCTCCTGTTGGCCTAGCGTCTAGCCAGGCGGTACTCCCGGTGCTAACCTAGCCTATACTTTAGCTAAACTTGCTACCCTTATTATTTCGCCCCGGCGTGATCTGGGCCCATAACCTGTTGACAGAATCTGGCTATGGGGCGACAATAATGTAGTCAAGAGGCATGGTTTCTATCTTTAGCCTTTGGCGTGGTTTATTCATTCACATGTTAAACAGCAGCACATGAGTCCTCCTCTCCGTGAGAGGTAGGTGGGGGAGAAGAGACAGAGGGGGAGGAGACATCTCTTTAAATACTCGCCACCTGGTGGTATCATGAGTGGCTCCGCCTAGAGCGCCCTCTAGTGGAAACAGTTATATATGCAGTTAGACAGTTACTAGCAGTCCTACATAGAACCTCTAACTTTAACAATGGCCTAAACTGAGAAACAAATTACAAAAACAGAACAGAGCAAACAGAACAGAACAACAGAACAAAACTAAATAGAACAAACAGAATGAATAGGACGCTAAGGAGCATCAAAGACCATATGCCTGGGTGAAGAGGTGGGTTTTCAGCAGGTTTTTAAAGTGGGCGAGAGAGTTCGCATTTCAGATGTCCATCGGGAGGGCGTTCCAAAGGGTGGGGGCAGCGACACTAAAAGCCCTGTCCCCAATGGTCCGCAACCTGGCTTGTGGTATGGTGAGTAAGCCTGTGTCAGAGGAGCGGATATTCCGGGAGGGGGTGTACTTTAGGTGTGGAGAATGTCGGATAGGTATGGTGTGTAGGGATTTATATGTGAGCAGGAGGATCTTGAAGGTGACACAAGATTTTACGGGAAGCCAGTGAAGGTGTATGAGGGTGGGGGTGATGTGCTGCCTATCTGTGTAGACTACCTGATTGTGGCCACTGAGTGTATAGGTCATCATGAGTGTCCTTTTTCTGTTGGTGATATTGACATCTTGCAGCAGATGATAGTCCTGAGCTGTTAAAGCTCTGTTTTCAGCATTGAATTTCCTAACAAGCAAGAGATACAATGGAACAGACCTTTACATATAGGTCTTACTATTTGACAATAATGATGGTGTTTTATTACATTTTCATACAGCAAATTTAGGACAGTGGCTTTGAATAGCTGACCTTTTCTTTTTTTGTAGTTTTGACTTGAGAGCTGATCATTTCCTGCCACTCCTTTTTGGACTTTGAAAGGGGTTGAAAGATAAATATGATAATTAAAGCCGGTTTTAGGTCAGACTTGGCGCCGCAGGTGGCGCTGTACTCTGATCCCAGATTGGGCCTCTTCTGGGGAAAAGAGAGGAGCAGCGAAGGCAGTCATTCTCATTCTCTCTCTCCCTCCCTCCCCCCCCTCTCTCTCTCTCTCTCTCTCTCTCTCTCTCTATCTCTCTCTCTCTCTCTCTCTCTCTCTCTGACCATAAGCAAAATGATTATACTGCTGTTGGTTGACTCCCCACCGAGAGCTTATTTACTCAGTTCAATTATCCAGAATCGACAGATATCATTTATTCATCCCTAGCACAAAGATGAATGAGATGCAGTGCTGTTTTTTTCCCTTCGTGGTGTTCGAGATCAACGTCTAATTACTTTGCTCAAGCTCTCTCTCTCTCCAATTAAGGCAGCAACATTGGTGCGGGATAGTGTCACATGTCAGGCTGGTGTTCTCCTCTACTGTGGCATGAAATCCAGCACTGTTCACTGTGATATACTGGTAGTGACAACTCACTTCATCATGTTCACCTTTCATTCACTTCATGGTTATTCAGGAATGCAATGAATTTTGCACGTACAATCTTAGGTGGTCTTATGACCTTGATTTGAATATGAATTTAAATCCTCTCAGTTTCATGTCCGCTGCTTCTAACATTTTATTTTATTTATCCTCTTAAGCACTCGCGCGCACTCGTGCTCTCGTCTGTCGGCTCCGGGCTGAGTTTTCGCCGATCAACCAATACATTGTTGGAAAGTTGAATTTGACGCCTTTCGATCGTCACCACACTCAACCTATTGCGTGATTCCATTCTCGAGTTACAAGACGAAACATCCGGTGAGTGTCATTTGACAAGCCGTTCAGAGTGCCTACGTCCGGTTGTGAACGGTCCTGAACTGACCAGTCACCACTGATGGCGAAAATGATTGACCACCGTTGTAGCCAAGGAGCGTCTGCTCCGAAAGCGATCTCAGATGGGCGTTGAGAGTGGGGGAAGGTGACACAAGAAGACGAAGAAGTCCATTGTTTTTTTGTTTCACAAAAACCTTTGTGAAACATACATTTTCCGTGGGATTTTTATAAACTTTGGACCTGTACTACATACGACTTCAGGCTATGGAATCATTATGTTTTCCAGCTCCTACCTCTGGAACTTAAAAACAGGCATCTGGCAACCAGTAAAACCAGCGTGTTTAAACCTCTGTTTCTCTATTTCCTTATCACTCAGAATGTTACCTTTAAAAAGAGACCAACTCATGCATGTGCTATAAGTATAAAGTATAATAATTCGCAAATTACTTTGGGTATGCAATCGTAAAAATGTTTAATAATAACGATTTATTAAATTTTTACCTGATTCTAACCACAGTTGTTTTAGCCTGGTTTTAATTCCACTATGTTGAATTTGAACAATTTGAACTTGAGAAAAAAAAAACGAGAAGAATGGTATCTTATTTTATGCCTCCTGTTTTCCTCACTGGAAACACTGAAGGCAGAGTGTGATTCGTCCAGCAGGGGGTGCTGGCTCACAGTGGTAAAAGAGTCACGGAGGAAGGAGGAAGAATTTGGCTTGGTTGCTGGGTCACACGACTCTCTGAGCCCAGATGAGTGCCTCAATTGTGAGGATCTTCCCCTCTAAGCCCCTGGTTGACAGCAACACAGTGCACTTATTTAAAGCAATTTCAAACATGTCTTGTCTGACAAGTTTTAAATCCTACTTAACACCCCGTAACAGCCACGAGTTTACTGTCAAAATTAAAGAACAGGATTCTCAAAGGGAGAGAAATTATCACTTTCATTCTGTTCACGGCCGTTGTTTATTGGGGCCATGGTAGGTAGGGATGTTTACCTAGGGATGAATATATTATTGCCAGTTTGCAACACAGTGCTTTTCATCCCGGAGAAAAGGCTCTTTAAAAGTTTACCTTATATATTTTTTTATTGCTGCCATTATGGATCAAGGAATAAAGGGAAGCCGGGGCTTCGGTGGATGACTGGGTTGTTAGACTTGAATCGCAGGACATTTTGTGCTATAAACCCTTGTAATAACTTGTATTGTGGAAAGGGGTGTAGAACCATGTGATACAGTCTACACATTCTGCCTCTGTCCTCCCTTTGTCAGCCTCATTAGAAAACATGTGCAATGAACTGTGACAACCTTTCTGTTGCCTTTTTAATGCGGACTAATACCCCAAAATGCTATGAACTCTTCAAAAAGCCCATACACAAGCACTTTAAAAACCGGCTTGTTATAATAAAAAAAAGCCTTCATTTTTGTGGTTGCTTTTTGTTTTTGAATTTCCTGATAACCTTTATTTTTTCCTCATAACATTTATGTTTGTGTTATATCTGTTATCGATGCCACCTTTGTGTTTATTTCAAAAGACACACAAACAACCGTCCAAGGGGAAGAGCGGGCCTTTATTTACATTAAGACATAAGGTAACAGATCTAGGCCTGCCTCAGCAACACTACCTCATGTCGTGCCTGCAGAGATGAGATTCCGCATTCTTTATCAGTCCCCAAAAAGCAAAAACAAATCACCAAATGTAACAATCTTCCTCCTGTCCTCCTTGTGATTGCATGTTAGGTATTGCGGCGATAAGCGCACCGGTACGTGTTGTTGGTGTGTGAAAGACACCCTTTATCGGCTCATACCTCTGACTTCTGCTTAGTCTAGTCAGGCAGAGAAATATGACGGAAAATCAGATAGGGGAATTGTCCCATCGCAACATCAGGGCTAGCGCACGCTTAGCGAGCCAATGTTTATCCTTTGCAGCCTTCTGTTCTCAGGGGGAAAAATGTCAATAGTGTTTCATGAGAAACGACTTGCCAACTAGAAGTGTCTCGTGACCCAAAAGTGTAGTTTTGAATAATCTGTAAGCAGTGGTTTTTCAAACTTTTTTTTCAGACAGACATTTTCATGGCTAATATTAATTTGACTCAAAATGTATTATTGTGCAGGCTAAACGGACAACATATATCCAGTTTTTAGACTAAACTATTAGCCTGCTGTGTTTTATTCAGCATATATAGCTTTGGCTTCATACAGGTATATGATGCTTCCAGAGAATCATTTGGGGACCCTCACCCATGTTAATCTTCCCACGACCCACACGTGGGTCCCCAACCCACACTTTGAAAAACACGTATCTATAATAATATTATACAAATAATTATTTAAAAGTTAGCGGTGGAAGTAAAGGAAAGATTCTCCGTCTGTATTTGTCCGGCC
The DNA here is from genome assembly GCF_963971535.1 of Notolepis coatsorum. Lineage (NCBI taxonomy): Eukaryota > Metazoa > Chordata > Actinopteri > Aulopiformes > Paralepididae > Notolepis > Notolepis coatsorum. The sequence goes on along the minus strand of NC_140166.1, from coordinate 170,479,570 downwards.
TAATATAGTTGAGGGGGGGGGGGCGTGTCGTGTGATGTTAACCACGTTGTGCCTAGTGTGGAACTTGACATTTGGGGTTATGATTGAGAGACGGTCTTGTTTGTATGTACCTGTAGGAGAGAAGGAATCTCAGTCTCTTCCCATTTTGCGTTTCCATGGGTAGGATAATTGCGAGGCGGATAAGTCTACTGTAGTTGTAGAGAAGCAGGCTACCCACCTTGGAGTAGGCAGAGTGGGCCTCTTTAATTACCTCTCTGTGAGAAAGGTCCCACCTGAGGGCAGCGGCAGACACATCGCCGCTCTCTCTGGCTTTATTCTGCTTGTGCTCGCTGGAAAACACTGATTACACTGAGTAACACTGTGTCTGTAGACCGACAATTAAACAAGTAAATTTCACAGAGATACAAGAGTAAATGCATTAATTAAGCTTCACATGATTTCACATAAAACCATACGGAGATTATTTCAAAAGAATTTGGCGTTGATTTTGAGCTGTGCAGTGATTTCACTGCGGTCTAACACTTTTTTATAGAAACATTTTCTCAACAGTGTCCCCAAGTAATGTTACCATGTTTTCCATGTAACTTCTGTGTGAAAAGGTTTAGATTTAACTCTATTAATTTGTATAAAGACAGATTCAAAAAAGGGTATAAATTAGAACGGTCTGGGGCAATGTGTGATTTTACTAGATGTAAAACCTTGGAGCCTAAGGAAGTTCCAAGTCAGTCAGAAGATCCTTAAGAACTTCTACTCATGTACAATAGAGAGCATCTTGACCGGCAACATCACCTCCTGGTTTGGGAATAGCACTGCACAAGACCGAAGCAGACTACAAAGAGTGACACGTTCAGCCGAACGCACAATTGGAGGGGGGCTCCCCACCCTCCAGAACATTTACAACAAGCGTTGCAAGGGCAAGGCTAAGAGAATCATTAAAGACTCCAGTCACCCGAACAACTGCCTCTTTGAACTGCTGCGTTCAGGCAAGCGATACCGGAGTCTCAAGGCGAGCACAGAAAGACTCAGAAGAAGCTTCTATCCCCAGGCCATCAGGCTGCTAAACGAACAATGAACACTACACAACAACAACCACCAAACGCACATAGCACACACATCCACACGCACACACTCACTTTAAACAAACACACTGTAGCACCCACTCCACACACTTTATAGCACACACCCACTTTAAACAAACACACTGTAGCACCCACTCCCCACACTTTATATTTATTGATGAAGGATTGCACTACAACTCGTACACCTTACTGTAAATTGTACCTAAATTGTACCTCATCCCATTTCTGCTTTGCACTATATAGTACTGTACATTAGTACACTGCATAGTATTGTATATTATATGGTAACTCAGAACATTGTACATATGTCTATACCGAACACTGTGACCTCATTTTCTTCTCCTAAATTACATGCTATACTATGTTATTTGATACTATCTTGTCTAGCACAGTCTCTGGAGCGTAACAGTAAGAAGCATTTTGTATGAAAGTATTCTGTACTTCTGTATGACAACTATTAAAGAAACTAACTAAACTTGGGATTTGCTGTATAAGCCAATCAAATTTAACATACAGTAACACCAACATGTCCAATTCCAACCTTGGACTGCACTCTCTAAAAAATTGCTTGGTAAATGTACAATGTAACACAGATGCATCATGCAACTTTAGAAATATTTGATATTTGCCTATTACTTACTCCTGATAAGCTCCCAGAAGGGATGTGTCTCCTTATCTCTTTACCTTATCAGGCCATGTGGTCTTTGCATGTGACACCATCACCTGAATCCAGAGTTGTATCGTCTGCCGGGCACCTTTGATTTCCTGGGCTCTTTCGAGGTATTTCAGAGCGACTGGGGGGGGGGGGGGGGGGGGGGGGGGTCTTTGGAAGAAATCAGAACAAAGACATTACCATCACTGGCAACATCTTGTTTGTTAGCTGAGCAGAGCAAATGGGAGTGTGGATAGGGGTATTTGGAGGTGGAATAAAGGAGATGGTATCCTGCCTAAATGAGGGAAGATTCACGCAGCATAATGAAGGCCGGACCCATGTCTTCACGGCTGATGTCTATCTAAAAGGCCTGGTAAATACTGTTTCGGAACAGAAGGGTTTATCTGCAGATATACATATCCCCTACAACCACTGGCCCCACATGAGGGCCAGAGAGCTATCTCTTGGATCACTTTTATTCTTTTTTTTCTATCAGAAAGGATGGAAAAATGTGAGACTCCCATCAGAGTTTAACATTTTGATTGGACACATAATGGACAATCTGATCTGGCATATTTTGTGTGTCCTGGTTAAAAGAAGTGGAGAAAGAGTGTGTGTGTGGCAAACTCAAAGGGAGGCAACGGCGCAGAACAACATGCATCTCATACAGATGATGAGCCGCAAGCGAACATATACAGTATATGTGTCAGTATGGATTTGGAAACAACGCTGCACGAATGTTTTCAGTGAATTTCAGGATCAAGTCAAAGTGACATCATCAATCTTTTTCATTCATTCAAACCTTTATTTATTCTTGAAAAGACAATTGAGGTCATCCTCATTTTCAATGTCATCAAGACTTTACAGACATTTCAATGCAAACAATAATAAATATTAATAATTATCTATATACTTTTCACACGTGGACCGCAGTCCAGAGTGCCCCACAGCAATTAGTATAAAATGAACATACAGTCACATTAAACGGTTTCTTTTTGTATAGCTTGCTAGCTATGTAGCTAACATGAGCTAGGCTAACGAAGCTGTAGCTAACGTTAGTTCCCAGGCAAACCCCACTCAGTGAAGGGCTAACGTTAGCTAATTACCCCCTGTGCATTGAGCATTCTATTCAGATAACAGCACACCACGTCATGTATTATCCCTTACAGCTAACTAGCTAGCCATGGTAACTCCCAGCTATTACTAAAGTTGATTTCAAGACACCGCGACTTCCTCACTGGACTTCCTGGGACGTTCCAATGGTGCATTCCAGTTGACATTTCTGACAGGCATTTTCCGAAGTTCATGATTCAAAACGTATACCGTCGGCGCCTACCGTCTGAACGTAATATTAGTGGTTTTGACACTGCAACGTTTTCAAACCGCTGTAAACTTCCCCTGCGTTATAGGTAGTTTCATCTTCAGCAAGAGCTGAAGAGAGTACCATGTAGTATGTAGTAGGGGCACTATAATGAAAGGCTGATTTTCCAAGTTGGGTCTGTATATGGGGGACCTCCAGTGTAAGCCAATCATTTGAGCATGTCATATAGGGTCTAGTGTTCCAAATGAATAGTGATGTGAGATAAAGAGGTAATTTCCTTAAATAAATAAATACCAGTGTTGATTTCGCCTATCTGCCAGAGAAGAGCAACCTACTTTCTCATATAAGATGCAGTGGTGTGTATCATATGTCACCGGCAGTGATGGGAATAACGGCGTTATAAATAACGGCGTTACTAACAGCGTTACTTTTTTCAGTAACGAGTAATCTAACGGATTACTCTTCCAATCTTAATAACGCCGTTACCGTTACTGCCAAAAAATGCGGCGCGTTACTATGATTGAAGCAGTTTTTTTCATCAGACCAACTAGATCTCTGCGCCGAGAGGCAATACTTTTTTTTCCCTTGGTTAGTGGGCAGTGTGCAAGACAAGCACATACATGCTGACGATTGGCTGAGGTTGAGTACAATTTCATGGTAAGCCAATCAGAGGTAGAGTTGGGCGGGTGTTCGAAAGCATGCATAGTTGGACACACAACGAAAACACAAGCGAGTCAGTCAACGAGAGACTGCGGTCCGCGGTTCGTGTACGTTTTGATAGTTTGTTTGGCAAGCCCAAATAATCCAAAACAAATCTAACGAACAACACAAGCGAGTCAGTCAATGAGAGACGGGTCCATGAGCGTTTTTTGTTCACTCTTGTGTTTGTTGTGTTGCAGCGCAGGGCACTACAGTATAGTGGAGGCTCTACTGCTGACAGCCTTATCAACATAGTGCTGCAATTCCTGGTTTAATAGCACAGTCTTCAGGTGCTCAGAGAGAGAGAGAGAGAGAGAGAGAGAGAGAGAGAGAGAGAGAGAGAGAGAGAGAGAGAGAGAGAGAACTAGAGAGATACAGAAAGAGAGTGAGAGACACACACGACACATCTGTTTTTAGTTTTATTTGCACTACAAAGAGTATATATCTGTATGTCTTAATTGTCATGATTAGATTAGTTTAGATGATTAGATTAGATTCTTATATCTGTATATCTGTATGTTGTGTATATCATAAATGTCATTATGAATTGAAAATGGGGGACCCTGATGTAAACAAGACGAAAGTCTTTCTCTGGTCTGCATCCCCTTAACAATTGTGTGTATTGAGCTGTACTGTACTGTACTGTACCCATTCTGCAATCTGTTAATAAAGATTTTCAATCAATCAATCAGTATATATTTGTTATTTATTTTTGGTATAGTGCTTAACAAGCATAATTTAATGTTGAGGGGCAATACAAAAGTTCCAAAACATCTATTGTGTTTGTATTTGTATGATCCACTATATAAACATAGTAATTATAATATCTACATACAAGGCATTTGATTGGAGGCTAGTCTCACTTTGTCCCACAGCAACATTAAAATAGTTTAGATTTGTGTACGTTGTTTGTAAAAAATTTACTTGAAAGTAACGCAATAGTTACTTTCTGAAGTAACTAGTTACTTTTATCATTTGTAACTGAGTAAGTAATTTAGTTACTTTTTGGAAGAAGTAACTAGTAACTGTAACTAGTTACTTTTTAAAGTAACTTGCCCAACACTGGGACTCACCGGTGATAAATCTAAGAGCAGAATGATACGCAGAATCTAGTGGTTAAGAGTTGAAGGGGCAGCATTTCTATAAATCACATCTCCATAATCCAAGACAGATAGAAAGACTGCTTCAATAACCCTCTTTCTACAAATTATTGGGAAACTATATCTATTCCTGTACAGGAAACAAATTGTTTGCCTCAATTTACTGGCAAGGTTGTTTATATGATATTTAAACAAAAATGTATCATCGAGCCAGATTCCAAGATATTTATATTCAGTTACCCTTTCTATATCAGACCCATTTCTAGTCGATATAAGTAAACTGTTTTGATCAATATTTCTGGCCAGGGAGAACACCATAAATTTAGTTTTGCTTGCATTTAATACAAGCGTAAGGATACAGTAAGCTTATCTTGCAGAGCATTAACACTTTGATCGCCATGGTTAAATTCATAATTTACCATCCCTCGCCATCTCTATTTGTCTATGGAGAAGTTCCCCTTCTTTGCAGGGCTATAACTTTTTAAATTGTATTGCTAAATTGACATTATTATGGCCCATTCAATGTCCTATATCTATTGTTCAGGGTGTAGCAACGTTATACTTTTTCATTCACATATTCATACTAAAATACGGTCTAAAGTATAAGTATGTTTTTATCGTTTTCTGCAGCTTTCTCCAGAACTTGATTTATAGCCCCAAATGCATTATATTGATGATGAAATACAGTTTGATAGCGATCGGTGCCAGATAAAAAATTTCAACTGGAGGTACTTCTAGAAGTTACTACGTATCATCTGATGTTGACCGGATGGGCGGGGGGTCGTTTATAATTCCGTGGCCAACGTTAGATGATTCATGTAGTGTGGGTGATATGGTCATCAGAGCAGTTAGTAAAGAACACGTTGGAAAATAACGCTGGATCTTACCGTATCTTCCTCGCGCCGTTGGACGATCAGCTTGGAGTAGACAGTTTTCAATTATGGGATGTTGATTTAGATGAACCATTTCCAGGTTGTATAATACTATATACGTCCAAATAACGTTGTTTATTGAGTTAGGGCGAGCGATTGATTATCCAGTGTGTCGAGATGGAGTCCGGCTAACGATCGCGAGTGCCCGGACGAAATATGGGTGAGCACTTCCTGTTTGGCGCGTCACTTCCTGTTGGGCGATCTACCGATCGGCCACCAGATGGCGCTCTTGAACCGTTAGACAGTTGAGTGGAGCTCAGCAGTATATCTCAGGTCCCCGGGGGAGAAATATGATTTCGATCACAGATTTTTGAAATATTGATATCAAAGACGTGTTACGGCGTCTTTGGCAGAATGAGCATGGCGGGCAATGATGAGTTTCTGCGTTTCCGGCGATTAAAGTGTTAAATGCATGTTGTAGATTGTCAGTAGCTAATTGTACAGAATCCGCGGTACAGTAGATAATTGTGTCATCCGCATATAAATGAGCTTGACAGCCCTTCAAGGACAGAATAATATCATTAATATAAATAGTAAATAAAACGGGGGCCTAGGATCGATCCTTGTGGATCACCTTTTGTAATGGGTAATAATTCTGACTGGGTCCACTTTCACACATTGGTTTCTGCCTTATAAATAGCTCCGGAACCATCCGCAAACAATCATCAATCATCAAATACTATACAGTCTATTCAACAGAAGAGAATGATCAACCATATCAAACGCTTTGGATAAATCAATAGGGCAGCACAATGTTTCTTTTTGTCCAATGCAGAAACTATATCCTTTATAACTAAAGTGGTAGCTGAGATTGTACTATGGTTGGCTCTGAAACCAGATTAATGGGGGCTTAGAACAGAGTGATTAGAGAGAAATGTTTTGAGTTGGTTAGTCAATAGTGATTCCAGGATTTTAGCTAAGCATCTTAAGTTAATGATTTGGAAAACTGAAGACTTTACTTTAGGGATTGCAATGGCCCCCAGACTTGGCCCTTACAGTTACATGACATACTGGCTGTACGTCTGGCTTCGCCTATTGGACTGCTGGATAGTGTGCCTATGGGCACTCACTGAAAGAATTTTCATCAATTGACCTATCACTGACCAGGGCCACGCTGCTCCTGTTAGTATATAAGCAGGTGCCGTGCCCGGCAATTTTGCTCATACGTTTGCGAACACTGATTCAAGATTATAACCAACAGCCCAACCCGGGGGTAAAACTGTAGCAATAGCCGCTGCTCATCATTGCGAAGACCTCCACCCCAGCCATGCCGCTTATGGCTGCTGTGACGAGGAAGATCCTGGAGACGTTTTTACTTAACGGCTAAACCCTGAAAGAGCAGACGCTCGTGAGGAACTCTGTTCCTGCCACAACAGCCACCGTGACTAGGAATACCCCTCGGGTTTACCTCTCTCTACCGATGATGACCAAGAGCATCAATGACAAACCCCTTGCCGTTTGTGTGAACTACCCAGGCTCTGCTGGTTGGGAAGTAGATGTCACCGCCTCCCTTGGGAGCACCGGAGCAGAAAGAGTCATTTTCCGCCGGTGCCTCATCCATTGTTATCATTGAGGAAGAAAAACAACCAGTTAAGTATGTATCAAGTGTTTCCTAAGCTAATTTAGGCTGCAATTGATGTCGCTCCCCTCTCTTCCTACCTATCTTCAGTAGCAGCAGACCAGAGCAGCCCAACAATAAGGAAATGTAAATTCTTGCTCCTGCCTCTGCCTCGTCGGCCCGCAGAACCAAACCGCCAAGCTCTCTTGTTCTGTCCCTGGGTGAGAGATCAAGCGTCGGCAAACAACGCCCCTCCTGAACGTCTGCCTGGACTCACCTTACAGGACCCAAGAGGCACTAGAGCTGGGGTAGTCCCGTGCCCCTAACCTGTTCTTTGGCTCATATGTTGTGTGAACAATTTGACCCCTCAATGGGACCTCTCATTAATACTGCATAGTCTAATGAGACCCCTTTTGAGCCATTGGAACAGGCCTCTCAGTCATTTCCCCCTCTGACTTGTCAGTGTTGGCTGGTGCATTTTTACGCACAAGAAACAGCTCTGTCTCCTTTTTAATCCTCAGTGTTACTCCCTTTGATTTCTGTTTTTGGCCAACAGGGGGTGTACTGATAAGGGATATGCGCTGCCTTTGCCCTATTATCCAATAGGCAAAGCAAGATGGGGCGACAGTGGCTCAGGAGGTAGAGCGGTCATCAAAGGTACCCGGTTGGATTCCCGCTCCTCCCGGCATCGTGTCGAAGTGTCCTTGAGCAAAACCCCTAACTGCTCCCGATGAGCAGGTTGGCACCTTGCATGGTTGCCTCTGCTGTCGGTTTGTGAATGTGTGAGTGAATGGGTGAATGTGAGGCATAAATTGTAAAGCGCTTTGGATAAAAGCGCTATAAAAATGCAGTCCATTTATGTACAGCCAGTATGTTATATAATGAAGGTTATGAATTATAACCCTAGTTATATTAATATTGGCATAGCGTTGTTCACTCCCTGTTGTCCCTAGTTTTCTTTTGTGTGAGAGGAACTACGGGAGGAATATTGCCTGCCACTGCACCTGCTTATATACTGTATATATATATATCAGTGAATCTTGTGCATTGATGAAAATTATTTCCTGGGCAAAGATTCCCAATCAGGTCTCTGACATCAAGGCCACCTAATCATCCCTCCCCATTAATTGGCTGTATCAATCCCTGTCTCCTGAGCCTTTTGGCCATTGTGTAGTGTGCTGTGTGCCTGGTGCCAGTGAATGGCAGCCATTGAGCCTGCGTTGCCCAAGGTTGGGTGCTACATATAGTAGTGGTGGTGAAGGAGGCCATTTCCGCCCCACATTGTAAAGCACTTTGTCTAGAAAAGCACTATATAAATGCAATGATCATTCATTCATTCATATTTCAGCAAACACCCATAGTTGCACAGAGCAGTCCAACGTTAATTACACCACGCCAGCATTATATTAACTACGCTACGCCAGTATTATAATCCATAACATTCGTCTTCTTTTTTTATATATCGGCCAAGGGCTTATGATGTAATTTTGACATACGTAAATCCTGAAGTGCATTGGATCGGCTGGGTAGTGTAGAGGTCTAAGCACTTGCCTACCACAGCAGAGACCTGGGTTCAATTCGGTACCAGGGAGGAGATCTGGGGGAGATGGCCTAAACCTCTGTGTGTGTTATGCTCTCCCAGTGAAACTCCTAGCTGTCGGGTAGAAAAGAAGCGGATGGCGACTCCACGTGTATCAGAGGAGGCATGTAGTCTACACCCTCCCCAGACTGACAGTAAGGTAGCGCAACAACCAGGGGGGCTTGCCAAGTGGTGTTCCTAGGGTCGCACTGGAAAACGCTGGACGTTCCTCGTCAAAAAGTACACACAATGTGCAAAACCATATATTATTTATTCATGAATTGTTTTTTATTCAGCTTAAAGCTGCTGGTGCCTCTGGGAGTCTAGAAAAACGTTGTTTCATGGGCTTGCAAAGTGATGCAGAGCTCAGCAGGTAAACTCACTCTTGCTAATTTCAGCCCCTGTGAGTTGTTTTTATGTGCATATTTAATTTTTTACCCTCCCTACTGCTTTTGATGTGGAACATAACAATGTACCAGCATGTATTTCATGTGGGAATTGGGCCAGAGATTTGCCAAATGCCATTCACGCATATATACGTGTTTGCTCGCCAACCGCTGAACGCCATTCACGTATAATACGTTATTTGGTCCGTTTTAATTTAATTTAATTTTAATATTCTATTCAGTGTCACAGACCTCTATGTTACCATTAAAAGCCATACTGAGACCCTGAGAGTGCAGTACCGGCCAGATCCTGCTAGGTGGCAGTATCGCCCACCCTTTGAAACCCTGTTCCAGACTGTGTGTCACATCTAATCTTGTCCGGGCGGAGAATTTTGGTCCAGGCAAGTCTAGTGATTCACCGGAGTACATTGGAACGCGTCTATGGCCCCTCGATGCATGTGTTGTGCCAGATTATGTCGGGGACCCGATGGACATCAATACTGGAAATCGCGATCAGACAATTGGAATATTCTTTTTGGAATCAAATCAAATCAAATTTATTTGTAAGGCCCGACAACACACGTTAATGTCCCCATGGGCCAGACACGTCTTCTTTAAACAAGTCAAGAAGAAACATAACAATAAGTCAAGAACAAAACAAGAACACCATAAGGTCCAACAAATTAAAAATAAATGCAAATAAATTAATGCAATGCAAACACTCCCAGACATACCCCGCGCGAAGGTAAGGAAAAACTCACTAAAACCTAACAATAGGGAAAAATGCACCACAGGCAGTGTGGAGGAGAGAAACCTTAGAAGGGCCATTCAAGGGGGGATCTCCCTTCTTAGATGTCGGTTATAGTAGTGTTGCAGACTGACAGTTGGTAAGCATGCACTCATGTGTGTAGTGAAACACAGATGAGTGCATGCAATAGCAACTGAACATTTTGAAAAATTAAAGATAGAGCTGATGGCGATAGCAACTGAACATTTTGAAAGATTAAAGATAGAGCTGATAGCGAATCTATTTGAGGCACAGGGGCGGCGCAAAGAGGGTCGCGTCCTCCCCGTCTTAATCACGGGGATGTTCAACACTCCGGTCATCGCTCCGACACAGCCGGAGACAGGGAGATAGGGGGCGGCGCAGAGAGGGTTGCAACCTCCCCGACATCATCGCGGGACGTCCAGCACTCCGGTCACCACTACGAGACCACCGGAGACAGGGAGACAGGAGGGCACGCAGAGAGGGTCGCATCCTCCCGGTCTTCATCACGGGACGTCCGACACTTTGATCAACACTCCGGGACAGCAACTCACAGGGAGACAGGGAGACGGGACAGGCGTTAGACAGCTTGCGTGATTGTAGTGGGCGGACATAGCAATAGATACAAGTGGTAAGCATATATTTGAATAGAATAGACATATGAAGTAAGCATATTATTTGAATAGAATAGAGTTCTTAACCCAGCAATGAAACCACGTTGACAGACCACGGACAGAAGACGGTAAGGAGCTGATCCATGGCCTCGGTGGTGCATGTAGAGCAGTCACTGCAATCTTGGCCAAGACCCCGAGGCATCCATCATTTTGGTCAGCACTACGAGACAGGCACTCAGAGAGATGGGGGGGGGGGGTTGGGACAGGGGGGGGCAGGGGTTAGAGAGTTCCCATGTTTGTAGTGCTGCAGAAAAGCAGACATGGGAGAAAATAGACATCCTAACTAAACTAGACAGATTAATCTAAATGTCAGTCCCCGACAAGGTGAGATCAGGGTAGGTTGAAGGAGAGAGAGAAAAGATGGGTCTTAAGCAGGGATTTAAAAGCTTCGACAGAGCAGGCGCCCCTGACGACGGCAGGTAATTTGTTCCACAGGTAGGGAGCGCGGTAGACAAAGGCTCTGTGGCCGGCGGATTTCTTTTTAACCCTAGGAATCGATAGAAACCCCGCATTTTGTGAGCGCAGAGCACGAGCAGGCGAGTATCGGGAGATGAGATCGGATAGATAGAGCGGTGCAAGCCCATTTAAATTTTTGTAGGTGAGGAGTAGCACTTTAAAGTCAGATCGGGCTTGAATAGGAAGCCAGTGTAGGGCGGACAAAACTGGTGTGATGTGATCAAATTTTCTAGTTCTAGTTGTTGACAGAGTCTGGCTATGGGGCGACAATAATGTGGTCAAGAGGCATGGTTTCTACCTTCAGCCTTTAATCGGCGTGGTTTATTATTTGCATGGCAAGGCAGCAGTACATGAGTTCTCCTCTCCGTGAGAGGCAGGTGGGAAAGAGATAGAGGGGGAGGAGACATCTCCTTAAATACTCTCCACCTGGTGGTAGCATTAGCGGCTCCGCCTATAGCGCCCTCTAGTGGAAACAGTTATGTACAGTCAGTGGAAACAGTTGTGTACAGTTAGACAGTTACTTGCAATCCTACATAGAACCTCTAACTTTAACACTAGTTAGTATCCGGAATAACCCCGATCAAAGGTAAGGACTATCTGACGTCAATTCCACCTTGATCCTACAATGATTTCATATAGATCCAGCCGATCAACATTATGTAGTATTCAAAACGAATGCCGTTGATGACGATCAGAGCATCAAAAAACAACCCCCCCCCCCCTTTGATGCATTCATGATGAAACATAATACCTATTATATACCTTTGATTTGGAAACAGTAGCGTGTCCAGGCGAGTAACGCGAACGCATTTAGCAAAATTCACATATCGCTCCATAACGCAGTTCCCAGGAATTAGCCAGTATCACTCTGAAACTATACAATATTCATGACGGGATAACATGCGAACGTATACATGAAAACATTTATTCATTTTTTCATGTTGAACGAGGGATAGTTACTGTCAAATGAGCCATAGTATTGTCTCCATAGCTATAATATAGAATATAGATATAGCCCTGCAAACACCGTGACGCACAGTGAAAATGCCTATTTTAAAGCGTGGCGCATTTACTACAGGATGAGGATAATAGCTGGCAGAGAGAGTTAAAGGTGGCTATATATAACATTTAGCCACTAGCTGTCGCACCAGCATATAATTGATCCAATCAGGTGCATTTCACATGAGGAAATGGAAAGTAGGGACAACATTAATTTTGGACCTGTAATTTTCTTTTATTTATGATAAATTCATGAATAAATACATACAATAATGGTATTATTTATATTATATATATACCCGAATTTGCGACTTGGAACTCGAGTTGACTAGCCGTTTTATTCAATATTTCTTAGTAGGAGGATGAAATTTCCAACCTCCAAGTTATAACTAAATTCAAATAGCATAACAACAATTAGTAATGTCATTTCATTGTGAATGAATGAATGAATGAAAACTTTATTTAACAGATTGCAGAATGGGTACAATACAGTACGGCTCAATACATACAATTGTTAAGGGAATGCAGACCAGAGAAATACTTTTGTCTTGTTTACATCAGGGTCCCCCATTTTCAATTCATAGTGACCTTTATGACATACACAACATAGATGACATCATGACATTTATGGCATAGGGACATACATGACATATATAGTTCTGTTACATTTGTGACATATATGATATGCAAATATACAGTACTGTTACCCATAGATCCTGACAGAGTATATAGTATATACATATGATGGGGAGGAGACTGTACATTAGGAGGGGGTGGTGGGTGGGAGAGAAATATACATATGGTGGGGAGAGAATATACATACGGTGGGGAGGAGACTGTACATTAGGAGAGGGTGGGTGGGTGGGAGAGAAATATACATACGGTGGGGAGATAATATATACATACGGTGGGGAGGAGACTGTCTACTAGGAGAGGGTGGGGGGATTTGGACATTTATGGTGGCCAGTTTCAAGTTGCAGCCTCCCGTAGGTGCTCTTTTAGAGCGGTTTTGAATGTGGGTAGGGATTCACATTCCTTTACAGCTTTGGGTAGGGCGTTCCACATTGATGTGGCATAATTGCGAAACGTGTTTAGTCCCTTGTTTGAGCCGAATCTGGGTTTAACATGATTTGTTGAGCTTCCTCTGGTGTTGTGGTCGTGGTATTCACTGACCTTTGGGAAGTATTTTGATGTACATGGGTACCTTAGTCGTATAGTATATCTTGTAGACCAGGCCCATTGCAAGTTGCTCTACTCTGTCGTCTACTCTAAAGGGGTCCCCACACGGCGAGCGATTTTAGCCAGGCGACCGATTTTTTTAGCGAGCCGACCGACAGAATTGTATCGCCTCCATTGTTATGAATGAGAGAACACACACGGCAGGGGATTTTGAAGCGACGGTCGGCAAGCTATTTCTGTCGCCTCGCTAAATATCGCTTAATGTTTAGGGATGGCCGATATTATCGGCCGATATCGGCAGTAAAATGTGATATCGGAAAATATCGGTATCGGTAAAAAAAAAAGAAGAAAAATAACAATATTGCATCCAGTGAAATTATTAGTTACCTGAAATTATTCTGTTTTTTTGGGGGGGAAACCCTGCATATATCGGTATCGGTTGATATCGGTTGATATCGGTATCGGAAATTAAGAGTTGGACAATATCGGAATATCGGTATCTGTTGTGAAGGATCAGATTAAACCGAATATATATATTTATTTATATATATATATTTAAATAGTGTTTGTATATCGTTTGATATCCCCTGTATATTCCTTGTACAATGTGCACTGAATATCCCTTTAGTCTACTAAACAGCCCATAATAGTTTCATTCTACCATTGGACGAGAACCTGGCGCCAGGTTGCCATACCCCTAGGTTCAAGTTCAATCGTGCCGCCCAACATGTCGTGGCAAGCCCCGGTTCCGCGTAGGAATACGTCTGGCGAAATACGAATGGTACTATTTGTTCATAGCGCATATATATATGGCGCAAGTAAAGTAGAACTTTCTTTTAGTCCAGTTCTTTACCCTCCAACAGAGTGACAGACGCGAAGCCTCACCCACGACGCACGTGTGGTGTAGTAAGGCCTACTTGGCCTCAGAATAGGCATTGAGATATCGTGTGGATTAATAGTTGAGTAGTCATAGTTTGGCACTATACCGTCGAGTTGGACGTATTCTATTAAGCTAATAATAGTCTATTTATGTATGGTGCATCGTTCGGTTAGAGTTATAAAGTTATCAGTACCCCCATCGTTCCTGACGTTATCTGGACGCTTAACCAGGCTGGGCAGACCCCTAGTGGTGCTTGCATCCGAGGAGCTCCGGGCCAGGGCGACTGGACCTGTATATTGGATTACTCTACCCGGACGACGGCGAGCCTTCCACGGCTTGGATTATGCTTTGGGTGCTTTGATTATTCCATGGATAACGGCCAACACTGCGGAGTGTTGGAACTACCCCCCGGAGAGGACTCCAGGTGAGACGGCGCTCTACACCAGTGAGGTCGCCTCACGTCTCTCCGTTGTGGACCGGCAGCTACCGTCCACCAGAGGGTCCAGCTGTATTCGTCTGCGGACCGAGGTTCTGTGGGCACCGTGTTCAAGACTTTGAATTCTCCCAAGAAATCGTCGGCCAGATGGGATACCACCAGCGGCTTCTCTAACCCCCCCCTCCTACTGTCTTACAACCAGCGGGACCCCCCCCCCCCTTAGTGTATCCAGCTATAATCATTTAAGTACCATCGCTATAGTTCCTAAATATCCAGGTTGTATACTTACTCCCTGCGTAACCAGAGATTGGACATTCAATGTTGATTTACCTACGAATACTCATTTGCCATACAAGTGCATATTTCAAATCATAAGTGTAAACAAGTGAACGTTGTATATACCTTTTGCTATATTAAATATTCGATTTGTACATTTGTGTGGACTTCGTTTCATCAGGTGGGAAAGTGTTCATCATACTTATATCATGTACTGGATGGCCAGAAGTTAAAGTACAAGAGGTAGTGGTATTAAATACCATATCTAACAATACAGTCAGGGAATTGTACCCCTCAGTTACAATTGGTCCTTCGAGCCGGAGGGTAACTAGTGTAATATTAATATAGTGTTATTAATATTGAAATGGCCTATGATGAACACTCCACGAAACGGTCCTCCTAACCTAGAACGCCCGCGGCGCAGACGACAGCCACCTCAGTACTTAGAGGATTACACTGTCAGTCAACTACCTAGCCTTCGACAAACGGTAAAGACGGTAAAAGTAGAAAGTAAAATTATGTCTGACCTTAACGACCAGGTTTCCCCGACCACAGAGGCCCTAGTAGGTCCTAATGTAACTGACCAAGCTCACGGTGGGGACCAGGAGGGAGCTGACATGTCTTTACCCCCCGCCACTACCGAAGAAGTAGTCCCCGACCAGCCCCGGGAGGAAGACAACCCTACAGAGAGAGAACTCTGCACGGAAGAAGAGGAGGAGAGCGCCGAGGAAATAGAGCTCCAGGACTCCCCAACGAGTACCCCCAGGAGCGGCTCACGCAGGAGCGGCTCACCTCCACAACCGCCTTCCCCCAGCGAAGCGGAGAGGATGCTACAACAGGCGTTCCTCGTCAGCCTGACAGCCTCTACCGAACGTGATCGACTTCAGGGTGAACGCGACCGTCTCCAAGCACAGGCGCTCAGCGAGCGCGAACAACTCCAAGCGCAACAACGGAGCGAAGAAGAGCGCACACGCCTGGAGATGAGACGCCTTCAGACGGAAGAGAATATGGCAAGAGACCGGGCCGACGCCCAGCGCGCCGCTGCCGGTGCCCAAAGAGAAGCAGATCTCACCAAGCGCGAAGTCGAGCGCGACAAGTTACAAGCGCAGCTAATGGAGCAGCTGATCCGCAAGGCAACACCCTCTCCCTCCGCCAGGGGTTCAAGGAACTCGTCGAGACAACAGTCAAGGGCAGCGTCTCCTCAACGAGCAAGCGACCCTGAACTTGACCAACAGACCGAGCCTATACCCCCCGCAGACCCCCTTCCCAGACCGGTCCAAGCGAGACCCAGCTACAAGGAAGGAGCGGCATACACTGCGGATAAGCTAAATAAACGATTACAGGATCTGGAAGATCTGATAGAGGAAGAAGAGGGAGAGGAGGAGAACCAAGCCCGACGACAGCACAGTACTCCACCGGACCAGGAGGTCCAGTACAGCCCAGGCTATACCCCCGCGGCGCTGCGCTACAGACCCCCGACTCTATTCACGGGTGAGCACGACGCACGACCAGCCCCGAGGAATAGCACCTGGACCAGCGGGCCATGGTACCTTGTCAGTACCAGCCCACAGCGAGGCGCAAGAGGGGACTCGCCCAGGAGGTCTCTCCCCCAACGCTCGCCGATGTATCAGCCATCCACGGCGTCATACATTGCCACGCCGTCATTTCCAGACTTCGCCTATGAGAGTCGAGCACAGTACACGGAGCTCCGGATGTGCTTAGAGACAATGATGGTGGATGTCGCTGATGAACGCCACAAGTATGCAATATTACTGAAGCACCTGAAAGTACCGCGAGCGCACAATATAGCGCTAGCCTATGCCACCTCTTCGACACCATACACAGCGGCCCTAGCGGCGCTGGACCAGAGATATGGACGTATATGGGATTACGTAATCCAAGAGATAAGGCATATTGATCGCCTACCCCCAGCCACAGACAATCGCTCATTAGACGACCTGTCAATCAAAGTGCAGTCCCTGGTAGGGATGCTGGGAGCGCAACGGGAAAAGGGCATGCATGAGCTATACGCCAACTCTAACGTCGAGAGGATTTTGGAGAAGCTGCCACCCGCAAGACAGGAGCGTTTTAGGCGGCAGAGAGACTACCGGGATCCCAACGGCCCCGAACCATCCCTCCTTGATCTAGCCGACTTCCTGGCGAGAGAAGTCAGCAGCTTACGACTGGATACATTCGGGCGGAGCACGCCAAGCTCCAGAGAGGGACCCAGGAGAATAAATGATGGAAGAAGATCGGTGACTGTCATGCACCAATCAGAGTCAGTACCGAGCAGTAAGAGTCACAGCACCCCCTCGAGAAAAGAGAAGTGGAAGATAGCGTGTCCCTACTGTGAGAAAGAACACTGGCTGTCACAATGTGACCTATTCACAAAGATGAACGCAGAAGAAGTGAGTCAATGGATAAAGTTCAACAGGCGCTGTTACCGATGTGCGTGGCCACACATGGCAGCCGAATGCCGCCTAAAGAAAAGGTGCAGTCGGTGCGACGGAGCCCATCTAGATATACTACACGAAAGTAACAGAAGACGGCCTCCACCTGCACCATCGAGCGGCACCAAGGCAAGTGTCATGTACATTGACCCCGCCAGCAGCAGCGGCGCCCAAGTGCTCTTAAAGGTAGTCCGTGTGACATTGAGCTACCAAGATAAAGTCATGGACACTTACGCCGTCCTTGATGACGGGTCAGAGAAGACCCTTCTGCTCGCGTCCGCTGCGGCCCAGCTGGGACTGCGGGGGAGCAAGAACGAAATGACGATTCGGACAATAAGAAGAGATTTAAAGACGATAAAGGGCGAGAATGTCTCCTTCACTATCGCAGCAAACGGGCAGCCAGAGCGACGGTATAAGATTACAAATGCTTTCACCAGCCAAGAAATAGGACTATCGCAGTACACCTACCCTGTCGCCAAGTTGATGGATAAATATGTGCACCTGCGCCAATTACCTATCCCGCTCATAGACGGCGCTACCCCGACCCTGCTGATAGGCTCCGACCATGCAGAACTCATAGTCCCGATTGACCGGGTCCATACAGGACCCCGAGGCTGTCCTGCAGCAGTCGAGACCCGCCTAGGGTGGACCCTACAAGGCCCCCTCGCTAAATCTCTCAACCGAACAGCAGCCACTAGCTGCCTCCACTCCAGAACGACAGAAGAAGACACCACTCTCCTGCAGCATGTCGAGAGGCTATGGACACTAGAGACAATGCCCTTTAAGAACGAAAGGAAAGATATTCGTTCTAAAGAAGACATTTACGCCATCAACCTACTCGAGCAGGGGACAAAGAGAGTCACAGTCGGCGGAGTGATGAGATACGCAACTTCACTCCTGAGGCGAGAGGGAATGCCCACCTTTCACGCAAAGAAAGACGCCACGGAGCGCTATCTATTGAACACGGAGCGGCGCCTAGCCAAAGACCCCGCTCAAGAGAGTGTGTACCGCGCTGAGATTGAGAAGCTAATCACAGCGGGACACGTAACAAAGATTGACATTAAAGAGGCCGATCAGACGACCGAATCATGGTACGTGCCGCATCACAAGGTCCATCACAACGGCAAGGATCGCATTGTGTTTAACTGCAGCTACCAGATCGGATCCCAAAATCTGAATAAAGAGCTCTTGCCCGGCCCCACACTCTGCCCCTCCCTACTAGGCGTGCTACTGCGCTTCCGCCAGGACAAGGTGGCTATCAGCGGGGATATCAAAGGGATGTTCTTACAGGTGAGACTAGTAGAGGAGGACAAGCCCCTGCTGCGGTTCCTATGGAGAGAGAGGATCGGAGATGAGAACCCAGCCATCTACCAGTGGGAAGTACTCCCCTTCGGAACCACATGCAGCCCGTGCTGTGCTACATTTGCACTACAGAAACACGTCGCAGAGGACCCAACAGCAGATGAAGAGGTCCAACACAGTGTGAAGAACAGTTTCTACTTGGATAACTGTTTACAAAGCGTTTCGACTCAAGAAGAAGCCGAGGCTCTCCTAATCAAGCTACGCGCCTCCCTGATCAAAGGCGGCTTTGATCTCAGGCAGTGGGCCAGCAGTGACCCGCACGTACTGCGCAGCCTCTCCCCCGCGGACAAGGCTGCCAGCAGCGAGACCTGGATGGCGACCATCCCAGGAGAAGCCCAAGAAATGACACTAGGACTAGTCTGGCGCTTCAAAACAGACTCGCTCCACTATAGACACAAACCCTTGGCTCCAGAGCAGGGAAGGTCGACGGCGATACCGACCACCAGACGGAGTGTGTACAGAACACTCGCCAGACAATATGACCCGTTGGGATGTATTCTACCTTACACCACCAGGGCAAAGATGATTGTACGAGCACTATGGGACAAGGACCAGGGCTGGGACGACCCAATACCCGCACACCTTGCCTCAACATGGAGAGAGTGGGAGACGGAACTCCGCTCACTCCCAGGCGTCAATATACGCCGCAGCTACTTCCCATCCACAGTGAGGCCAGAGACATGCGAGATTGATCTACACGTCTTCAGCGACGCCTCCGAAGTAGCCTATGGATCGGTGGCCTACTTGCGTGCCCAAGAGAAGGGAGGAAAGATACACACTGCTTTCATCCTGGCCCGCTCAAGAATAGCCCCACGTAAGCAACAATCTATCCCACGTCTAGAGCTCTGCGCAGCCCTAGCAGGAGCGCATCTAGCCACGTTAATCCAACGTGAACTCACCATTCCGGTGCACAGAACAATCTTGTGGTCAGATTCCACGACAGTACTCACATGGATCAAGTCTGATTCATGCAGATACAAAGTCTTCGTGGGAGTCAGAGTCACCGAGATTCAAGAGTTAACAGAAGCAGCGAGCTGGCGGTATGTGGACACCAAACACAACCCAGCTGACGTCATCACCCGGGGAATGTCTCTGGATGACCTAACCCGTCGCAACATCTACAGTGACGGACCAGAATTCCTCAAGCTCCCGGAAGGAGAGTGGCCTACGCCCACCCCACGGGAAGCAAGTAACGAGGAGGCTGAGAACAAGAAACCTATGTTCTGTGGACTGAGCACAGTCGCCTCCACAGACCCCAACATAGATGACTGCATTACCCTAGAGAGTGCGCAGCAAAGAACATTCCTGCGGCACCACCCAGAGATTCAGTCCACCACTGACATGTCAGCAGCTGACTACGAAGAAGCAGAACTTCTTCTACTACAACGAGCCCAGAGAGACTCGTTCCCCGATGAGCTAGACTGTCTACAGGGAGGAAACCCCGTCCCATCAGACAGCAGACTGCTCCACCTGGCACCAGAGAGTGACGCCCATAATCTCATCAGAGTGGGTGGTCGCCTGCGGAGAGCCCCCGATCTACCGGATGATATTAAGTACCCGATCGTCTTGAACAGCCGACACAAGGTCACAGAGCTGATCATAAAGAAATACGACGAGGATGTACACCACGCAGGAGCAGAGAGAGTCTTCGCGGAGATCAGACGTCGTTATTGGATACTGCAAGGGAGAGAAGCAGTGCGGCGCTTCCAGCGAACCTGTCTAGACTGCCGTAAGTGGCGCGCGCAGCCCAGCATACCACGGATGGCTGACTTACCCCCCTGTCGCCTCCGACTCGGCGACAAGCCATTCCACTCCACAGGCATGGACTGCTTTGGCCCGTTGTATATAAAGAGAGGAAGAGGAACCGAGAAGCGGTGGGGTATTGTATTCAAATGCATGACCACCAGAGCGATACATATCGAGCTCCTTCCGACCATGAGCACAGACTCATTCCTTATGGCCTTCCGAAGATTCACATCACGGAAAGGAAAACCGTCTACATTGTTGTCTGATCACGGGACAAACTTCAAAGGCGGAGAAAGAGAGCTGAGAGAGAGCTTCCAAGCTATGGGCCCAGAACTTAAGACCCACCTCGCTCCATCCCAGATTGACTTCCAGTTTAATCCCCCGAACGCACCCCACTTCGGTGGAACCTGGGAACGAGAAGTACGTTCTATAAAGACAGCCCTGTACGCCGTGCTTGGGGCCCAGACTGTGGCGGAGGAAGTCCTAATGACAGTCCTCACGGAGATCGAGGGAGTATTGAACTCAAAGCCCCTCGGTTACGTCTCCAGTGATGTAGCAGATGTCGACCCAGTCACCCCCAACACACTCCTAATGGGGCGGCTGGACCCCGCGCTACCCCAGACAATGTACAGGCCTGAAGAAGCGAACGGCCGAAGAATGTGGAGGTACAGTCAAGTACTAGCTGACAAGTTTTGGAGCAGCTTCCTACTCCACTACCTACCGTCTCTACAGACCCGCCAGAAGTGGGTAAAAGAGAGAGACAATTTGACAGAAGGAACAGTCGTCATGATTATCGACCAGTCACTACCCAGAGCTATGTGGCCGGCTGGCCGCGTAAGCAAAGTGATCACCGGTGCCGATGGCAAGGTCCGAGCAGCTGAAGTACTCGTCCAAGGGCGCACTTACACACGACCCGTGGCGAGGCTCATAGAACTGCCCCGACTCCCAGATACTATCGATGATGACCATGACCCCATGACTTTGTGAGTTGACTGACCCTTACAGCGAACCTTGAGTGGTAGACAGTGCGGTTAATCTGTCTCTGCTTAGCTAATTAGGTGGGACTAATTAGGGGGCGGCTGTTGTGAAGGATCAGATTAAACCGAATATATATATTTATTTATATATATATATTTAAATAGTGTTTGCATATCGTTTGATATCCCCTGTATATTCCTTGTACAATGTGCACTGAATATCCCTTTAGTCTACTAAACAGCCCATAATAGTTTCATTCTACCATTGGACGAGAACCTGGCGCCAGGTTGCCATACCCCTAGGTTCAAGTTCAATCGTGCCGCCCAACATGTCGTGGCAAGCCCCGGTTCCGCGTAGGAATACGTCTGGCGAAATACGAATGGTACTATTTGTTCATAGCGCATATATATATGGCGCAAGTAAAGTAGAACTTTCTTTTAGTCCAGTTCTTTACCCTCCAACAGAGTGACAGACGCGAAGCCTCACCCACGACGCACGTGTGGTGTAGTAAGGCCTACTTGGCCTCAGAATAGGCATTGAGATATCGTGTGGATTAATAGTTGAGTAGTCATAGTTTGGCACTATACCGTCGAGTTGGACGTATTCTATTAAGCTAATAATAGTCTATTTATGTATGGTGCATCGTTCGGTTAGAGTTATAAAGTTATCAGTACCCCCATCGTTCCTGACGTTATCTGGACGCTTAACCAGGCTGGGCAGACCCCTAGTGGTGCTTGCATCCGAGGAGCTCCGGGCCAGGGCGACTGGACCTGTATATTGGATTACTCTACCCGGACGACGGCGAGCCTTCCACGGCTTGGATTATGCTTTGGGTGCTTTGATTATTCCATGGATAACGGCCAACACTGCGGAGTGTTGGAACTACCCCCCGGAGAGGACTCCAGGTGAGACGGCGCTCTACACCAGTGAGGTCGCCTCACGTCTCTCCGTTGTGGACCGGCAGCTACCGTCCACCAGAGGGTCCAGCTGTATTTGTCTGCGGACCGAGGTTCTGTGGGCACCGTGTTCAAGACTTTGAATTCTCCCAAGAAATCGTCGGCCAGATGGGATACCGCCAGCGGCTTCTCTAACCCCCCCCTCCTACTGTCTTACAACCAGCGGGACCCCCCCCCCCTTAGTGTATCCAGCTATAATCATTTAAGTACCATCGCTATAGTTCCTAAATATCCAGGTTGTATACTTACTCCCTGCGTAACCAGAGATTGGACATTCAATGTTGATTTACCTACGAATACTCATTTGCCATACAAGTGCATATTTCAAATCATAAGTGTAAACAAGTGAACGTTGTATATACCTTTTGCTATATTAAATATTCGATTTGTACATTTGTGTGGACTTCGTTTCATCAGGTGGGAAAGTGTTCATCATACTTATATCATGTACTGGATGGCCAGAAGTTAAAGTACAAGAGGTAGTGGTATTAAATACCATATCTAACAATACAGTCAGGGAATTGTACCCCTCAGTTACAGTATCGGTAAAAAAGCCAATATCGAGCATCCCTACTTATGTTCATTATTATTAACGGGAACAATTTAAATAAATAACGTTAGTTTGAGAAGCTATAGTGGCCGCTTGTCATTAACTAATAAATGAACAATGCGCCACGAGGCACCTACTAGTGTTTTAATACTCGGGTAACAAAATAAGTTGTGGATGTTGACAGAGCTTAATGTCCAGGCTGCAGCTGATGTAGTTTGTAAGGTTTATTGTCCAAAGAAAATGATGGTTGAGAACAAAACAGTTTGCGTCTTCCGTGAAAAAAACATTCTCTTTCAGCAGCTGCATAACAATACTTGTCCAATCGGTGGTAATGAACGTATCGTAGCGATCAGGCATGCAGTAATGTCAGGAAGAATGAGGAGAGGTTGTATTCGTATAGTGGTTTAATTCCAGCTCAATATGGGTTTTGCAGGTTAATACTCCCTCGTAACGCACAACACAGCTACCTGCTATTAAATACGCTCGCTTCACAACAACATAACAGGTCCGTCCTCCTATATCTCCCGGGGGGAAGCAAATAACCACACCCCCAGCTAGACAGAGCGACGGTCGCCCCTGGTGTGGAGGGGCAAGCGATTGTCTTTGAGCAACAGGCGATCGCATCGCCAGGCGACGTCGGTCGCCCGCCGTGTGCAGACCACTTAAGCCATCCTAGGTAGTCAAAGTGGGCAGGGGTGAGGTGGGTTCTAGGAGTAAGGTCAAGTAGTAGTCTGACCAGTTTGTTTTGTGATGTTTGTAATCTTGTTTTTAGCGCCTTTGAGGTGCTTTGGTACCATCAGGTGCAAGCATAGTCGTAGTACCCTTGAATGAGTGCTCCTGCCAGAGTCTTCAGGGTATTCTTGTTTACCAGAGAGGAGATCCGGTACAAGAATCTAGTTCGTTGGTTGACTTTTTTTATTACCTTGGATGCCATTTTGTCACAGGAAAGATTTGCCTCTAGGATGGAACCCAGGTAGGTAATTTCATCTTTCCTTGTGACAATATTGTCACCCACTGTAACTGAGAAGCCGTCGGTCTTGCTGAGTTTGTTATTTGATCCGAAGAGAATAGAGGGGGATAGAGTACCGTTTACCTCCACCATCTGTTCTCTCCCCTCAACGAGTATCAGCAATGTCTTGAGTGAGTGAGCAGGTGAAGTCAGGGATGGCTCTGATTTTACTATAATGCATTATTAGCACAATAGCAATTCCATCAGTGACATCAGATGTCAACAGTATACCACATAGAGTAGAAGTGTTAAACACCCTCTGAAAGCTGGCACAGCTGATTCATTTGAGATGCAGCTAAAGCATTGTGTAAGTTCTCTTTCTTTCTCTATAATGTACTGGTAAAAAGCCTATGAATCTTTCCAAGAGCACAACAATGTGTAAAATGGAACTCGTATCCAGGGGTGTAAAGTACTTGAGTAATTGTACTTTGTTGCAATACTTAAGTACTGTTTTGGGGGATTTGTACTTTACTCGAGTATTATTAGGTTTGTATACTTGTACTTTTACTCAATTACATTTCAGAGAAAAAAAAAACATACTTTTTACTCCTTACATTTAAAATGCAGACCTACAAAGTACAAATCTTGCAGGCTAACAATTTTAATTAGTATATTTGTTTCTCTGGCCAAACTCATTTTGATGAGAATCGTTTATTTGCAGCAATTCAGTCAAACGTGGTTTGCCGCTGTAACGAGTCATTCACGCGGTGTCACCTTATTTGGATACACAAGCTTCCAATTGGAAATTTCACGTATTTTTTTTGTGGAAAAGTGGAGCGCAGAGGCCATCTGTGGTGTTCTTAATCTTGCGGCCGCACTTTATTTAAAAACAGCCAATCAAATCCCCATCAGTGGAAAATTAACCCGCCCATACCCATGCTGATTGGTCCTTGTGCAAGACTAGAAAGCGGGGATCTTTGATTAAACATCTGCTATCAGAAGAATAGACTTTACTTGAGTAAGATTTTGAGACGGTACCCATACTTTCATTTAAGTATAATTTGTTGGGTACTTTTTACACCCCTACTCGTATGCAATCCATGCAATACCAAGACTGTTTAGGTTACACGACGGCCGACGGGACAGGCATACACCGGGTCGTCATGGTGAGACTCGTAGTTTCATGTGGAGCCCATTGTCATTCAGAAGCTTTTGATGTGAAAAGTGAAGGGAACCCTTTTGAAAACGGCCAAATCTTCACCTCAAAACTTTGCCCAACTTCTGAGCAATATTTAGCCCCCTTTCAGGTGCCAGCAGGACATGGTTGGTAATCTCCTGTCTCTAGTTTGATATGATACCACTATCTTCACTCTATAGCTTCAAAACTGAGCCCACCTACACCATCAGAAAGATAGTGATGTCGGGCCCAGTTTCGGTGTGTTAAAATAAAATGTCTGTCGTCTATACTAAACAAACATGGCTGATTATTTCTACACATTTATAAGACATATACACGTTTTACTTTTTTCTTAGCAAGAATGAATGAATTTGATAAGAAATTACATGAATATGGTATGCTACAACAACCATTTATGGCCAAAACGTGGCCTATACTGTGGCAGCTTACGGACAGGACATAAAGTTATTTCACCTTGTACCTGTGTATGCAACGTTTTATAAATCTAACCCATGTCAGCATGTTCACGTTTCTACCTTCGTGCAGACATGTCCTAAATTTCACATTTCATACACGCACCCATCTAGTATATCACACAGCTTGATGAAATAATAATAATAATAATAATAATAATAATGATGAAAAACATTTTCCCCTCTCCCCTCTCTCTCTCTCTCCCCCCACTCTTCAAACAGCCTTGCAGCCCCCCGGAGCAGGTCTGAGTGAGGCCTGATGGTCGGGAACCGCTGCCGTATGCAACAAGATGTAAAGAGACATAAATTATGAGGCTAAAGCCCCGGCTATCCATTTTAAGGCCAGTGGAAATCGAGCTATTGGTTGCAAAGAATGAAGACCTTGCCATTCAGTGCCAAGGCCTTGGTTTAGATGGTGCAGGTTATGTGTCCTCTACGGAACAGATTGTTTCCTTTGCTCCTGTCACCGCAATTGAGCTATTGCTAAGGAGAGAAAAAAGAGTAAGAAAAAGGTCAACTGGATGTGAAGCCTCCTATTATCAGCAATCTTTCCCTGGCTTCCATAAGCAGCTTGTTTCTAAGCTGCAACCTAGCCAAGCATGAAGGGAATATAATTTCAGCCAATCTCCCGGTAGCATGGGTGCACAGAAAGCCATTGTAGGCCAGCAAAATGGTCACAATAGACTCACTGCCCCCTTGATAAAGATCTGCATAGGTAATGCCAGGGCAGCAATAAATGCAATATTTGCCTCTTCCCAAACTCCCACGTTGCTCCGACCAACTGTCCATTGGCATTGAAAGTGATGGATAGCACGTTTTGTTGTATATAATTGTAAGTGATGTAGAATGTTGGTGGGAATTGATTAATTTTCTCAGTGAAGAATGAATCGCCGAGCCATTTCTTTACCTTCATCAGGCAACACACAGCCAGAAGCTTTGTTAATTTCTTTAACTTTCCTAAAGCTCATTGGCTGTTTGCCTTTAAACAGGCCCCCAGGAATGAAAAGAGTCCAATTCTTGGTACTATTACAGTAGCCTAGTCTTTTTTTTACCCAGTGAGGTAGACCTCCCTCCCTTACAGCTATAGGGTGTCATCTACCGGCAGTGTTGTCAAATCTTTCTCACTTTGAAAAAGTCACTAAAAGGTGCCAGATGGCATCACACACACTGATTTTCTATAACTAAATGCCTGTGGCAGGTGCAGAGGAGAAAATAAATCCCTTACTCTCTCCTCAGCAGACGAGGGTCTGTGGTGTCTGGAGGGAAAGAGGCGACGGTCTCCATCTATAGACAAGACAGGGTATTTATATGAGCCATACTGTATTAATCAAGGCATAGCTGTGTCTATGCCACAATATTACATTCTTGTTTATTTTTGTAATCATGAACGTTTATTGCCTCACCTCTGTCGCCTATGAACCGTGTTTGATAATTTTTCCAAGAGCACAACATTAATTTGGTAAAACAGCTGAACATATGTTTCCTAATTGTTAATATCCTAAAGTCTTTGCCACCTTTGACTATTTCCTTGTTGTTGGGGGGAAACTTTCTCATGACTTTGCACCTGACTAAACGATGCCAGCTGGCACATTGTTATCAATGTTGTCAACAGACTTTTATGTTTATAGCATTTCCTGTCACCATTAATCTTCCCATAGCAAGATTGTTTGATTATAAATGAGTGAAAGCTTGTGAATCAGTCAGGAATCAGACATTTTGCAACATTATTATAAGCAGAGATGGTTGTCCACAAACTTTCTTCTGGGAGGGCCACATAACTTTGCCTTTCTCTTATGGGGGCTAGATTCAGTGTGTAACAGACAATAATATGGGCTGACTACCGGTATTAATGTGGAGATGGATTTTATCCCAGGAGATTTTATTATGATTATATATTTATTAGTGCTGTCAATCGATACAAATATTTAATCACGATTAATTGCATGATTGTCCATAGTTAATTCGCGATTAATAGCAAATTAATCGCATTTTTTTTCTACCTTAAACTGATCTTTTTCAAGTTCCAAGTTTTAATACTCTTATCAACATGAGAGTCAACAAATGCTTGCTTTATGCAGCCATTTAACACAAAAGGATGACCCTCATGCATTGCAAATTTGCATCAAATTCAAAACAGAGTGATGCACAAAATAACTTAAAATAAAATAATAATTTAAAACAATGAATAAAGTGTGCATGAAATAATAGGGGAAAGAAAACTTTAGGAACTTGTTACATTCACCCACACAAGGGCTGAGTAATCACCCCCCTCACACACACACTCTCCCAGCTCTCTTTCTCTCTTGCCCCTTCCTCATCTCTCTCACCCCCCTCTCTCTCTATATCTCTCTCACACACACACACACACACACACACACACACACACACACACACACACACACACACACACACACACACACACACACACACACACACACACACACACACACACACACACACACACACACACACACACACACACACACACACACACTTCAGAAACAAACATAGTATCAATGAGAGCATCAATAATACACCTGAGTGAAGTCTAGTTAAAAAAAAAAAGATTTTTTTTAATATTTTTTTAAGGTAATAAAAAAATAGTGGCGTTAATAGAATCGGGCGATAACGCGTTAATACCGTGTTAACTTTGACAGCCTTAATATTTATATATTTGCCTAATAGATGTTAGACTGCCATGTGTTGCTTTTCTAGAGAGATGTAGCCTATTTAAGAGCATTATTAATAAGTAATAATAGACTGCCATAGGTTTTCATTAGTCATTGCTATTGAAGCTTTTGAACATGCACAGCAAGCTTAGCTGTGCTGTGCATGTTCATAATAAAGTCAGAAAGGTGATGTTACCTATGCATGTTCCTCAGTGAACGGTGGGCCTGCATCTGGCTGGTGAGAAGTTTAACGTCAGGTTCTAGTCAGTCAAGTCTCAGAGATTGATGCAAATGTTTATCAGTGACTCTTGATCTCATCTGAGTTTTCATGCAGTTTCACGCATGAAGAGATTCGCTCGCAGATATAAGTGCTGCCAAAAAAAGTTTGGACATCTTCACTGCATGCTTTTTGATGTTTGGATGAGTGTTGTTTTGGAAGGGTGGCACAGAATTCATTGAGACTGTTGGGCTAGAAGGCGTCTTTCAGAACATCACAGTTAACTCTAAACTGATAAGAAGGCAGGCCTTCATCAGTCTCGGCAACAAAAGGGTTCTGGAAAAGACGGGATTTCTTTTGTGGACATGTAGTTCACGGAATCGCACATCAAACTCTGTCTTCAGCATTTCCAGGGGCTTCCAGTGCTTCTGGACGATGGAACGTCAAGTTGTGTGTCATGTTCTGTGTGTGTGTGAAGGAGGGTTTTGTTAATTTTTTAATTTTGATTTATATCCTGCAGCTGAATGGGAAAATTCCATAGGGAAGACTGAAGGAGCCTGAAAACACATCAAACGTACCTTTTAACAATGGCGCGAATGCTCAATGGCCCAGTGTTGGAAAGTAATTGCTTGACTTAACTTGATGCACTAACAAAGCAAATGTTTCAAACAGTTCTGCCAACGTTTTCATGCAGGCCAAATACAATAGCGATTAGTAGGAATGGTGTCTGTGTTTTCCACCAGAAGTGGACAGGGCCGCCTGCGACAAAAGCCAAAGTACCCGGATTTGCCGGGTTTGACGTATCGCGTATTGTATTGTGTGACGGCGCCTCCTTGTCATTCCGGTCGGCGAGCAAACAACAGAAAAATGCCTCAAAGCTGCTGTGTGGTGTGGGATGCAACAAGGCGAAGAACCCAGAACTATGTTTTTATTTTTATAAGCTTCCCGACCAAAAGACTGAGCATTTTAAAGAGAGAAAAGTGGCCGGTTTCTAGGTTGTGTGTTATCACAGGAAATGTTGGGAAATCACAGGAAATCCCGCCTCATTGCTCTCAAGCCCAATCATTACCTATAGTTTTCATCTTTCAGGAGGTGCACAGTGAGTCAGTCACTTCTCTGCAGTCTCTGCAAACACCACAGATGGCCTCTGCGCTCCACTTTTCCACAAAAGTTAAATACGTGAAATTTCCAATTGGAAGCTTGTGTATCCAAATAAGGTGACACCGCGTGAATGACTCGTTACAGCGGCAAACCACGTTTGACTGAATTGCTGCGAATAAACGATTCTCATCAAAAGTCATTCTGCTTCTGCTGTCAGTGGGTTGAAGAAATGTCAACTAGCGCTCAAAGTGATTCATACAAATTTCTTTGTGGGAAAGCATTCCCACCTGCATCTCAAATATTAATTTTGTGTGAAGTGAAAGGGAAAATGTCTAGACATTGATTATCACCACAAAGAAAAAAATCATTAAAACACGTCCAGCCTTTTGAATGTGAAACTGTTAGAGTCACCGCGCTGCTGTTGGCAACCAATGGATGGATTTGAATGGAATTGGGTATGTTTACTAATAGAGGTCCTGAGGTGCAACACACAGTATCACAGTAGCAGAGCAAATCATTTTGATCCATGAGTGAAAAGTGGTTTACATAAGAACAAATTAAGACTGACCTAAAATGATTTAAGACTGCTGCTACTGATTGGGTTCACACTGGGTAGCAAATGGGAATAAACGGCCCCAATCACTGATGAGCAAGATGTAATTAATTGAAACCTGGTGATTGTATTTTGACAGAAGGGACATTAGGTCTAAACATTACCCACACTGTGGGTTGGGGTCTTGACTATTGAAATTAGTCAGGGGCACCATTTGTTCTTGGTTCTTGGTAGCCTTAACATTTCATGCCTCGTACCCTGTTTGATCAGGTTGAGGCCGTTGTTGGTGGTTCTTGTGTCCTCAGCAATTTCGATAATAAGATGAGGGAAATACATATCCTTATCAAGAAAGGAAAATGTATGCTGTGAAGACTTATAAATACAGAATACAGCTAAATGGTGCATTTATATAGTGCTTTATAATTTTGTTCCTCACATTTTACCCATTCACACACCGATGTCGGAGGCAACCATGCAAGGTGCCAACCTGCTCATCGGTAGCAATTAGGGGTTAAGTGTCCTGAGCCACTGTCGCCCCCAATAAGCATAATGTTAGGCCACTGTATAACTGACTAAAAGTAAGATGTAATGAAGTGGTAATGGTAATCATGGTAATAGTATGATTAAATGGCGTTTATCCACATTTACTCTCCACTACTACACCCCTGATCCTAACCAAGGCCGACGGTAGCTCTGGGCAGGGGTGGGCTCAGCCCCACAAAATGTGTCTTACCCACCCAATCCAAAGTTAAGAAAGAAAGATGTTCAGCCAATGGAATTTTTTTTGGCACTAAAAACTCATTATATGTGTAATATATAATACATATAACAAACATATAATAATATTTAATTATTATTATTATTAGTGCTGTCAGGCGATTACAAAAATTAATCTAATTAATTACAGGATTTGTAATGAATTAATCTAATTAACGCATTTTAATCGCATAACCATTTTATGCCTGATATTCTATATTCTATAATCATATTTCAAATTGCATGTGCAGAATTCAGTACTGTATCTACAAAACCTTCTGTTTAATCATCTTCCATCCATTAATTCGCTTCGATTTTTCAGGTCTGGTCACTTTGAGCATGGTGTTATTCACAGTCAAAGATAAAACATTTTTTATTGATATTCTCATTTGGTTCATTACAATTTACTCAAAATAAAATGTTCATTCAATCAATCACCACGCAGATTGATTGAATGCAAATTTTATTAACAGATTGCAGAATGGGTACAATACAGTACGGCTCAATACACACAATTGTTAAGGGGATGCAGACCAGAGAAAGACTTTCGTCTTGTTTACATCAGGGTCCCCCATTTTCAATTCATAATGAATTGTAAGTAAGGGTGCAACTTGCACCGTGCAATCCATTCTTTGTGGATCTAGCCCACAGTATTTCTGACACTGTGTCTACGTACTTGACTTCTATTTTATACTTGCTATACTTATTTTATACTTATCTATTTTTGTCTAGCACAGTCTCTGGAGCGTAACAGAAAGAAGTATTTTGTATAAAAGTATTCTGTACTTCTGTATGACAACTAATAAAGAAACTTGAAACTTGAGAAACTTGAACTGGGAATACATTCCCTGAGATGCATAGATGTCCCTAGAATCAGATACCAAGAACATGCAAATGGACCATATTAAAAAAATACCTGTAAATGTGTATTCTACGTTCTTATGGAATGAATGAGATACAAAATTATATATAAAGATTTTTTTTGTTTGTAATTAATTTTGAGTTAATTTTCATAACGCGATAATTTGCTGTGTAATTAATTAATCTAATTAACATGATAAACTGACAGCCCTAATTATTATTAATAATAATAAAAGTGGTTTAAACAGATATGAAAACAACGCTTTAATGAATTCAAATATACACCCCATACACAAACACATAAGCTGGAGGGGCCTGAGGTGACAAAAGCAGGAGCTTGCATCTGATCTTGACTCTGACAACCCAGGGCTCTACACTGAGAGAGAGGCTGATTAAGAGTTCTGTTCCGTTAGGGGCTCTGCTTGGCATCACTACTGCACTCCCTCGCGTACGTGCACGCGCACTGAATAAATTCCACAAATGTACCTTTAATACCAGTATTAGTCTGACCACACCCCTCATCAGCTTACCTTCATAAGCAGGTGTGTGGTCACCTGCTCTCCTCCTTCTCGCTTTCACCACAAGGAAGTGCCTCGGTAGTACCCCACTTGACGTGTTGTTAGTTGAAAAGAGTTGTGACTGGTTTACATTGTGCTTAATCTTTTCTTCTCTCACTTTCGTTGTACAAGAAAAGGTTTGGGTCATAATGTATTCCGCGGAGAGTAGACCCGCTAGACCTACTCTTCACCACCGGTTCTCCATTCCCGCCTCCGTTGTGCGCCTCGGTGCTGGGCTGTTGCCACTCTCGTGGTTGCCGACCCAGCCCGGGAGATTGTCTGTGGATAGTTTTCCTCACCGAAGAGCCGAGGGGTCGGTGCCGTCGCTCCGGCGATGGCCTGATCTCGACTCTGGTTCCTCTGGTTCTGGGGAATCGCCCGTTGGTGAACGGGGGGTTGTTCTGGAGCCGGAGGATTTGCGACGCAAACTTTTCGCGTCTGCTCGCTCGCGTCGCAAGATGGTGGCGTGCAGACGCGAACGGCCTGGGTTTGGGGAGCTGCTGGAGACCAGCGAAGATGCGTCCGGCTCGGGATTTCCGATGGAGACTGAGGACTTCATGGACGAGGCGGACGGATTTTTGTTTGATGGCCCCGTGGAGGAGAGTATCCCTCCTCAGGAGACCCCGGAGGGGGGGGAAATGGCTCCATGGGGCGCCCTGTTCGAGGATGTCGAGGAACCACCTTGGCCTCAGCGGCAGGATGCCCTATTGTCGGCCGCATCGGATTGTGGCTCCTTGACCAGTCGCAGCCTGCTGTATGTGAGGGATGCGGGGTCGGTGGAGGAAGGTTCGCAGGGGGAACTGCGGGCCTTGTTTCCCGAGCTCATGGCGGTAGCCGCTACCGCAAACGGTGTGCCGCTGCCGCTGCCATTGAAACCTGGTGATTGTATTTTGACAGAAGGGACATTAGGTCTAAACATTACCCACACTGTGGGTTGGGGTCTTGACTATTGAAATTAGTCAGGGGCACCATTTGTTCTTGGTTCTTGGTAGCCTTAACATTTCATGCCTCGTACCCTGTTTGATCAGGTTGAGGCCGTTGTTGGTGGTTCTTGTGTCCTCAGCAATTTCGATAATAAGATGAGGGAAATACATATCCTTATCAAGAAAGGAAAATGTATGCTGTGAAGACTTATAAATACAGAATACAGCTAAATGGTGCATTTATATAGTGCTTTATAATTTTGTTCCTCACATTTTACCCATTCACACACCGATGTCGGAGGCAACCATGCAAGGTGCCAACCTGCTCATCGGTAGCAATTAGGGGTTAAGTGTCCTGAGCCACTGTCGCCCCCAATAAGCATAATGTTAGGCCACTGTATAACTGACTAAAAGTAAGATGTAATGAAGTGGTAATGGTAATCATGGTAATAGTATGATTAAATGGCGTTTATCCACATTTACTCTCCACTACTACACCCCTGATCCTAACCAAGGCCGACGGTAGCTCTGGGCAGGGGTGGGCTCAGCCCCACAAAATGTGTCTTACCCACCCAATCCAAAGTTAAGAAAGAAAGATGTTCAGCCAATGGAAATTTTTTTGGCACTAAAAACTCATTATATGTGTAATATATAATACATATAACAAACATATAATAATATTTAATTATTATTATTATTAGTGCTGTCAGGCGATTACAAAAATTAATCTAATTAATTACAGGATTTGTAATGAATTAATCTAATTAACGCATTTTAATCGCATAACCATTTTATGCCTGATATTCTATATTCTATAATCATATTTCAAATTGCATGTGCAGAATTCAGTACTGTATCTACAAAACCTTCTGTTTAATCATCTTCCATCCATTAATTCGCTTCGATTTTTCAGGTCTGGTCACTTTGAGCATGGTGTTATTCACAGTCAAAGATAAAACATTTTTTATTGATATTCTCATTTGGTTCATTACAATTTACTCAAAATAAAATGTTCATTCAATCAATCACCACGCAGATTGATTGAATGCAAATTTTATTAACAGATTGCAGAATGGGTACAATACAGTACGGCTCAATACACACAATTGTTAAGGGGATGCAGACCAGAGAAAGACTTTCGTCTTGTTTACATCAGGGTCCCCCATTTTCAATTCATAATGAATTGTAAGTAAGGGTGCAACTTGCACCGTGCAATCCATTCTTTGTGGATCTAGCCCACAGTATTTCTGACACTGTGTCTACGTACTTGACTTCTATTTTATACTTGCTATACTTATTTTATACTTATCTATTTTTGTCTAGCACAGTCTCTGGAGCGTAACAGAAAGAAGTATTTTGTATAAAAGTATTCTGTACTTCTGTATGACAACTAATAAAGAAACTTGAAACTTGAGAAACTTGAACTGGGAATACATTCCCTGAGATGCATAGATGTCCCTAGAATCAGATACCAAGAACATGCAAATGGACCATATTAAAAAAATACCTGTAAATGTGTATTCTACGTTCTTATGGAATGAATGAGATACAAAATTATATATAAAGATTTTTTTTGTTTGTAATTAATTTTGAGTTAATTTTCATAACGCGATAATTTGCTGTGTAATTAATTAATCTAATTAACATGATAAACTGACAGCCCTAATTATTATTAATAATAATAAAAGTGGTTTAAACAGATATGAAAACAACGCTTTAATGAATTCAAATATACACCCCATACACAAACACATAAGCTGGAGGGGCCTGAGGTGACAAAAGCAGGAGCTTGCATCTGATCTTGACTCTGACAACCCAGGGCTCTACACTGAGAGAGAGGCTGATTAAGAGTTCTGTTCCGTTAGGGGCTCTGCTTGGCATCACTACTGCACTCCCTCGCGTACGTGCACGCGCACTGAATAAATTCCACAAATGTACCTTTAATACCAGTATTAGTCTGACCACACCCCTCATCAGCTTACCTTCATAAGCAGGTGTGTGGTCACCTGCTCTCCTCCTTCTCGCTTTCACCACAAGGAAGTGCCTCGGTAGTACCCCACTTGACGTGTTGTTAGTTGAAAAGAGTTGTGACTGGTTTACATTGTGCTTAATCTTTTCTTCTCTCACTTTCGTTGTACAAGAAAAGGTTTGGGTCATAATGTATTCCGCGGAGAGTAGACCCGCTAGACCTACTCTTCACCACCGGTTCTCCATTCCCGCCTCCGTTGTGCGCCTCGGTGCTGGGCTGTTGCCACTCTCGTGGTTGCCGACCCAGCCCGGGAGATTGTCTGTGGATAGTTTTCCTCACCGAAGAGCCGAGGGGTCGGTGCCGTCGCTCCGGCGATGGCCTGATCTCGACTCTGGTTCCTCTGGTTCTGGGGAATCGCCCGTTGGTGAACGGGGGGTTGTTCTGGAGCCGGAGGATTTGCGACGCAAACTTTTCGCGTCTGCTCGCTCGCGTCGCAAGATGGTGGCGTGCAGACGCGAACGGCCTGGGTTTGGGGAGCTGCTGGAGACCAGCGAAGATGCGTCCGGCTCGGGATTTCCGATGGAGACTGAGGACTTCATGGACGAGGCGGACGGATTTTTGTTTGATGGCCCCGTGGAGGAGAGTATCCCTCCTCAGGAGACCCCGGAGGGGGGGGAAATGGCTCCATGGGGCGCCCTGTTCGAGGATGTCGAGGAACCACCTTGGCCTCAGCGGCAGGATGCCCTATTGTCGGCCGCATCGGATTGTGGCTCCTTGACCAGTCGCAGCCTGCTGTATGTGAGGGATGCGGGGTCGGTGGAGGAAGGTTCGCAGGGGGAACTGCGGGCCTTGTTTCCCGAGCTCATGGCGGTAGCCGCTACCGCAAACGGTGTGCCGCTGCCGCTGCCATTGCCTGCACCTGTCCCTGATGACCTCATAGGCCATCCCTGGCAGCGTCCCCCAGTGAGAGGGGTGGACGTTGTCTACCCATTTTTCCCATCGATGGGGGCCTATGTTCGTCGGGGTCAGGCGGTGGCCAACATCATGGGACTAACTCCTACCTACGTACCGGTTACGCGGGTAGCAGGGTTGGTCAAAGGTATGGGGGAGGGCGTGCCTCGGCTTGACAGTCCGATGGCCGCGCTCCTCTGTCCGGATATGGTGTGGGAGCCACTGTGCAAGCCGGTCCTCCAGGGGAAATCAGCTAGGCGATTGGCTTATTGGGGTGACCAGTCATTTATCGCTGGTACACAATCGCTGGCTGCGGCGTCTAACATCGCCCACCTGGCTAGATTTGTATCGGGGATAATGACGGGCGGCACGGATCTGACCGAGGTGAAATGCGATCAGATCACCCAGGCTGCGGGAGCTGTTCTGCATCTTTCCCAGGTGCTGGCCATAGCCATGGGGAAAGTGCGCGCCCTGGCCACCCTGGGCCAGCGTCACCTTTGGCTGGAGCAGGCCCGTGTGCCAGAGAAGAAGAGAGCTCCTCTTCTGACGGCCGCCCTCTCCGACGCTGGCCTGTTCGGGAAGGCCCTGCGGTTGATGACCTCAACGTGCAGAGAGATGGCAGAGGAGAGATCCATCCTCCAACCCCATTTTCCGCCTCCCGTCCTTGCCGGTGGAGGCAGAAGGCTTCCGCGACGTCGAGCTGTCTCCGTCGCCGCTACCACTGCCTCCGCCGCCGCTGCTGGCCCTGCCAAGAGGGCCAAGGGACGAAACGGCGCTTCTGCCACTGCCGGCCCATCCCAGACCGGAGGAGACGGTAGGGAACGTCGTGTCCAGCAGACTGTAACCTACCGTCCCTCCGGGGCTCCCCGGGGTGGCAAGACTCGAGCGGCGCGAGGTGGCAGACGCCGTTAAGAGTGACTTTTTCCCCTCTGTGTCCCCTCCCCTACACCCTCCCCGGCCCCTCTGTGATTTTGTGCCTTACACATTATTTAATTAGTAATAATAAAGAAAGTTCCCCGACGGAGGGGGACTGTGTTTTGGCCGAACAAACTGTGTGTTTCTTCAAACAAATCATATGGTGGGGCTGTGTATATATGAATCTGCCCTTTTTTACGTTGTGGGGTGAGTTGTGTTGTGTTACGAGGTTAAGCAAGGTCTGCAACGTACACTCGGTAATAGGTTCTATTTAGCTTGATGCTCCACATGCAGCTAGAACTGGTGTTATTCCATTGCTTTGACTAAGTATATGTGTTTTCACAATGCTGTGTTGTTTAGTTGCAGTAATACTCGTACGCACACATTTCACGGCCTAGCCGCTTACTCTCGTTCAGCGTTTCTGTATGACATAGGCAACGGGTATAGGATTCACGCACAGGCGACTTGTGTTTTGTTGTAAAACCTTTTACACTTTTGTGGGTAGCGGGCATTGTATTAGCTTCGCTATGCTTTGCTTTCTACCGGAGGTTTTTCAAGATAGCTACAGTTGTTTTTCTGTGTGTAGGGATAAAGGGTGTGTTTCGGGAGGGGGTGTCGAATAAACCCCTCCTTCCCCACTTGATTGGTTTAGGGGATTTTTGATCTTTTCTGCTGAGCCAGTCAGGGCCAAGCCAGTGCTTGACAGGGGGGGGGGGTATTCTACCGACTCCTGTTACATGACAGGATCCGGTAGGTTTTCCCCGCCCGTTGTAGCGTTGTTGCTATGGCGACGCCTTCCATGAGCTGGTGTCTTAAAGATGTCGAGGTTGGGCGCAGGGCTCACAGGCCTGCTGCGCCCGGTTTATGTGTCAAACTTGAGTCTTTTGGTCACGTGTCTCACAGTTTACATATCTTTTTTCTTGACCGTGGTCTCATGTGGGAAGGTGTTTCTGGGAGGGTCTGGTCTTACACTCTGATTAAAAGGAGTGACTGGATTGAAATCATGTGAAAAACAGGGTTTTTTACTCCCAGCTGTGCAGATTGGGTCATACGGGTGATGCCTTTTCTTTATTTGTATAAAGAGTTGAATGTGTTGATGGATTGGAAATGAGGGTCCCTGATGGTAACAAGACTAAACGTCTTTCTCAGGTCTGCCTCCCCTTAACCTGTTGTGTGTATTGCCGTACTGGGTTGTACCCTTTTCTGCAGTCTGTTCGGTAAATTTTTTCATTCATTCATTCATGGAGTTGATTGCATCTCGCCCCTCTTGTCGTTTCCCTGGGCGTCTTGGGGATTCAATATGGTGGTCTAAACGACCTGTTGTTGATGTGGGTATGTCCAAACGCACACATAGTGCTGGCTCAGGATGTGCTTTTGGGCCGTTGGCTGACTAGCGCGCCTTGATTGCTTGGGTGAAACAGCGTTTTTATGGAGCAATTGGGATGGGGGTTTTTTCCTCTTCCGACACCCTGTGTGTTGTCGATGGGTTCCCGTTCATGTCAGGGGATGATGACGGAATGGGTCTGGACATATGGGGAAGGGTCTCACGCCCTAGGGGTGGGCCACCGGGCGCGGTTCATACCGACACGTCTGGGTGGCGCCTTCTTTTTTATGTTGGGATCAAACACGCATATCTGCCCCTTCTCCTGGGGTTGGCAGGTCGGCGTGATTAGGGCACGGGACTGGTTCTGGTCGCGCTGGTCCAGTCCAGTTGCACCCGTTGTCCGCTGGGGATGCAGTTCTGCTGTTCTGGTACCCTGAGGGACTTGGGGTTTTTTCAGGGGGAAAAATGCTAGGTCGATCCGGGTGTCACAGGGTTGAGCGTTATGGGACCCTTGTTAGGTGCGTTGTATTCTGCACTGTCGTAATGGCTTACGGCCGTGCCAACCTGTACGCGTCCGATCTCGTCGGATCTCGGCCGCTGTGCGGGTTGGTCTTGGTTGGTACTTGGTTGGGTGACCTCCTGGGAATACCGAGTGCGGGGTGCTGGGGCTGGTCTTCCATTTTTTACGCTCTTCTCTTGCCTTTGACGCTGAGGGGCCTGTTGGGGTGGTTTTAACCTCCTCGGGGGACCCTGTGCTCCCCGTATCACCGGGCCCGGTCCGGGGTGATGCTCGTTGACCCGTAGGCCCGGGATAGCCCTGTTGGAAACCAGAACGCGGGCTGCGGCGGTGCCGCAGATGTGTTTTGGGGTTTCTTTCCTGGGGGTTATGGGACCAACCATTGCATGGGGTGATGCCTGGGTGGTTGGTTCTCTGGTGTGTTGCTGCAGTGTCAACTCCCGGTTCTCCTGTTGAGGGTGCCCCTGCACGTTCGTGACGTCTGCCGATCGTATGGGCTTTTTCTGTGAGCAGCTGTCAGGGGTCGAGTGGTCTAAGGGTCCCACTTCTGACATGCTGTTTAAAGGCTTGTTTATGCGACAACGCCAGTTTACGCCCCTTCCGCCGGGGCGGCTGTTTTCAGCTGTCCTTTCTGGCGCCTGCCTCGTCCACAGTTTCCAGGCTTGGGTTGCAAGCCTGTTGCCTGGTCTTTTTCCCCGGTGCGCTGCCTGCTTCCTTGGTTAACTTTTGTGTGTTATGACCATACTGTCTGCCTGTTGCAGGGCCTGTGTTCCAGGCGGTGTGCTGTTGGGGAGGACAGGGCCCGCTCGCCTGAGGGGCCTTTGTCCGAATGCGCTGGCGATGTGGGGGGCGGGGTCACTAGGTGCCCACCTGGTGGGGTCTTGATGCTGGCATCATGGAC
Source organism: Notolepis coatsorum (assembly GCF_963971535.1). NCBI lineage: Eukaryota > Metazoa > Chordata > Actinopteri > Aulopiformes > Paralepididae > Notolepis > Notolepis coatsorum. Next base: position 170,439,743 of record NC_140166.1, on the reverse strand, counting down.
TTCTCCGGGCCCCCATTCCAGGGAGTCCAGTCCTTTTGGTGGGTCTGGGTCTTCCTTCGCGCTCCGCTGCTACGGCCTTGCCACGGGGTTGGGTTTGCCCTTGACCCCGTGATTCTGGGGGCAGTGACGAGGTTGTTTCCTACGTTCGTTCCCGGGTGGCATGCGGGTTGTGCGTGGGTGTAGTCGTGGGGTCAAGCCACGGTCTGCTCACCCTGTGCGTTGGGTTGCTTGAGTGCCTCTTCGCACGGTCGGGTCCGTCGCCCTCTCGTGAAGCCCCTAATAGGGGGGATGCCCTCCATTAGGGGGGGTCGGGGGGGCTCGGCCCTCCCTGTTCTGATGGTTGTGGGGGGCTGTCAGCGGGGTGTATTTGTCAGCCAGCGGCTCCGCTTGGCCTCCCTTTGTGCAGTAGTGATGCCAAGCAGAGCCCCTAACGGAACAGAAGCTATAACCAAGTTCTGTTAGTTAGGGGTGACGCTTGGCATCAGACGGCCGCTGCAGCCCTTGACCTCACCTTGTGGTGAAAGCTTGGGTAGGAGGAGAGCAGGTGACCACACACCTGCTTATGAAGGTAAGCTGATGAGGGGTGTGGTCAGACTAATACTGGTATTAAAGGTACATTTGTGGAATTTATTCAGTGCGCGTGCACGTATGCGAGGGAGTGCAGTAGTGATGCCAAGCGTCACCCCTAACTAACAGAACTTGGTTATAGCCATAACCTAACGGTAAAGTGCCAGAGAGCACAGCAAAACGCACCCAATTTTTTGCCACGTGCCCCGGTTGCCCACCTATGATTTCTACCAGCCCACCCTAATATAGCAGGCTAAGACTGGCCCTGGTCCTAACCATAGGGTATTGATTGTTTACAGTAGGTACATTGATTTTGGCTGGTTTACATAGAATATGTATAAGGGTTGGAGTAGATGAAGAAGCTCATCTGGTCAATGCTGCTAATGATTCTTTTATGGGAAATCTTCACCCCAAGTTCAACAGGCATAGCCTAACGTACAGTAGAAATGTTACCGGTAGGTTATATAGCAGGGGTGGGCAATTATTTTTCCCAGGGGGCCGAATGAGCAACTGAAAATATGTTGGAGGGCCGGGCCAAAATTCCAAACTCAATTATGCATAATATACACTTTATTTCTATATAAAAAGCAGTAAATGGCATTGTTTTGACCCCTGGTAAGAGTGTATGTTATTATTTGGCAATTAAAAGGTGAGGTTAGCTTTCAAAAATATCATTTATTCAAATATAATTTATTTCCAAAATGATAAACAAAATGTGAAACATTAATAACAAAGGGCATTTTGAGTTTCATATTATTATTTAAACAAGGATTTTCTTAGCTTTCTAAAGACATCACATCATCTTATAGCCAAAATAAACAAGACATGTCACTGTCCTGTGTAAAGAAAAGTGTCCCAGTTTTGTAGCCTTTTTTACTTTACATGCCTATATTAAACATTTAATGTTTTCAGAACTGTGCAAAAAAAAGAAAAAAAATATCAAGTGTCCCATTTCACTTGTTATATTTCCACATTTTAGTGTTCTTCAGTTTTTTTTTTCATTCAGTGTGAGAAATCCAGTCTCTGTTGAGCTTTAACAAGTCCTTCAAAGTCAGGTTGCATGTCTGAGGTGGAGATGCGAAGCACAGCTGCCAGATGTTCATCAGTGAGAGAGGATCTGTACCTGGACTTGGTAAACGTCATGACTGAGAATGTCTGTTCACATATGTAGGTGGATCCAAAGAGAACCAACATCTTCTGAGCATGTCTCCTCATGTTTGGAAAGTTCTCATCTTGAGAGCAGAGTAGAACTCTAGCAGTGATGCTGACTTAAAGTGCTCTTTCAGTAGTGAATCAGACTGCAGGTCAATGAGTTCAAGCTGAACAACTATCAACACTGCAGGTAAAGGGAGAGGAAACCAGTTGCATTTCATCCTCAACCTTTTTGAAATCTTGAAAACGCCTTGAAAATTCATCATGCAGTGCTCCCAACATGGATGAGTACCTGTGCCGGTGATCAGCTGATGGTTTGACTTCTTTCATGGTTTTCATGTGTTTGAGATTGTTGCTGCCTATTGCCTTGAAATTAATTGCAACTTTGTCATGAAGGCTTTCACATGGCTATGCATTTCATGAGCAAAAATGCCCTTGCCCTGCAGTTGTGTGTTCAGTAGGGATGGGTACCGTTCACATTTGAACTGATACGGTACCAGTACCTGTGAATCGATACCGGTACCCAACGGTACCTTTTTTCTGTACTTTAGTCTCTAAAAATTTAATCTACCTACCTCAGTTGTAAAAAAAAAATCCAAACTTCAAATAACCACACTTTCGACCGTTTTCGGCTTGCCCCGACTGCTTTGTTGTTGAATCAAGTCAAATCCTAGGTAAGCGTATATTGTGCGTGTGGACGTTGACATGAAAATAAAAAAGTAAAAAAAAAAATAAAAAAATATATTTAATAATTTTTTTTTTTTTCTTCTAATTATCATGTAATCTTTCGCTGGCCGGTCAGAATCATCCGGCCCGCGGGCTGTACAATGCCCAGGTCTGTTATATAGGGTGTTTTTGGACCAAACAGTCCTGGGGGACTCCCTGAGAGGAACTATCCACTGGGGAGCTCCCCCAAGAACTATATTTATTGATTGATTGATTGATTGATTGATTGATTGATTGAAAACTTTATTAACAGATTGCAGAATGGGTACAATACAGTACGGCTCAATACACACAATTGTTAAGGGGATGCAGACCAGAGAAAGACTTTCACCTTGTTTACATCAGGGTCCCCCATTTTCAATTCATAATGACATTAATGACATACGCAACATACAGATATATATCATGACATTTCTGACATACATGACATACAGGTATATACCTTCAGGGCTGTTCTGTTTGCATTCGCACCGCCAATAGGAATGCTGAAGTGATGTAAGCTGACCGTGCTTCTGCCTCCTCTCCCCAGATGGGCATACAACTAAGCATTTCCTGGTTGATAACAAGATGAGAGTGCTAGAATTGTCAATAGCGAACTTTGTGTCCTTATACCACTTATTTTCTGACAAGTACAAGTACTTATATTTGGGCACTTGGCGATACAGAGTACTGATGTGAGTACTTAATAATACCATTACAGTTCTAACAATGACTGAAAACATGTTTTATTTTATCAGATGTTCCTCACTTTCTGACTGTAAAAAACACAACATGACGCTGTTGCTGACATTTTAAGTAATATAAATAAAATAATATGAAATAATATAAATGTTTAACATAAACAAATTTGTTTTCCTGACCAAACATGGCACTGAGTAGTGGTATCGGAGTAGTCTTACGAGTATGAGTACATGAGCACAGTATCGGACCCGATACCTGATACTGATGCTGGGAGAAATGTTTTTAAGGCATAGGTATTTCAACTACAATATGAGGGGTGCACACTTGGATCTGATACCATGAACTTGATGTCTGGACCAATCACAGCACACTTACATCACTCATGGTTCCTCTGTGCTGTGAGTGGCCCCCACTGGCCCGTCCCTGAGATGATAACATACCACTACTAGTACTAATAATACAAATTGTTATTGTTATTATTATTATTACTATGGAAATAAAGAAGAACTCTATTTGTATAGCTTCTCTATAGGCCTAGCTAAAATACATTAAACAAACATTAAAGCCCCAATCTGTGATTTTTGGACCATATCAATGTGGGATATATATACTGTACATTCTTGAAGGCGTTGACCTGTAGATGGAAAATAGGTGAATACAATTAAAAACCCATTTATCTGTCGTCTAGTGTTAAGAGCTCAGTCAATCACCTAGAGAATGAAAACGTGTCTCCATTGATATTTGTTATTCCCCAGTGGTGGGGCTACCCATTTGTTTAGTGTTAGATCACCGATCTGGCCTTTACCTGATGCAAATGACCACAGATATTGAGTTAGCCTTTGAAGTTAATACAAGATAAACACATTAGACAAAACACTGGGAAGGCTGTTATGGAATTCCAAAGACAGGCATGGGAAAGATAACATCCCCGGGGATCTGTAAAGTATCACTTTGAGCTGTTGTAGAATCTGTCAGAGCTGTCTAGAACCAAATCTGCATTGTCTGACTCAAAGGTTTGTTATTTTAGGGTGCTCCGATTCTAGTCACAATACAGATACCCATCGTGCGTCCCATCTGCCACAAAGCCTCAACACGGCCGGATGGATGAACTTGTATGATGGATGAAAATGTTGAGAGATTTAACATTTTTGAATGATTCATAATCTTTCAGTAGGAAGAATAATACCCTGTCCGCCTCCTCCCATACATGTCATTGGAAGTGTTTATACGCAGGGTCAGGGTTAGGTCTCACCAGAACAACATTTCAAAGTAGCATTGACTAACTAGGTTAGAAAGAAACCTCTTTCTAAGCAAGGACCAGTATACAAGTACACAGCCAGTCCTTTACAAGCCGTTATACTGTATACACGAGGCTGCATAGACGAGTTCACGCAGTAACAAGTATGTTTACTTCCATCATATGCCAATTATGAATCTAGACTACAGCTGCACCAGCCTATGACTTTGTTTGTTTTGCGATTTCACAGCACGATCAAAGAGAGCTCTGGCATCTAATTTGCCGATATGAAGAGTGCAGTCAAGTTCAATCATACATAATTTGCACAAGCGGGCTAATAATGGGTATTAATCAGTTTGTTTTGTAAAGGGTGATAAGAAAGAGTTGCCTTGTTTTTTAGTTTTTTATTACATTGTATCTAGCAGGATACTGGATTTGACTTTCCTATTCACATCCTCCCATTCATGCTAATGAATAAAAGAAAATTATTCAGCGACATCTAGGCGTTTCGGAATATCATTTAATCTCTGAAGCGCCATATGAAAGGAGTTGTCCTTAGCCAGGCCAGACACAGGAGGTGCTGCTATCTCAGTCCCTTTGTTTCCTTCGCTCTACTGCAGGGTTCACAGCAAGAGGTCACCGTGTTGTATCAGGATTGTTTGTGAGAAAATGTATTTCTGAGAGATGAACCATTTGTGTTGCCTTAGTGGGGTAAAAAAAAAATAGAAAAGGTTCTTTGCTTTACACATGTTGTATAGGAGGAAAAATAGATGCATTCTCACACGCTGGCCTATCTGAAATAGAAGAATGCTACTTTGCTTGAGGTAAGGAGTAGCAATGGCCATTTAATTAACCTCTCCTGCCTCAATCTGCTCACAACAATTTTCCTTTCGACTCTCTTTAATAGTTTAATGACCTTGCTGTCAGTAAGACTGAGAAGGACCCGAGTCAAGTTAAGATTTAATTAAAAGAGTCCATATGTCTAAGACTGCACTCCCAGAGACGCAGAGACACAGGGGTTGTGGGCGGGAAGGGGAAACGACCTCGCTATTGAGTTTCAAAACGACAGCATCCGGCAAAGAGTAAATAATTAAGTCGGGGGTTGAAAACAAACAGTTTGAATACGACAGGTTTGTGTTTATGATCAAGTGGTTCACAAGCGATGCCCCCCCCCCCCCCCCCCCCCCCAGTAGTGCTGGAATTATCCACCATATGGTGCTAGCGTCCTTTCGATAGAATGCACTGCTTCCATATGCAAACAAATGCTATTATGCATATACAATGAATACTTTATCGCATTTACTCTCTGCGATGGCTGAGGCCCTGTGGCTGACGGCAGTGTGGCTTGTGTGATGCTGGAGAAGGGCCTGTAACTACACCCCCACCACGGAGCACAGCCTCACGCGCTGCTAGGAGATGGGTTTTCTGTCACCGTGGGGATCAGAAACAAACACTTCCTGGTGTGATAATGTAATGGATACAGCTTAATACAACCACATGAAATAATGGATGATTCTGACTGTCCACAGTAGGGGTGGGACAAATAATCTGTACATATCGTCGTACTTCCTCTTGCGACACATTATCGATACACTGGCGCCAAGTATAGATATTTATATATATATAAATATATATATATATTTTTTTTTGCAATAAAAACGATGAGGTGAACAGACGTATACAACTACGATATATATATATATATTTTTTTTTATTGCAAATGGTAACACAGATTTCCTTTGGGGACATAATTAATAGTTAATCATAATCAAGTCGTGGTCAGTGTGTGTTAAGAGGCACTATCACATTGTTTCAGGTACAATTGGCCAGTTTGTGATGCACACTAAAGAGTCTGATAAAAAGCTTCCATGTCAATTCTGTGAATAAATACACAATTCCTGCTTTTTGCCTTTTCATGGGTATTTTTTCTTCAGTTACACAGATCGCGTGATGTGTCGTAGATGACATTTCTTGCAATATATCGATTATCACTTATTATTACATTATTATATTCTCTCCCCTGTAGACCTTCCGAGTTATCCACACTTTCATTTCATCTAGATTAGACTACTGCAACTCCCTCTATATAGGCATCAACCAGTCTTCCCTACAGCTAGTACAAAACGCCGGTGCCAGACTGTTGACCGGAACCCGTAAGAGAGACCACATCACCCCTGTCCTTGCCTCCCTTCATTGGCTTCCAGTACGCTACAGGATAGATTTTAAGGTTCTCCTATTCGTTTTTAAAGCCCTTAATGGTCAGACCCCCTACATCTCAGACCTCCTATCCCCCTATTCCAACACCAGGTCCCTCAGGTCAGCCGATCAGAGGCTCCTGACAGTCCGGAGGTCTAACCTTAAGCTCAGGGGGGGCCGTGCCTTTGCTGTCGCAGCCCCTGAACTGTGGAACAGCCTCCCCACCTCCATTAGGCTTGCCCCCTCGATAGATGCCTTCAAATCTAGGCTCAAAACCCACTTCTACCTATTAGCTTTTCCCGTTCACTGACTCATGCCCTGTTTTCCTGTGTGCTTGCCTGTGTGCCCTCCCGTAAAAAAACGAAGTTGTGATTGTTGTCTATATGTATCTATGTATCTACCCTCTGTACAGCACTTTGGTTGACATGTGTCATGTTAAATGTGCAATATAAATACATCTGATTGATTGATTGATTGATCACAGATATCGCATATCGCGATGTTATCGTCATATAGTATCGCAGAGTATCGCGTCCCAGTCCCTAGTCCGCGGATGCTATTCAGTTTCACCCGCCCTAAGATATGAAGTGCCCCCGGAGACACACTGCAGAAGTGATTGAAGGTATTGTACGGCTAAGGTTTAGATAGAACGGTCAACACTATATAACCTAAGCTCCTGATCTATTCCACACGTTGCTTCAGGTAGGACAGTCTATACGTCTTGATCCTACTCCAGTGGCTTATGGAGTATAGCAGCCTGCCGGCACGGAGAGAGAGAGTGATGGAGATCCTCCCTGGTCAACTCTGACAGCTCAGCTGACTGTCATGCCCACCGTTGGGCCCGGTGATGCAGGCCTGATGAGAGCCAAATGACTTCATAATGGTAGGGGTGTTCCTGGGTTTATATAACGATATGATAATCCTCTTTTCGCACAATGGTGATAATAATCATTATTATGGCAGGGGAGTAGGGGGCGAGGAAACCGCTTGGAATGGAGACTTTGCCACATAATCCTCCTGCCTTGAAAGGTTAAATATGGATTTGAATATTATGATCCCCCCCCCCCCCCCCTCTCTCTCTCTGAAAATCATAGTACCGTATTTGAAGCAAATGTGCTCATTGTGCATTTTACCTTGCGGAGTAGCATGAGTGGCACTATCTACCAAAGCTTGCAAGGTTTCTTTTTCTTCCCACAAATGGCAGAGAGAGAAAAATAATTCTCAGGACGGCAGTGTGCTTTTCAACAGGGAGGAATTCACTAATGACATGCCATTAAAACATGTATTTATAACCGCCTCTATTTGTAGTTGTGGTACATACAAGTCAAATTATACCTATGTTCCGCTGGACCATTTTCAATTAAATGAGAATCAGATCTTCAGGTTTTTAGGGTCAAGAGCAGAAAAAAAAGTTCTATACACAGGAACAGTTAAGTGGAACAAGCTGCCATGTGAAATGAAAGCGGAAATCGTTTAAGACTTAGATGATGCTGGCAGTCATTTCCTTCAGACATTTGTATGTCTTCATTAAAATCTTGGTTGTAGAATGTATTCTGATTGAATGGGAGATGGTTTTATATTATTATTATTATTATTATTATTATTATTATTATTATTATTATTATTATTATTATTATTATTATTATTATTATTATTATTATTATTATTATTATTATTATTATTATTATTATTATTATTATTATTATTATTATTATTATTATTATTATTATTATTATTATTATTATTATTATTATTATTATTATTATTATTATTATTATTATTATTATTATTATTATTATTATTAACAATACAATTCCATTAACCCTTTTTCCCCATTAACGTCATAACTGTGTGCACGTCCTTTGAGTCCTGAAATCCTCTCAAAACGTGAAATAGGCAATTTAGGGACATTCTGGATGAAAACAGTTGACAAGGGCGAAGGCAACCGAATGCAGTGACAGATCGTCAAGACGTTGCATGGTTTTCATCCAGACTCAATGAAGACTTCCAGAGCCAAAAAGTCCCACTGGTTTCTGATCCGATCGGGTCATTGATTCCCCAAGTAGATACACTTCAACATTATGCTGCAACATTACTTACAATTTGACTGGTCAATTATATGGCTAGCTTGCTAGCTAGGTCAGAAAACATACTGTACATTCAGACCATTATTCACCTATCATGTTGCCTGTCAACAGGGGTGTAAAGTACTTTGTTACAATACTTAAGTACTGTTTTGGGGGATTTGTACTTTACTCTAGTATTATTAGGTTTGTATACTTGTACTTTTACAAAAAAAAAGTACATTTAAAATGCAGACCTAGAAAGTACAAAGTACAAATCTGGCAGGTCCAACCATTTTAATTAGTATATTTGTTTCTCTGGCCGAATTGACATTAACGTTATTAATCCTGCGGCCGCAATTTATTTAAAAAGAGTGTAGTATAATTTGACTGTTAAACTATACATATTCTTAAATAACTATTACCTCCCAATTTGGAATTCAGGAAGCCATTTAGAGAAAATCCTCCCGTGACCTTAAACAGCTAAATCAATATAGGGGACCAGTTGTCCCAGGTCATGCGAGCCAGGATGTCTCCACAGAAACCAATTTTGTATACAGACACCTCAGTGAGCTTAAAAGCAACATACAACAGAAGGAACAAAGGGATATGATTCACCCCCGAAGACTCAAACAATGGTTCGGCCAATAACGGTGATAACATTCAAATCACATGTATATGTGATAAACAGCTGTATCAACACAGTGTTGTGTGACCAGCTAGGCTGCTCTTGAAAATCACTTAAGATATAATCATGAAATAAAGCTTCTGGTTGAATCAAGCCTTTTAAAAAAGTAATTTAAAGTAATACATCCTCAAAGTATTATGTGGGATGAAGTATATATCTTTTAAGAATAACTCATTCTGTAATGCAAGTAATCAGAAAATACTGTGAGTAGCTGGAAAGGGAGACCAAGGCATTTGCATGCAAGCAGGCTCAGCAGCTGTTTCTCTCAGAGGTATGAAAAGCTCCAACTTCTGTTGGGGCACAAATAGATAGGAGGAAGGAGAAAATGTTTAGTAATTAGGACACATTAGAAATGTATTTTTCTATATTCAATTTAAACCAGATTAAACTACAATTATTACTAAAATGATGTGTTTAACCTGGGAAACATTTTGATAGTAAATTTGGAGTAGTTTATAGCCAAATGTACAGGATTAAGGGAGGTCAAGTGATTTTACTAAAGTGCAAAACTATTGTGTAAACGAATTAAGTATCTTTGGTAACTGGTTGAATTAGTATCATTTAAGATAATTATTTAGAAAAGCTCTGTTTTAAAGAAATCTAGGTAAATAAGTTTAATGAATAAGTCAAATAAGGTAATATAGATCTTGATACTCTGAACTGGAAATAACTCCTGTGAATGTCAGCTTTGTGGTTTACTCTGGGACAAAACAGTTAATGTGCTATGTTGAAATATGTGTCTTTGAGAGAAGTACCTTAATAGTCATATATCATGTGTTGTAAATGTAATAATGTAGCAGGGTGGATTATCCCTGCTTTATGGGAGTGGTTGTACATGGCCACCTGGTAGCGGGATGCAGTAGATTCTAATCTATCTGAACCCCTGTCTTTGGGCCCGGTACGTCGAACTGGAGGGCGAGCAGCAGGAGCGGATGGGGCCCAGGATTTACTAACCTGGGGGGTGGTACTCTGGTCCTCCTCGCCTTCCAGGGCGGTCAGCAGTAGCTCCCCACACACTCTCACTTCCCCCAGTACCTCCGTTAGCCCTCCCACACCTGGTGACTGTTAGTTGACTAAAGATATTGCGCTCCCCCAAAGCAGTACCCTTCCTTGACAACCTGTAGAGACCTTTAACCATGTGATACGAATAGGGTGGGAAGGGTTAAATAGTAATGCTGATAGTCATATATTTACCCGGTCAACAAAGGTTAGAACAAGGCTCAGTAATAGACACACACACCGTGCTCCCATCTACGTCTCCTTTATATAAGGCCGGGTCAAGTAGCAATTACAGATTATAACTTCATGTGGTTCATATGCAGTATAATCACAGTAGGCACCGGGTGCTCTCACTCACAATACAGGGGACGCTATTCCCAAAATAGGCACCTAGTGCTCAGTACATTAATTCAAGAGCCCCGCTTTGAGTAGGGGAAGACCCAGGCACATATTAAGGAGTTCAATGGGAATTCAAGAACATCACAATATTATTACCATACAAAAATAAATCACATGTGGGCCCACGTTACCAAATAAAATACCTAAGCTAAAGCCGGCTTATAATGGTTGGGGTACCCCTAGACGCTGGTTGCTAGCGTTCGCTTCAAATGAATATTGTTTTGGCACACGAAGTACCGCTGTACTTAACCGAGATGGCGGGTCCACTCTCACCACCCCTCGTCCGGGTGACAAGATGGCCGTCGGGCGATCCCGCGAGAACAGCCAGCGGGCGGGGGTAGGCAGCAGGGGCAGTGGCTGAACTGGAGGAGCGTGCTGTGTTGTGGCGACCTCTGCTGGAAGAAGAGGTGTCCTCGGCTGTGTCGACGAGACGTCCACTGCGGGGCTGCTGACTGAGCTGGCGCGCTCTAAACTGTTTGCTACCTTAAACACAGCTAAACTGTGGGTCTTGGTGGACCCTCCTGCTGTCGCCTATACAGCTAACGCAACGTGCTATAGGCACCACCTGTCTTCAGCGACGCTCGCCTTGTGGTGTACTCAGAGTCACTATAGCCGTTAGCAGCAAGCTAATATACCGCTTCAACTTCTAGGATAACACGTTATTTACTGAAGTTGGTTCTTCTTTCCGTTTCGCTTATTCACACACTTCTCTATCACTTGTACTCCTAGGATAACCCGTTTCACTTATTCACACACTTCTCTATCGCTTGTACTTCTAGGATAACCCGTGTTATAGCAAAGTACTTGTTATCTCCCGTTGCTCTTCAACGGGGCTCTTCGAGAGCACATGTCCGTTCACATTCGAGTTCACTGTTGAAGAGGACTTCCTCCTGTTCTGCCCTCCAGGTAACTAGCTTCTCACTCGCTGCTCCTTTCTCCTTCGCTCCGCCTGCCACCACCGCCCCCTGCTGGCGACCGCAAACTGGTCCCACTATGGGACACTCCAGGCAGGAAGAAAGATGATTCAATGTCACGTTAATGGTCCATATCGAAGCCGGAGGAAGAAGAGCACCTCGCATTATTAGTCCGGGCGAGATATCAAAGAGGAATACTGTTTATCACGTCTTTGTGCACACAGGGGAAGTAACAGGTTAAGTCAGCACTTCTGAATAAATAGCAGAATATTCAGGATGCTACATTAGTAACAATGTTTTAGTCTTAACATGAGTGGGAAAGAAATACTGTCTTCAGCAGGGCAGTTAGCGATAAGCCACGCCTACATTTTCAAACTGAAAACTAACTGTTTGTGGATTGGAGGAAAACCTGTTATGATGTCACTAGCTGTGATGTCATCGGCTGGACCCCGGCCTGCTATAAATACAGGGCCATCAAGACACTAGAGGAGAGTTGAAAGAGAAGATGATGAAGAAGAAGAAGATTACGTCGGACGGGCTGCCCCATCGGTGAAGAATAAGCTATATCCACGTTGCCAATGACGGGATACGATCAGCGGACATTTTTGTTAGATTCGCTTGGAGAACGCAGATTCAAACCTTGAATTATTGTATACATCCAGTGTTTTTGAGCGACAGCAAGTGTTTTTAAGAAGCAGTCATTGTGTGCTTTTGTTAATAAACTTGCAATAAAGCGCCTGTCTAGACATCCCATTGCAGTATATTGCTGGTCTGACAACAACGCGGGTACCTAGTATCATTATCAGATACAACAACAGCCAATCAAATCCCCATCAATGGAAAATTAACCCGCCCATACCCATGCTGATTGGTCCTTGTGCAAGACTAGAAAGCGGGGATCTTTGATTAAACACCTGCTATCAGAAGAATATACAGTCAGAGTGACAAGCTACAGAAGATGGCCACAAACAATAGTACGAGTGATGAAGAGGACAAAACGGTACATTTCATTCCCCCGGAATAAAAAAAAGTTTTAACTTTTACTTTTTAGTACATTTAAAGGTAGACACTTTTTTTTTACTTTTACTCAAGTGTTTTTAGCCAGATACTCTGACTTTTACTTGACTACGATTTTGAGACGGTATCCATACTTTCACTTAAGTGTATAATTTCTCTGTACTTTTTACACCCCTGCCTGTTAACCAATGGCAATATTTGGTGACAATGCCCGCAAGCAAAGTGCTTCCTAGTTCATCATAGCCTTGCCTTGGTGCCTTGATGAATAGAATAATGCAAAACGTGCTTCTCTGTTTTCACTTACATGTTTGTGAAAAAACAACCATCCGTATGATACTACAGCCCCTGCAAGCTACTTTCAGTGGGCATTTAGTTATTTCCGTTCATGCTGTTTAGATGTTTGATTCACCAGACTATCAGAGGGGTAGACACTGGGCAGATTATTGTGGTTTGCTTGCTACCCTTATCTTCAGTCTAACGGTACAAGTGGTTCCCTCTTCCCATCTTGCGTCCTCTCTCGTTGGGAACAGCTGAGTCCTTGGCCCCTTCTTTTTTCCTCTCTTAACGCTGAATTCACACTACAGCGGCAAAGTGGAGAGGGATTCAATTCTGCTCAAAACGCCTCTGCTCACTGTCTCCACATGCTGGATAGCGTGCATCACAGGGCTCTGAAATGTATTGCAAACTGTGGATGTCCGTCTTACTCACCATTGTGTGTTATATTTAAGAGTGAAATGGGCTTCCTTATGTGCACGCCGGCTCAGTCACTGGTATGTTCTGATCTACAGGGCCGTTATCGGTATGTTTCCGATTGACTGATCATCTCTTTTAAATGGGAACAGTGGAAATTAAATGACAATCTTAGTTCGAAAGGACTTTGTTGTTCCAAAAGTCCGAACAGAAATGGGAAAGAAAGCGTTTAGGTTTTCCACGCCCACTGCTCGGAACAATCTTCAGTCTGATCTTTAAATTCAAAGCTTGGTAACCCTAAATGTATTTAAGGCTGATGGTGAAGCCTATTGTAACCAGGTTTTCTGTGTGCAAATGTTTTATCTGATCGCTTTGTAATGTGATTTATCTGTAATGTCCTATGTGTCTATTTTGAAAATCTGTGTTGCTGCTATTCTTGGCCAGGTCTCCCTGGTAAAATAGATCTTGGAGCTCAATTGGACAAACCATTGCAACAGTGGCTCAGGAGGTAGAGCGGTAATCAGAAGGTTCCCGGTTCTATTTCTGCTCCTACCGGCAGCGTGTTGAAGTGCCCTTGAGCAAGATACTTAACCTTACCTCCGCCGTCGCTGTGTGAATGTGTGAGTGAATGGGTGAATGTGAGGCATAAATTGTAAAACGCTTGTCAAACACCACAGCGGTGGACTGCCCCTATCCATCGACTCTGGAACATTGACTACTCACTCCTCAACTCTCAGCAGAGTGGGGAGAGCCAATCAGAAACCATCACTCTGTGACAACAGCACGGCAACAACGAATTGGAGATTGAATACTTTTAACTGAAATGTCCTTATTATTGTAAGAACTACTAAAACGCTTGCTGGTTGTAATTAAATGCATTATGTTTACATTTTCAAATTAATCGATAAATGTGCCCACGCTAGTGGCTACAGTACTTGTCTCGTCAAGCACAGACACTGTTCCTATTGACTGCCACTGTATCCAGCCTGTATCAAAACTGTCGGCAGAAGGCTTACAGAATGCACTTGTTTTGTTAGTGCATCATGTTAAGTCAAGCAATTACTTTCGACACTGGCCATCATTGAGCGTTTGTGCTGTTGTGAAAAGTTATTTGATCAGTTTTCAGGCCTATTTCCCCAGTCAGCTGCAGGATATTTCCTCATTTCCCTCCCTGGACATTTAATATTACGCTTATTAATCTCCAAGTGACCTAAAAACAAGAGGTAGTCGTGACTAGTCCTGGGCCTTGATTGTCTTCAGTATGATGTATTCCCTGTGTTTTGTACTAAAGTTGTAGTTTATGAATACATGCTGTTTAATCCCTGTTTATTCCCCCAAAAGAGGAGTGGTGCGATCAGAACAGAGGCATGGTGCGATCAGAACAGAGGAGTGGTGCGATCAGAACAGAGGCCTGGTGCGATCAGAACAGAGGCCTGGTGTGTGATCAGAACAGAGGCGTGGTGCGATCAGAACAGAGGCCTGGTGCGATCAGAACAGAGGCCTGGTGCGATCAGAACAGAGGAGTGGTGCGATCAGAACAGAGGCGTGGTGTGTGATCAGAACAGAGGCCTGGTGCGATCAGAACAGAGGCGTGGTGCGATCAGAACAGAGGCCTGGTGCGATCAGAACAGAGGAGTGGTGCGATCAGAACAGAGGCGTGGTGTGTGATCAGAACAGAGGCCTGGGCTCTCATTCATCAGCGTGTCTTATGCACAGATATGTGCTTAACCTGTGCGTACGACCAAGAGTGGGATTGAACTTCACTTCGTGCTTATGTGTACGCACAGCTCGGAGCACACTTAGCTGACGCCCAGTGCTAGAATATATTATTACAACAAGGAAATGAGCTTCTGTGCATTAGTTTCAACACTGGCATGTTCTGTATGAACCGTAATTCATTATAGTTCATTGTAAAATAGCAACAGTAGTGTAATTATGGTCAAAACCCTATAAATAGCATTTGGAATAATAGATCTTTCTCTCAGAATGAATGCAGCATGGTTTATATAGCGTTATCGGAATATACGGGGTGTACTGACTGACTGCGCTCTGCGTAGCTCAACTCGTTATTATTTTGCGCACAGACCGCAGAAACACGGGAACGTTTTGATTATATTTAAAAGGCTTTACGTTAAACGAAACAAGTGGAATTTCGAAGCTGTAAGCAGAATACAAGTCATATGAACACCCACGATATAGTGTTCTTCCCCCTTTTTACTGTATAAGAAAGAATAAAAAACGCATTGCAATGACACCAGGGTGTATGTGTATTACAAAACCCTTGCAATAATGTGTCTTAAATGAATGAAAAGCATACATGCTCTGGACACAGAGCATATCGTGTGGGTGATATGACTTGTATTATGCTTACAGAATTCCACGTATTTAGTTTTACAATGTCAAAGCCTTTTAATGTAAATCAAAACGTTCCCGTATTTCTGCAATCTATGTGCAAAATAATAACGAGTTGAGTTCTAACAAAGAACATATTACATGCTGGTATGCTGATAGAGTAAACTATTATATGAATATGATATGATATAAGGTATACACTGGTCCGTCGCATACACTGGTATGCGCAAGTTACTGTTGCATAATGTAGGCTATGGCTGCTATTATATGTAATTCATATAGGCTACCTAATAGTATATGATTTTTAGAGGCATCTATTTTGTTGTCGGTAATACCGACAACAAAATAGATGCCTCTAAAAATCATATAGCCAATCGAACACAACTAATAAAGGCATTCATATTACAGCACGGTTATAATGACACACAACCAATGCCAAACAGTGGTCAACGAACGGTCTTTGTTACAAAGGGTCAGATTAAACCGAATATATATATTTATTACTTGAGATATATTGTATAATATTTGTATATCGTCTGATATCCCTTGTATATTCTTTGTACATATACACGGAATATCCCTTTACCTAGGTACAGGCCAGACCATAATATTCGTTCTCCTATTGGACAGCGACCCCCTAGGCGCCACGGCCATACCCCCAATGTCTAGTTCAATGTCTAGTTCAATGTCTAGTCATGTTGAGACATGTCTCAACATGCCCAGGTTTGCGCAGTAATACGAGACAGAAATGAGGCTGGCACTAGATTATTCATCTTACGTATAAATACGTTGCAGGTGGATACAGCAGTTAGTTACCCCAACAAGTTGAAGCCTTCACCACGATACAACGTGCCGTGAAGTGGGCCCGTTTTGCCCCTAAATAGAGCCTTGAGACCGCGTGCGAATTGATAGCTAAAGTGTCAGAGTTTAACGCTGTATCGTCGAGTTCGACTTATTCTATTATCAAGTAATAGTCTATTATGTATAGTGTATCGTGCGGTTACCGTTCTACAGTGACCAGCATTACCAACGTTTCATCGTACCAAGCTAGTGTGCTTATCCAGGCTGGGCGGCCTAACCTTGTGCCGCCATCCGAGGAGCCCTAGACGAGAACCGTGTGGATATGTACACTGGATAACCTACACCGACGAATGCAGAGCCCTTTTCGGCTGGATTATATTGCTTTGGTCCTGTGGCTGCTGGAGCAGAGAACCGTCTACCCCCACTACCGTGTGGGATCTACCCTGTGAGGAGCCCCGTCGAGCCCGCCTCTAGGACTCAGAGGCTGGCTAGCTTTCATCCATGCTGCAGTGCATACCGGAGTATAGCTGTTGCTTTGTCTAAGGACCAAGGGATTATTGCACCGTCTCCTGTACCTGGAGTCTCTTTATTCCTCGTTGATCCAGACTTTTGCTCCCGACAATTCCTCTCCCCTGCTGGCTTACAACCGGAGGGAACCCCCCTAGTATCTCCAGCTGACCTACGAGTGTACCTTATATAATTCTTGTGCTACAAGTGGTATTAATTATCACCATCGTAATATGCTCATGGACTTACGCTCTTGACCTATTCATGCACATTCTTCGCCTTACAAGCGCGACTCTAATTCTCAATACTGTAATATAATATTGCTGCTCTTCTAATAAATATTCCAAACAGGACTTTCTTTGTTAAGCCGTGTTATTGTGTGGGTGTTCATCACATATACCTGTGTACTGTATGGCCAGTAATTAAAGTACATAACTCAGTAGTGGTTTAATGATACCATACTTTCAATACAGTCAGGGAATTGTACCCCTCAGTTACAATTGGTCCTTCGAGCCGGATGGTAATCAGTGTAATATTTAATATAATATTAATATTGACATGGCCAGCGATGAACACTCCACAAACGGCTCTCCTAAGCTAGAACGCCCGCAGCGCAGACGGCAGCCACCTCCTTACCTAGAGGACTACGCTGCCAGTCTACTACCTAGCTTTATACAGACGTTAAATGCGGAAAAAGCGGATAGTAAAAGTATGTCAAACCCTACCGACCAGGCGACCTTGCCAGTAGAGACCCTAGTGGGTTCTAACGTAACTGACCAAGCTCACGGGGGGGACCAGGAGGGACATGACATGACTATACCCCCCGACAACGTCAACGGGACAGTCCCCGGAGAGCTCCAGGATAAAGAAAGCTCTCCAGGGACGGAACCCGACCCACTACCAGAAGAGAAGCGCACCCAGGAGATGGACCTCCTCGGAGCGCGACAGGAGAACGGATCTCCAACGAGCACTGTCAGAAGCCGATCACCTCCATCAGTGTCTTCCCCCAGCGAGGCGGACAAGATGCTGGCGCAGGCATTTATCGCCACCCTGGCAGCCTCCACTGAACGCGATCGACTCCAAGCACAGACGCTTAGCGAGCGCGAACATTCTTCCATGGAACAAGAGCGCCTCCGCGCGCAACACCAAAGTGAGCGCGAACACTCTACCATGGAAAGAGACCGCCTGCAGGCTCAACAACTGAGTGAGCGCGAACAATCTGCAGACCAAAGAGAACGCTTTCACGCGCAACTCCAAGCGCAAGCCCTTAGTGAACGCGAACACTCTGCGACCCAGCGAGAGCGCTTCCAGGCGCAGCAAAGGAGTGAAGAAGACCGCATACGCCTGGAGACCAGACGCCTCCAGACGGAAGAGAATATTGAAAGAGACCGCGCCGATGCCCAGTGCGCCGCCGCCGATGCACAGCGCGAAGCCGCCAATGCACAGCGCGACGCAGCCCAAGCCCAGCGCGAAGCAGAGCGCGACCTCGCTCACATCAAGCGCGAAGCCGAGCGCAACCGATTACAAGCGCAGATAATGGAGCAACTGATTGCCAGGGCGACTCCCCCTCTCTCCGCACGGAGCTCCAGGGCCTCGTCAAGACAAGGGTCTAGGGCACCTTCCCCTACCCAACCAAGCGACCCGGAGCCCGGCCAACAGAAAGAGCCTATACACGTCTCCGGACCCCCCTCCCCGACCGGTCCATGCGAGACCCAGCAACCGGGAAGAACCGGCCTACGCCGCCGAGAGACTGAATAGACGATTGCAAGATCTAGAAGACCTAGCAGAGGAAGAGGAAGAGGAAGAGGAGGAAAGTCAAGCCCACCAGCAGCATCGTACTCCACAGGACCAGGAGGTCCAGTACAGCCCAGACTTTACCCCCGAGGCCCTGCGTTACAGACCCCCGACTCAACTCAAGGGTGAGTTTGACGCACCGCCAGCCCCGAGGAACAGCACCTGGGTACCCGGGCTTTGGTACCCACGAAGTACCAGCCCACAACGACACGTACGGGGAGACTCGCCCAGGAGGCCTCTCCCCCAACGCTCACCGATGTGCCAGCCATCCATGGCATCGTACCTTGGCACACCGACGTTCCCGGATTTCACACACGAGGACAGAGCACAGTACACAGAACTACGAATGTGCTTAGAGACTATGATGTCCGATGTCCCCGATGAGACGTACAAATATGCTATCCTCCTCAAGCACCTGAAGGTGCCCAGAGCGCATAATATAGCGCTGGCATATTCCAACTCAAGTACCCCATACACCGCGGCTCTAGTAGCCCTCGACCAACGTTATGGACGCATATGGGACTACGTGATACAAGAGATAAGGAATATTGACCGTCTCCCCCCAGCCACAGACAATCGCTCATTGGATGACCTCTCTATCAAGGTACAATCCCTGGTAGGGATGCTGGGGGCACAAAAGGAAAAGGGTAGGCACGAACTGTACGCTAACTCTAATGTTGAAAGGATATTAGAGAAGCTTCCTCCCGCCCGACAAGAGCGCTTCAGGCGGCAAAGAGACCACCGTGATCCCAACGGTCCCGAGCCATCCCTCCTAGACCTGGCCGACTTCCTCGCGAGAGAAGTCAGCAGCCTACGACTGGATACGCTCGTGCGGAGTGGACCAAGCCCCAGAGAGGGACCTCGGAGATCCAACGATAACCGCAGGCTGGTGACCGTCATGCACCAAGCCGAATCAGTACCGCGTAACAAGAACCACAGCACCCCCTCGACGAAAGAGAAGTGGAAGATTGTATGCCAGTACTGCGAGAAAGAACATTGGCTGTCACACTGTGACACGTTCAAGAAGATGACCGCCGACGAGGTGAGTCAATGGATAAAGTCCAACCGCCGTTGTTACCGCTGTGCGGGCAGCCATATGGCAGCCGAGTGCCGCTTGAAGAAGAGGTGTAGTCGGTGTGACGGAGCCCACTTGGACGTCTTGCACGACAGTAACAGGAAGAAACCCGCACCCTCAAGCAGCACCAGAGTAAGCGTCATGTATATTGACCCCGCCAGCAGCGGGGGCTCCCGGGTGCTCTTGAAGGTGGTCCGAGTGACATTAAGCTACAAGGACAAGGTCATGGACACCTACGCCGTCCTTGACGACGGGTCAGAAAAGACTCTCCTCCTCGCATCCGCTGCGGCCGAGCTGGGTCTGCGGGGGAGCGAAGAAACTATGACGATTCGTACTATAAGAAGAGACCTGAAGACGATAAAGGGTGAGCACGTCTCCTTCACTATCGCAGCAAGCGGGCAGCCAGTGAGGCGGTATAGTATCAATAACGCTTTCACCAGCCAAGACATAGGCCTGTCGCGGTACACCTACCCCATCGCCAAGCTGATGGACAAATACGTGCACCTGCGTCAACTACCTATACCGCTCATAGACGGCGCCACCCCGACCCTGCTCATAGGATCCGACCACGCACACCTCATCGTCCCGATGGACCGGGTCCACATTGGGCCCAGAGGCTGTCCAGCAGCAGTCGTGACCCGCCTAGGATGGACACTACAAGGCCCCCTCTCCAGGTCTCCCAACCGAACAGCAGCCACTCGCTGCCTCCACTCCAGAGTGACAGAAGAAGACACCACCCTCTTACAGCACGTCGAGAGGCTATGGACACTAGAGACAATGCCCTTTAAGAACGAAAAGAAACACATTCGTTCCAAGGAAGACATTTATGCCATAGCCCTCCTTGAGCAGGGGACAAAGAGAGTCAAAGTCAATGGAGTGATGAGATACGCAACTCCACTCCTGAGCGACGGAGCGACGGAGCGATATCTACTGAACACCGAGCGGCGCCTAGCCAGAGACCCCGCTCAAGCCACTGTGTACCGCGCTGAGATTGATAAGCTAATCACAGCGGGACACATAAAGAGAATTGACATTCAAGAGGCCGATCAGACGACCGAATCATGGTACGTGCCCCACCACAAGGTCCACCACAACGGCAAGGATCGTATTGTGTTTAACTGCAGCTACCAGATCGGATCACAAAATCTGAATAAAGAGCTCTTGCCCGGCCCAGCACTCGGCCCCTCTCTACTAGGCGTGTTGCTACGTTTCCGCCAGAACAAGGTGGCCATCAGCGGGGACATCAAAGGGATGTTCCTGCAGGTGCGACTAGTGGAAGAGGACAAGCCCCTGCTGCGGTTCTTATGGAGAGAGAGGATCGGGGATGAGCAACCATCCATCTATCAATGGGAAGTCCTCCCTTTCGGAACCACATGCAGCCCATGCTGTGCTACGTTCGCACTGCAAAAACATGTCGCAGAGGACCCAGCAGATGACGAGGAGGTCCGACAAAGTGTAGAAAAGAGTTTCTACGTGGACAACTGTCTGCAAAGCGTCTCGACGCCAGAAGAGGCCGAGGCCCTCCTACTCAAGCTCCGCGCCTCCCTGATCAAAGGCGGCTTTGATCTCCGGCAGTGGGCCAGCAGCGACCCTCAAGTACTGCGCAGCTTCTCCCCAGAGGACAAGGCAGCAAGCAGCGAGACCTGGATGGCGACCATCGCAGGTGAAGCCCAAGAAATGACATTAGGACTAGTCTGGCGCTTCAAAACAGACTCGCTCCATTATAGACACACACCCCTGACCAAGGAGCAGGGAAGGTCAATTTCACTACCGACCACAAGACGGAGTGTATACAGAACACTCGCCAGACAATATGACCCGTTGGGATGTATTCTACCTTACACCACCAGGGCAAAGATGATTGTACGAGAGCTGTGGGACAAGGACCAGGGCTGGGACGACCCCATACCCGACCACCTTGCTTCCACATGGAGAGAGTGGGAAACAGAACTCAGCTCGCTCCCAGGTGTCAACATACGCCGCAGCTACTTCCCACCCACAGTGCGGCTGGAGACGTGTCAGATGGACCTGCACGTCTTCAGCGACGCCTCCGAAGTAGCCTACGGTTCGGTGGCCTACTTGCGGGCCCGAGAGGAGGGAGGAGAAATACATGCCGCCTTCATCCTGGCTCGCTCAAGAATAGCCCCCCGCAAGCAACAATCGATCCCGCGTCTAGAGCTCTGCGCAGCCCTAGTAGGAGTGCAACTCGCCACGTTAATCCAGCGTGAACTCACCATCCCGGTGCAAAGAACAATCCTGTGGTCAGACTCCATGACCGTACTCACATGGATCCAGTCCGATTCGTGTAGATACAAGGTCTTCGTGGGAGTCAGAATCACAGAGATCCAAGATCTAACAGAATCAGCATGCTGGAGGTACGTGGACACTAAACAGAACCCAGCAGACGTCATCACACGGGGAATGTCCCTGAATGACCTCACACGTCACAATCACTATAGTGACGGTCCCGAGTTCCTCAAGCTCCCGGAAGAAGAGTGGCCTACACCCACCCCACAGGAGGCTAGCCAAGAGGAGGCAGAGATGAAGAAATCTATGTTCTGTGGGTTGACGCACACACCAGTCCCCACAGATCCCAACATAGACGACTGCCCTACCCTTGAGAGTGCGCAGTTAAAGACATTCCTGTGGCACCACCCTGAGGTTCCCTCCACTACTGACATTAATGCAGCTAACTACGAAGAAGCAGAACTCCTTCTGCTACAGCGAGCCCAAAGAGACTCG
Organism: Notolepis coatsorum; assembly: GCF_963971535.1. Taxonomy (NCBI): domain Eukaryota; kingdom Metazoa; phylum Chordata; class Actinopteri; order Aulopiformes; family Paralepididae; genus Notolepis; species Notolepis coatsorum. The sequence goes on along the minus strand of NC_140166.1, from coordinate 170,417,143 downwards.
TTCCCCGACGAGCTAGACTGTCTGCAGGGATCAAAGCCAGTCCCGTCAGACAGCAGACTGCTCCACTTGGCCCCTGAGAGCGACGCCCATAATCTCATCAGAGTGGGTGGTCGTCTGAGAAGGGCCCCAGACTTAACGGATGACGTCAAGTTCCCGATAGTTCTCAACAGCCGACACAAGGTCACAGAGCTCATCATAAAGAAATACGACGAGGACGTGCACCACGCCGGGGCAGAGAGAGTCTTCGCTGAGATCAGACGTCGCTATTGGATACTGCAAGGAAGAGAAGCAGTACGACGCTTCCAGCGGACCTGTCTAGACTGTCGCAAGTGGCGAGCACAGCCCAGTATACCCCGGATGGCTGACCTACCCCCCTGTCGCCTCCGACTCGGCGACAAGCCCTTTCACTCCACCTGTATGGACTGCTTCGGCCCGCTGTATGTGAAGAAAGGAAGAGGGACGGAGAAGCGGTGGGGTATTGTATTCAAATGCATGACCACCCGAGCGATACACATAAAACTCCTTCCAACCATGAGTACGGACTCATTCCTTATGGCCTTCCGGAGATTCACAGCGCGGAAAGGAAAACCGTCTATATTATTGTCTGATCACGGGACAAACTTCAAAGGCGGATAAAGAGAGCTGAGAGAGAGCTTCCAAGCTATGGGCCCAGAACTTAAGACCCACCTCGCTCCCTCTCAGATTGATTTCCAGTTTAACCCCCCGAGCGCCCCTCACTTCGGGGGAACTTGGGAACGAGAAGTACGTTCAATAAAGACAGCCCTGTACGCCGTGCTTGGGGCCCAGACCGTGGCGGAAGAAGTCCTCACGACAGTCCTCACGGAGATCGAGGGAGTATTGAACTCAAAGCCCCTCGGTTACGTCTCAAGTGATGTAGCAGATATCGACCCAGTCACCCCCAACACTCTCTTGATGGGGCGGCTGGACCCCGCGCTCCCACAGACAGTGTACAGACCTGAGGAAGCGAACGGCCGAAGAATGTGGAGGTACAGTCAAGTATTGGCTGACAAGTTTTGGAACAGTTTCCTCCTCCACTATCTACCGTCTCTACAGACCCGCCAGAAATGGGTAAAAGAAAGAGACAATTTGACGGAGGGCACAGTCGTCATGATTATCGACCAGTCACTACCCCGAGCTATGTGGCCGGCCGGCCGTGTAAGCAAAGTGATCACTGGTGCCGACGGAAAGGTCAGAGCGGCAGAAGTGCTCGTCCAGGGACAGACATACACCCGACCCGTGGCGAGGCTGATAGAGTTGCCAAGGCTCCCCGACTCTCTTAATGACGACCATGACCCACTGACTTTGTGAATTGCCCTACTCCTCACAACGGACATTGAGTAGTGGACAAGGCGGTTAATCTGTCTCTGCTTATCTAATTAGGTGCGGACTAATTAGGAGGCGGCTGTTACAAAGGGTCAGATTAAACCGAATATATATATTTATTACTTGAGATATATTGTATAATATTTGTATATCGTCTGATATCCCTTGTATATTCTTTGTACATATACACGGAATATCCCTTTACCTAGGTACAGGCCAGACCATAATATTCGTTCTCCTATTGGACAGCGACCCCCTAGGCGCCACGGCCATACCCCCAATGTCTAGTTCAATGTCTAGTTCAATGTCTAGTCATGTTGAGACATGTCTCAACATGCCCAGGTTTGCGCAGTAATACGAGACAGAAATGAGGCTGGCACTAGATTATTCATCTTACGTATAAATACGTTGCAGGTGGATACAGCAGTTAGTTACCCCAACAAGTTGAAGCCTTCACCACGATACAACGTGCCATGAAGTGGGCCCGTTTTGCCCCTAAATAGAGCCTTGAGACCGCGTGCAAATTGATAGCTAAAGTGTCAGAGTTTAACACTGTATCGTCGAGTTCGACTTATTCTATTATCAAGTAATAGTCTATTATGTATAGTGTATCGTGCGGCTACCGTTCTACAGTGACCAGCATTACCAACGTTTCATCGTACCGAGCTAGTGTGCTTATCCAGGCTGGGCGGCCTAACCTTGTGCCGCCATCCGAGGAGCCCTAGACGAGAACCGTGTGGATATGTACACTGGATAACCTACACCGACGAATGCAGAGCCCTTTTCGGCTGGATTATATTGCTTTGGTCCTGTGGCTGCTGGAGCAGAGAACCGTCTACCCCCACTACCGTGTGGGATCTACCCTGTGAGGAGCCCCGTCGAGCCCGCCTCTAGGACTCAGAGGCTGGCTAGCTTTCATCCATGCTGCAGTGCATACCGGAGTATAGCTGTTGCTTTGTCTAAGGACCAAGGGATTATTGCACCGTCTCCTGTACCTGGAGTCTCTTTATTCCTCGTTGATCCAGACTTTTGCTCCCGACAATTCCTCTCCCCTGCTGGCTTACAACCGGAGGGAACCCCCCTAGTATCTCCAGCTGACCTACGAGTGTACCTTATATAATTCTTGTGCTACAGGTGGTATTAATTATCACCATCGTAATATGCTCATGGACTTACGCTCTTGACCTATTCATGCACATTCTTCGCCTTACTAGCGCGACTCTAATTCTCAATACTGTAATATAATATTGCTGCTCTTCTAATAAATATTCCAAACAGGACTTTCTTTGTTAAGCCGTGTTATTGTGTGGGTGTTCATCACATATACCTGTGTACTGTATGGCCAGTAATTAAAGTACATAACTCAGTAGTGGTTTAATGATACCATACTTTCAATACAGTCAGGGAATTGTACCCCTCAGTTACAGTCTTTATTAGTATTTTGAGCTGTCCAGGCAGAATTGCAGCAATGGTCTTAGGGAGCCGTTGATATCTGACATCACCGTTTACAAGTCCGCCTTTTATTTATCCCATAACACGCGTTGTGTCTTCTTGGTTCGACAGCAGTGAACAATCTCCGTGAAGTTTCTCAGAGTTCCGCTCGGGTCAGTCCATTATTTCACATCCCATGGGGGGTGTTTCATCACTTTCATGACCATATATGGATAATCATGCACGAGCATTGACGGTAGAACAAAGTGGTATTCATCAACACGGAGGAGCATAGGACCTGTGTACGCACGGTTGATGAATCCCAATATTTCTGTGCGTGCACTGATTCTAAATTCTGTGCTTACGTGTGGAAATAAAACATATTCTACGCCACGTTGATGAATGAGGGCCCTGGTGCGATCAGAACAGAGGAGTGGTGCGATCAGAACAGAGGCGTGGTGTGTGATCAGAACAGAGGAGTGGTGCGATCAGAACAGAGGCATGGTGCGATCAGAACAGAGGAGTGGTGCGATCAGAACAGAGGCGTGGTGCGATCAGAACAGAGGCGTGGTGTGTGATCAGAACAGAGGTGTGGTGTGTGATCAGAACAGAGGCGTGGTGCGATCAGAACAGAGGCGTGGTGCGATCAGAACAGAGGCCTGGTGCGATCAGAACAGAGGCCTGGTGCGATCAGAACAGAGGAGTGGTGCGATCAGAACAGAGGCGTGGTGTGCGATCAGAACAGAGGCCTGGTGCGATCAGAACAGAGGCGTGGTGTGCGATCAGAACAGAGGCCTGGTGCGATCAGAACAGAGGCGTGGTGTGTGATCAGAACAGAGGCCTGGTGCGATCAGAACAGAGGAGTGGTGCGATCAGAACAGAGGCGTGGTGCAATCAGAACAGAGGAGTGGTGCGATCAGAACAGAGGAGTGGTGCGATCAGAACAGAGGCGTGGTGTGTGATCAGAACAGAGGCCTGGTGTGATCAGAACAGAGGAGTGGTGCGATCAGAACAGAGGCGTGGTGTGTGATCAGAACAGAGGAGTGGTGTGTGATCAGAACAGAGGTGTGGTGTGCGATCAGAACAGAGGAGTGGTGTGTGATCAGAACAGAGGAGTGGTGTGTGATCAGAACAGAGATGTGGTGTGTGATCAGAACAGAGGCGTGGTGCGATCAGAACAGAGGAGTGGTGTGTGATCAGAACAGAGGAGTGGTGCGATCAGAACAGAGGCGTGGTGTGTGATCAGAACAGAGGCGTGGTGTGTGATCAGAACAGAGGCCTGGTGCGATCAGAACAGAGGAGTGGTGCGATCAGAACAGAGGAGTGGTGCCATCAGAACAGAGGCGTGGTGTGTGATCAGAACAGAGGTGTGGTGCGATCAGAACAGAGGAGTGGTGCGATCAGAACAGAGGCGTGGTGCGATCAGAACACAGGAGTGGTGTGTGATCAGAACAGAGGAGTGGTGTGTGATCAGAACAGAGGAGTGGTGTGTGATCAGAACAGAGGAGTGGTGCGATCAGAACAGAGGCGTGGTGTGATCAGAACAGAGGCGTGGTGCGATCAGAACACAGGAGTGGTGTGTGATCAGAACAGAGGAGTGGTATGTGATCAGAACAGAGGCGTGGTGCAATCAGAACAGAGGAGTGATGTGTGATCAGAACAGAGGAGTGGTGTGTGATCAGAACAGAGGAGTGGTGCGATCAGAACAGAGGCGTGGTGTGATCAGAACAGAGGAGTGGTGTGTGATCAGAACAGAGGAGTGGTGCGATCAAAACAGAGGCGTGGTGCGATCAGAACAGAGGCGTGGTGCGATCAGAACAGAGGAGTGATGTGTGATCAGAACAGAGGAGTGGTGTGTGATCAGAACAGAGGAGTGGTGTGTGATCAGAACAGAGGAGTGGTGTGTGATCAGAACAGAGATGTGGTATGTGATCAGAACAGAGGCGTGGTGCGATCAGAACAGAGGCGTGGTGCGATCAGAACTGAGGAGTGGTGTGTGATCAGAACAGAGGAGTGGTGCGATCAGAACAGAGGCGTGGTGCGATCAGAACAGAGGAGTGGTGTGTGATCAGAACAGAGGCGTGGTGCGATCAGAACAGAGGAGTGGTGTGTGATCAGAACAGAGGAGTGGTGTGTGATCAGAACAGAGGAGTGGTGTGTGATCAGAACAGTGGAGTGGTGTGTGATCAGAACAGAGGCGTGGTGCGATCAGAACACAGGAGTGGTGTGTGATCCGAACAGAAGAGTGGTGTGTGATCAGAACAGAGGAGTGGTGTGTGATCAGAACAGAGGTGTGGTATGTGATCAGAACAGAGGAGTGGTGTGATCAGAACAGAGGCATGGTGCGATCAGAACAGAGGTGTGGTATGTGATCAGAACAGAGGAGTGGTGTGATCAGAACAGAGGAGTGGTGTGTGATCAGAACAGAGGAGTGGTAAATAATCATAATAATACATTTTATTTATAAAGCGCTTTTCAGGAACCCAAAGACGCTGACAATGAGCAAAACAAATTAACAGAGAAACAAAGAACCACAAGGAATAAGCAACAGTATGAAGACGCAGGACATACAACATCGGGTAACAAGTAACAGATACAGAGTCCAGTAGGGGAACAGTCAGGGAAGTAAGGAAACCGAGGGGAGGGGGGGGCAGGAGAGGGAGAGAAGGTAGGGAAGGGGAAAGGGAGGTGGTAGGTTGGAGGAGGGTGGTTATGGGTAGGGAAGGTGGTGTGTGATCAGAACAGAGGCGTGGTGCGGTCAGTACAGGGGAGTGGTGCGTTCTGTCATCGTTCTGAGGTTCTGCCACATTGCCTCTGGAATCAGCCTGTTCAAACTGAAGTTTCACCGTATCCCTGTACCGCCCCTTTGCCTCCGTCACTGTTCTCCGTAGGTTGTAGCGCGCCACCTTGTGCTCGTCCATGTTGCCTCCTGATGTTGTAGGCTGAGGTGCGCACATTCAGAGCTTCGCAGACTTAGGCAATATATAGGCAATACAAAGATAAAAATAAGCAGTATAAACAATATTATAATTACTCTGAATATAAGAATATGAGCAAGTAAGCAGTGTAATCAAAGGTGCAGATGAGGGTCTGTATGTCCCATCAGTTACATTATACGTTACAATAAATATGGTCAATAGCACTTAGAATCTGAATATATACTATGAGTAAGTAAAGTAAACACAGGTGCAGTATACTCAAGGTACCAGGGGCGGATTTATGATTGTAGGAGATCCGGGGCTTAGCCCCGATTTTTTTACTTCGACACCACAACCTTTAACTTATACCGCCACCTTAAAGCGGACAAAAGGCACTAGAGAACACTTAAATTCACACCCTTTAATTAATGAAGCAAACAATAATAATAAATAATAATAATAATAATAATAATAATAATAATAATAATAATAATAATAATAATAATAATAATAATAATAATAATAATAATAATAATAATAATAATAATAATAATAATAATAATAATAATAATAATAATAATAATACACTGTATTTGTATAGCACCTTTCATACAAGAATTGCAGCTCAAAGTGCTTCACAGCAGTAAAAAAAGACATAAAAGCATAAAATGAGCACAACATTGGCAGATCAAGAGCAATGCATAAAGTGCAGACATAAAGCATAAAATAGATAGCAGCAAAATAGACAAAGTCAAGGTAAGACATAGAACATTAACACTTTAAGGACCAGCCACGAGTTTATACGTGTTACGGTGCCATGCGTTGTGGACCAGAGCCACGAGTTAACTCGTGGCAAGTTGTTATTGTTTTATTCCATATTAATAAACGGATCAAGGTCCCCGATCGGCTCTGCAGATTTACAGACCAGATTTAAATCTGCGACATGCAATACCGGCCAGATCCTCTTAGGGGCGCCATCGCTGTCTGGGGCGTTTCATATGAGCCTCGATCCCAGCCGAACATACTCCATCTTTGATCACGTTACCGAACGCAGATTTCAGCCTGGAATAATGGGATTTATGATCAGCCAATGGACATATCGATCTACCAGATTCCGATGACTAATGACAAAATGCTGCCGGCGATCACATGGGCTGACGGTAGGATACTATTCCCCCAAATTACAGCTGGATTGGACATTGTTGTAACACGCAAGTGATCGATCAGTGAAAATGGCTACTTGAACGCACACTGTATTGCTAATCAATAATACTGATTTCATCCATAGATGCTCTGTAAGGGCCCGCGTCCACCTGGCGCATATTTCTAGCTGAAACATGCTGGCAGTGCGACCGGTAGAATGGGGCGGGGCGCATGCGGTGAGAAAAAGTTCAGAACGTTTCAACTCTCTAGGCTGTATGCGGCCGCATAGAAAAGCTGAAAGGCGGTGAAAAAAAAAGCCGACCGCAGCACACTTACTATAGGCGGCCGCATGCGGCCGCATACGCTCCCTCCCCATTGGAATACATTGAAAAAAGACGCGTGCGGTCATAAATGTGAGGCAGGTGGACGCGAGCCTTAATAGTCCGGATGCTACGCAGTTTGTTTTATTTCATTCGTAAAAAAAAAAAACCTCAGCTCAGAACTAAGCAAAATCTGCATATGGCTCGCTGATAACAAACTATCATTACACATGGGCAAAACAGAGTCCATTCTCTTCGGTTCAAATAACAAACTCAGCAAGACCGACGGCTTCTCAGTTACAGTGGGTGACAATATTGTCACAAGGAAAGAAGATATTACCTACCTGGGTTCCATCCTAGAGGCAAATCTTTCCTGTGACAAAATGGCATCCAATGTAATAAAAAAAGTCAACCAACGAACTCGTTTCTTGTACCGGATCTCCTCACTGGTAAACAAGAATACCCTGAAGACTCTAGCAGGAGCACTCATTCAAGGGTACTACGACTATGCTTGCACCTCATGGTACCAAAGCACCTCAAAGGCGCTAAAAACAAAATTACAAACATCTCAAAACAAACTGGTCAGACTACTGCTTGACCTTACTCCTAGAACCCACCTCACCCCTGCCCACTTTGACAACCTAGGATGGCTTAGAGTAGACGACAGAGTACAGCAACTTGCAATGGGCCTGGTCTACAAGATACACTACACGACCAAGGTACCCATGTACATGACTAAATACTTCCCAAAGGTCAGTGAATACCACGATCACAACACCAGAGGGAGCTCCACAAATCATGTTAAACCCAGATTCGGCTCAAACAAGGGACTAAACACGTTTCGCAATTATGCCACATCAATGTGGAACGCCCTACCCAAAGCTGTAAAGGAATGTGAATCACTACCCACTTTCAAAAACACTCTCAAAAAACACCTAAGGGAGACTGCAACTCGAAACTGGCCCCTGTAAATGTCCGAACACAACCCCCGCCAATGTACAGTAAATTACCAAGTATGGTCTTGTCAATAATCCAATGTACAGTGTTGTTTGTACAGTTGTACAGTATCCCCCACCCACCCCTCCTACCCACCCCCCCCCCCCCACCCACCCAACCACCTCCAATGTACAGTCCCCACCCACCCCTCCTACCCAACCCCCCCCCCCCCCCCCCCCCCCACTCCTACCCCCCCCCCCCCCCCAACCACCTCCAATGTACAGTCCCACCCCCACCTACCCAATCCAATGTACAGTTTCTACGCCTAATGTATATACTCTTTTCTTTCTGGACTCTTTTTGTATCACAAATACAGTACTGTAATTGCAAATCTGGTATGTCATAAATGTATAGATGTAGCAGTACTGTCTATCTGTATGTCATGTATGTCATATATGTTACGATGAATTGGAAATGGGGGACCCTGGTGTAAACAAGACGAAAGTCTTTCTCTGGTCTGCATCCCCTTAACAATTGTATGTATTGAGCTGTACTGCACTGTACCCATTCTGCAATCTGTTAATAAAGTTTTCATTCATTCATTCATTCATTCATATATACAACAGAAATGGCGTTTGATATAACGTGACTAGCCTTTAGCCTCATATCTAGCTCCCCAGAAAAAAAACGAGGCGAAAACTGCAATAAACCTTATATTCACTGCGCTATAAAATGACAACCAACCGATGGATTTTTATTTTCTTTAAGCCATTATGAAGGCACGGTTTATGCACTCAAGTGACAATGAGAATGGACAGATAGCAATACTATAAAGTATATATATAGCTGTTAGAAAGTACATCGGTTTGTTGACAAAGCTCAGTCCTCTGGACTATAAATCGCCGCGGGACTCTGGTCGCCAAAGTGTTAAATCACATTGTTTTTCATATTAGGATCTAAGATCAAAGGACCAAAAGTGACCAAAATTGTAATTTTTGTTTTAGTCATGCTCCACCTGCCTTGATCTATAAGGTTTTCGTGTGTTGATAAATAAATCTCAACATTTGAAAGAAATAGAATAAAATGATGCAATAGTGCATTGCAATAAAATAGTTATCATCGTATTTTTTCGGGAGGCCGGTAAGGAGTGCATTACAGTAGTCGAGTCGGCTTGAGATAAAGGCATGGATCTGGTTTTCAGCGTCCTTTTGATTTATAAATGGCCGTACTTTAGCTATGTTTCTAAGGTGGAAGAATTATGTTTTTGTCAACTTGTTGATTGTGATTTAAAGATTAGGTCTGAGTCTACCATAACACCAAGACTTAACTCACTCAAATACAGTTAGCAGCTGGATAGACTACAGATGGAAATTAGCTTCTGCTAAATCTGGTGCAAACATATTTTCATGTAACAATGATTAATTGTCCACTTATTTTTTTTTATTCTTTTTTTGAAAGTAGATTTGGGGCTTTTCAGAAAACATTCGGGGCTTGAGCCCAAGTAGCCACCCCCTAGCCCCGCCCCTGCAAGGTACCCTAACTGATATGATATACATACGTTATACACTATAGTCCGTGCAGTTTAGTTGGTAATGTCAGATAGACTGAGTGCAGTCAGTCAGATGGACTGAGCAAGCGTGTAGTGACTGCTCTAACCAGTCACCACCTGCTCTAACCAGTCACTGCCCGCCTGCTCTAACCAGTCACTACATGCCTGCTCTAACCAGTCACTACATACCTGTTCTAACCAGTCACTACATACCTGTTCTAACCAGTCACTACACGCCTGCTCTAACCAGTCACTACACGCCTGCTCTAACCAGTCACTGCACGCCTGTTCTAACCAGTCACTACACGCCTGCTCTAACCAGTCACTACACGCCTGCTCTAACCAGTCACTGCACGCCTGCTCTAACCAGTCACTACACTGCGTGGTGGCAGGTGTCCTCACCATCGTGGCCGATGAAGCTCCTTTTCTACCAAACTACACCTCCCCATAATAATGAATGGGTTGTCCTTCAGTAGAAAATAGTTCCTACATGAAACTGCTCACAACAACGTCTGTGGATTTTTTCTTGAGTAACCGGGTCGCTTATAGCTTATCCGCAACAGTAAGTTACTTCCGGGGTAGGCCTGATTGGCCCCGACAGGCACGTGACGCGCAACTTTCTCTGCCGCGCGGCACGCTCCGCGGAGCCGAGCGGCAGAGCTTGCGGAATTACGTAACCGTCCAAATACGCCATGACTTTCATTCAGCGCTTCAGCTCACCTGGCAGAGCAGCCGTCCTGCGATCCTGCGGTCTGTTGTTGGTGAGTTCGAATCCCATCAAATCTTTTTTTTTTAACGTGATTTTTTTTTTAACGTGTATTCTTTCGCCGGTTAAGGTTAGGCATGGTTAAGGTTAAGGTTAAGGTTAGGCATTGTTTCGGAGTTGGTTAAGGTTAGAACGGTTAAGTTTAGGCGCTGTTAAGGAGCTGGTTAAGGTTAGAGTTTGTCTTAGAGAATGGCAATATTCTTTCTATGGTTAAGGTTAGGCATGGTTAAGGTTAAGGTTAAGGTTAGGCATTGTTTCGGAGTTGGTTAAGGTTAGAACGGTTAAGTTTAGGCGCTGTTAAGGAGCTGGTTAAGGTTAGAGTTTGTGTTAGAGAATGGCAATAGACAGCCTATTTCCGCGCGACAGCTCTCAGCAGCCTCGTTGCGCGTCCTGAGTTTGCCGCGTCACGTGCCTGTCGGGGCCAATCAGGCCTACCCCGGAAGTCACTTACTGTTGCGGAACAGTTACACGCAACCGGGTCATGATTTCTGGACAGAGAAATTGCTTCTGAGTGCTTTTGGTGCTTTGAGCACCACAAGCCAAGTGCCATTCAGCTCCATTGTACTGGAGTGACAGCAGACATCTCCACAGCAGATATCTCTATGGCAGATACAGCAGACTGTAGCACTCAACACTTTGATGAACATTGTTACTCAGCTGATAGAGTTGTGCCCTTCCTGATGACTTGTACAGGACTTGTAAGTCGCTTTGGATAAAAGCGTCAGCTAAATGACTAAATGTAAATGTAGATATCTCCATGATAGATATCTCTATGGTACAGTAGATATCTCTAGGTCTAACAATCTGGGTGGATACTAGTTAGAACTCCGGGTAAAGGGGTGTTCAAGTTCAACTGGGCCAGCACGAGTTCTAGTCGCTGGTGGAACACTGACGTCTTACATATCTATCCCTGCTGCACGTCCCATAGTTTATGTCCCATGAAATAAGGCACTACCATGAGGAGTATAATATAGGCCTATGTTGAAAAACAACACAAAACTAAAAGAAACTAACAAACAAACAAAAAAACACAACTCTCACTATAACAACAGCTATCTCACTAGACTAGACTATAATATCACATATCCATGTCAATGTGAGCTTATACACAAACAAGTCAGGCAACTATATAGGATATGACTATGAATGTTCTTGATATGGATTAGTGGTGGTAAATCCGGTTATTTTTAAGGATCTGGGTTAGTGTGAGTCACTCACTGCTGAAGTGATCCGGTTATATTATCATACTGGTCATTGCGTCTCGCTCTTTGCCATTATGAGATATCTCTTATCTCCTAGCACCTACTGTGCTCACGAACAAACAATTGCACTCCATGCACGTGACCAGGCCACGCCCCCGCGTCCTGCTATATGACGCCGGACATGGTCACACTCTACCTTCCTCTTTTTTGTTTCCTACACGGACGTTGCAGTGCACTCCGTGAACTAGTTGTTATGAAACACAGTGAGAAATGACACAATGTTGGGTTTTCGCCGGAAGGTTCACCAGCCCCTGGAATCTTCTCGGCACATCCTAACAGCGCATCGGGCCTGTCCTGGGGTTCCTCATCTCGTGACAGCGGATCGAGGGACGTCGCGTGACGGTTAGCAGTCGAGCTACATCACGCACAGGTAGGCATGCGTTGTCAGGAATTGATGCTACAAATGAAGCCAAAAATAGTCCTGGAACCACAGTTTGGGGACCGTTTGGGCATCGTTAACGGTAACAATGACCAGCGGGGGCGCTCGAATACAGCTGGTGACAACGGCCCGAAACGCCGGCTTTTTGTTCATTCATTGGAGGAGCTCCGCGCTGGACAAAGCTCAAGTTACATTCAGTTCGATTACAGCTGGTGACATCATTCATAGGATGCTACAACGTCCTATGTCTACAGACTGTATGAATGAATGTTGCTGAATTAAAGAATGAATAAGTTAAACGTGTCAATTCAGCAGTCAAAGTGTAGGCTATATATCAAATCTAACTTCATTAGACGGCAGACGTACGGTTCTCTTGTCCATTCATTTCATCAGAAGAAAGCGTTAGTGTAATGGTTTTTGGTAACAATAAGTTTGTGTACGCAATGTTGCTATTAATCTATTCCTCCCATGCAGTCCATCTGTTTTCTTTGAAAACATAACGTTAATAAGGAATGCAAATATGTTCGCATTCATAGCTGTGACCGAAAGTGAGGTAGAGGCGGAAGTGGCCGTGGTCTTGTGGCTTGTACTTATCCCTCTCATGCAGATGGCCCGGGTTTGAATCCCGCTTTCTAATTTATTTATTTGATTATTTATAAAATTAAATGGAGTTCTAAATGGCTAAATACATATTAAGGGGCGCTATATGTGAAAGCGCCATTTAGCTATATGTGTATTTAGCCATTTAGAACTCCATTTCATTTTATAAATAATAATAAAAATAAAATACAAAGCGGGATTATTTTGGCTGCTGTTTCCACATTTAGGAGCAGAGAAGAAGCATATTGGACGTGAGGTTCTGATATGAATTGATTAATATATCTGCATTATTTTATTCCACTTTATGCTTTGCTCTTGCTGCTTGTTTTACACTGATTTTATGTTTTATTTCTTACTGATGTAAAGCACTTTATACTGCAATCCCCTGTATGAAAGGTGCTATACAAATAAAGTTATTATTATTATTATTATTATTATTATTACTGAGACACAGTGCTCTCAGATAGTTTTTAAACCAGCTCAAAGCCGTTTTACCAAGACCTATATGCAGGGACCGAAACTAGAGAGCGCCACCCGCCATTTGCGCTCAGTTTTTACGTTTGGCGCCTCCCACTGAGACGTCTGAGCGCCGTGTGACGGGCAATCAAATAGTCATGTGAAAACCGAAAATCATGATCCAATTCTTTAGCAGAGTTCTCACTCGCTGTCTCAGCACAGACATGAAGCGCGCACCGCGCACTGCTGCTGCTACCCCCTCCCCACCTGTTTCTGTATGCCTGCATGTAAACAGAGGCTATTGCCTCCGAGTCACCGTGACGTTAGTTAGCACTGCTGCTGCTGCTACCCCTGTATGCCTGCATGTAAACAGAGGCTATTGCCTCACCGTGACGTTAGTCTAGTCAGTGTGGGACCTTTGTGAGATAACGTTAGCTACCGTTACAAAATGACCCAGTCAACTATTCACTTAGTTTAATACACGAGGCATTGTGTAACGTTATCCAGCCGGCTATCTACGGATAGCTCCCGACATCAACAAATCCTCCAGCAATAGTCCAGTGCATAATACCTCCGTTGGCTAGGTAACTAGTCACTACGAAATGTCGCAGTAAACTAAATAGTTCACTGAGGCGTTGTCCCAACGCCATCCAGCAGTAGCTACAGATAGCTCTTGGCATCAATGTCCTACAACAACATGCGTATTCGAGTCCCTGGTTTACATCGCATGAGTGAGGGCTGCTGACTAGGGTCCAGGTGCAGCGCCGGAGAATTCTTTTGCATGCTGAATGTAGCATTTAGGGTCCAGCTGCACCCCCGGAGAATCCTTGCTGGAGCTGGAGGCCACTCGAGTATACACACAGACAGTGGAGCTGTTTGCAGACAGTGAGGTGGCGATGTCTCGCAGATAACACAATCACAAGTATGATTATATAATATATATATTTTATTAAAAAAAAACTCTATAAAATAATAATATAAGAAATCGGGTAAGAAATATGCTTGGCGGGTAGATTCTTCCCATCTACCCACCACTGGCCGGTGAGTCAAAAAGTTAATTTCGCTCCCTGCCTATATGCAGCCAAGCCTCTGCAGTAATGCGTAAAATATAAGATGACAGAATCTCATTGGATAACTTCATCATACTGTAAATACAGCACATATGATTGATTGATTGATTGAAAAGTTTATTAACAGATTGCAGAATGGTTACAGTACAGTACAGCTCAATACATACAATTGTTAAGGGGATGCAGACCAGAGAAAGACTTTCGTCTTGTTTACATCAGGGTCCCCCATTTTCAATTCATACTGTATGACATACTGTATCCTTGTCTCTAAAACAGACTCCAAAAAAGCTGGTTACTGCCCGCCTGCTCTAACCAGTCACTACATGCCTGCTCTAACCAGTCACTACATACCTGTTCTAACCAGTCACTACATACCTGTTCTAACCAGTCACTACACGCCTGCTCTAACCAGTCACTACACGCCTGCTCTAACCAGTCACTGCACGCCTGTTCTAACCAGTCACTACACGCCTGCTCTAACCAGTCACTACACGCCTGCTCTAACCAGTCACTGCACGCCTGCTCTAACCAGTCACTACACTGCGTGGTGGCAGGTGTCCTCACCATCGTGGCCGATGAAGCTCCTTTTCTACCAAACTACACCTCCCCATAATAATGAATGGGTTGTCCTTCAGTAGAAAATAGTTCCTACATGAAACTGCTCACAACAACGTCTGTGGATTTTTTCTTGAGTAACCGGGTCGCTTATAGCTTATCCGCAACAGTAAGTTACTTCCGGGGTAGGCCTGATTGGCCCCGACAGGCACGTGACGCGCAACTTTCTCTGCCGCGCGGCACGCTCCGCGGAGCCGAGCGGCAGAGCTTGCGGAATTACGTAACCGTCCAAATACGCCATGACTTTCATTCAGCGCTTCAGCTCACCTGGCAGAGCAGCCGTCCTGCGATCCTGCGGTCTGTTGTTGGTGAGTTCGAATCCCATCAAATCTTTTTTTTTTAACGTGATTTTTTTTTTAACGTGTATTCTTTCGCCGGTTAAGGTTAGGCATGGTTAAGGTTAAGGTTAAGGTTAGGCATTGTTTCGGAGTTGGTTAAGGTTAGAACGGTTAAGTTTAGGCGCTGTTAAGGAGCTGGTTAAGGTTAGAGTTTGTCTTAGAGAATGGCAATATTCTTTCTATGGTTAAGGTTAGGCATGGTTAAGGTTAAGGTTAAGGTTAGGCATTGTTTCGGAGTTGGTTAAGGTTAGAACGGTTAAGTTTAGGCGCTGTTAAGGAGCTGGTTAAGGTTAGAGTTTGTGTTAGAGAATGGCAATAGACAGCCTATTTCCGCGCGACAGCTCTCAGCAGCCTCGTTGCGCGTCCTGAGTTTGCCGCGTCACGTGCCTGTCGGGGCCAATCAGGCCTACCCCGGAAGTCACTTACTGTTGCGGAACAGTTACACGCAACCGGGTCATGATTTCTGGACAGAGAAATTGCTTCTGAGTGCTTTTGGTGCTTTGAGCACCACAAGCCAAGTGCCATTCAGCTCCATTGTACTGGAGTGACAGCAGACATCTCCACAGCAGATATCTCTATGGCAGATACAGCAGACTGTAGCACTCAACACTTTGATGAACATTGTTACTCAGCTGATAGAGTTGTGCCCTTCCTGATGACTTGTACAGGACTTGTAAGTCGCTTTGGATAAAAGCGTCAGCTAAATGACTAAATGTAAATGTAAATGTAGATATCTCCATGATAGATATCTCTATGGTACAGTAGATATCTCTAGGTCTAACAATCTGGGTGGATACTAGTTAGAACTCCGGGTAAAGGGGTGTTCAAGTTTAACTGGGCCAGCACGAGTTCTAGTCGCTGGTGGAACACTGACGTCTTACATATCTATCCCTGCTGCACGTCCCATAGTTTATGTCCCATGAAATAAGGCACTACCATGAGGAGTATAATATAGGCCTATGTTGAAAAACAACACAAAACTAAAAGAAACTAACAAACAAACAAAAAAACACAACTCTCACTATAACAACAGCTATCTCACTAGACTAGACTATAATATCACATATCCATGTCAATGTGAGCTTATACACAAACAAGTCAGGCAACTATATAGGATATGACTATGAATGTTCTTGATATGGATTAGTGGTGGTAAATCCGGTTATTTTTAAGGATCTGGGTTAGTGTGAGTCACTCACTGCTGAAGTGATCCGGTTATATTATCATACTGGTCATTGCGTCTCGCTCTTTGCCATTATGAGATATCTCTTATCTCCTAGCACCTACTGTGCTCACGAACAAACAATTGCACTCCATGCACGTGACCAGGCCACGCCCCCGCGTCCTGCTATATGACGCCGGACATGGTCACACTCTACCTTCCTCTTTTTTGTTTCCTACACGGACGTTGCAGTGCACTCCGTGAACTAGTTGTTATGAAACACAGTGAGAAATGACACAATGTTGGGTTTTCGCCGGAAGGTTCACCAGCCCCTGGAATCTTCTCGGCACATCCTAACAGCGCATCGGGCCTGTCCTGGGGTTCCTCATCTCGTGACAGCGGATCGAGGGACGTCGCGTGACGGTTAGCAGTCGAGCTACATCACGCACAGGTAGGCATGCGTTGTCAGGAATTGATGCTACAAATGAAGCCAAAAATAGTCCTGGAACCACAGTTTGGGGACCGTTTGGGCATCGTTAACGGTAACAATGACCAGCGGGGGCGCTCGAATACAGCTGGTGACAACGGCCCGAAACGCCGGCTTTTTGTTCATTCATTGGAGGAGCTCCGCGCTGGACAAAGCTCAAGTTACATTCAGTTCGATTACAGCTGGTGACATCATTCATAGGATGCTACAACGTCCTATGTCTACAGACTGTATGAATGAATGTTGCTGAATTAAAGAATGAATAAGTTAAACGTGTCAATTCAGCAGTCAAAGTGTAGGCTATATATCAAATCTAACTTCATTAGACGGCAGACGTACGGTTCTCTTGTCCATTCATTTCATCAGAAGAAAGCGTTAGTGTAATGGTTTTTGGTAACAATAAGTTTGTGTACGCAATGTTGCTATTAATCTATTCCTCCCATGCAGTCCATCTGTTTTCTTTGAAAACATAACGTTAATAAGGAATGCAAATATGTTCGCATTCATAGCTGTGACCGAAAGTGAGGTAGAGGCGGAAGTGGCCGTGGTCTTGTGGCTTGTACTTATCCCTCTCATGCAGATGGCCCGGGTTTGAATCCCGCTTTCTAATTTATTTATTTGATTATTTATAAAATTAAATGGAGTTCTAAATGGCTAAATACATATTAAGGGGCGCTATATGTGAAAGCGCCATTTAGCTATATGTGTATTTAGCCATTTAGAACTCCATTTCATTTTATAAATAATAATAAAAATAAAATACAAAGCGGGATTATTTTGGCTGCTGTTTCCACATTTAGGAGCAGAGAAGAAGCATATTGGACGTGAGGTTCTGATATGAATTGATTAATATATCTGCATTATTTTATTCCACTTTATGCTTTGCTCTTGCTGCTTGTTTTACACTGATTTTATGTTTTATTTCTTACTGATGTAAAGCACTTTATACTGCAATCCCCTGTATGAAAGGTGCTATACAAATAAAGTTATTATTATTATTATTATTATTATTACTGAGACACAGTGCTCTCAGATAGTTTTTAAACCAGCTCAAAGCCGTTTTACCAAGACCTATATGCAGGGACCGAAACTAGAGAGCGCCACCCGCCATTTGCGCTCAGTTTTTACGTTTGGCGCCTCCCACTGAGACGTCTGAGCGCCGTGTGACGGGCAATCAAATAGTCATGTGAAAACCGAAAATCATGATCCAATTCTTTAGCAGAGTTCTCACTCGCTGTCTCAGCACAGACATGAAGCGCGCACCGCGCACTGCTGCTGCTACCCCCTCCCCACCTGTTTCTGTATGCCTGCATGTAAACAGAGGCTATTGCCTCCGAGTCACCGTGACGTTAGTTAGCACTGCTGCTGCTGCTGCTACCCCTGTATGCCTGCATGTAAACAGAGGCTATTGCCTCACCGTGACGTTAGTCTAGTCAGTGTGGGACCTTTGTGAGATAACGTTAGCTACCGTTACAAAATGACCCAGTCAACTATTCACTTAGTTTAATACACGAGGCATTGTGTAACGTTATCCAGCCGGCTATCTACGGATAGCTCCCGACATCAACAAATCCTCCAGCAATAGTCCAGTGCATAATACCTCCGTTGGCTAGGTAACTAGTCACTACGAAATGTCGCAGTAAACTAAATAGTTCACTGAGGCGTTGTCCCAACGCCATCCAGCAGTAGCTACAGATAGCTCTTGGCATCAATGTCCTACAACAACATGCGTATTCGAGTCCCTGGTTTACATCGCATGAGTGAGGGCTGCTGACTAGGGTCCAGGTGCAGCGCCGGAGAATTCTTTTGCATGCTGAATGTAGCATTTAGGGTCCAGCTGCACCCCCGGAGAATCCTTGCTGGAGCTGGAGGCCACTCGAGTATACACACAGACAGTGGAGCTGTTTGCAGACAGTGAGGTGGCGATGTCTCGCAGATAACACAATCACAAGTATGATTATATAATATATATATTTTATTAAAAAAAAACTCTATAAAATAATAATATAAGAAATCGGGTAAGAAATATGCTTGGCGGGTAGATTCTTCCCATCTACCCACCACTGGCCGGTGAGTCAAAAAGTTAATTTCGCTCCCTGCCTATATGCAGCCAAGCCTCTGCAGTAATGCGTAAAATATAAGATGACAGAATCTCATTGGATAACTTCATCATACTGTAAATACAGCACATATGATTGATTGATTGATTGAAAAGTTTATTAACAGATTGCAGAATGGTTACAGTACAGTACAGCTCAATACATACAATTGTTAAGGGGATGCAGACCAGAGAAAGACTTTCGTCTTGTTTACATCAGGGTCCCCCATTTTCAATTCATACTGTATGACATACTGTATCCTTGTCTCTAAAACAGACTCCAAAAAAGCTGGTTCTTTTTTTATCATTTTATTTTTCAAACATATTGAAGTACAGTACACATACAGTAACTATCAGAACAGCAGTTATAATGTAGTCAAGTCAAGTCAAGAGTTCAGAATTGTATTAAAACACACACACACACACACACACACACACACACACACACACACACACACACACACACACACACACACACACACACACACACACACACACACACACACACACACACACACACACACACTAATTCACTGGTTGCCCTGGAGATTCTATTGTTAAACATTGTTGGCCCTCATTAAATTAATTCACTCAAACAGTAGGGGAGCCTTTTCCTCGGATCCTCTGATCGCGGGTTCCTCAAACGTTCATTAACCCAATCACGAACTGCATGCCAGTTGCAAACATTATAGCGTGCTCTAACTTTCTCAATCAACATCCTTCTGAGGTTAAGAGGTAAAGCATGTTTCCCCCATTTACCATTACCAGTTGACTTTATGAGCCCACTTTTGGTAGGTTTTAAAGTCAACAAGCAACATGAACAAACGCGCTGCGTAATCATCAGGCCGTGGCTTGCCTTGCGCGTTATGAGCATGGTCGAACGCCTTTTGCTCGTCGTCTGTTGAAATACTTTCCAGTTCTATGTCGGGTAGGGCTCGACGCTGTGCTTCTTTCTGTGGTTTAGCCACTGGAACTGCAGGCAGAGGCGTTCGGAAGGGTGAAGGTTGAGGAGAAAAGCATGCGCCATCCTCATCCCGATCATCATTCTGGGGTGTTTGGAAGGGAGAGGGTGAAATAGCCAACCATGGTGGTACATTCTCATCTGCCACTTGGGATGGGAAGGGACTGGGCGTTAGAGCCAACCATGGTATATTCTCATCTCTTGATGGTGTGAAAAGCTGCAGATTGAATGTCTGAGCGGTGACACTGGCCGCAGGCTGTGGAGAGGAGGGTTTAACCAGTTTAAGCAGCCTGGCCAGCTCTGTCTCTGTGGCCTTGTGTCGATTCTCAGAGGCGTCCAGTCGATTCTCAGAGGCGTCCAGTCGTTTCTCAGAGGCGTCCAGTCGTTTCACAGTTGCCTCCAGTCGTTTCTCAGTCGCCTCCAGTAGTTTAAGCAGCCTGGAAACATTCTTGTTTATTTTTTGTTCAATAACAATAGCCACCGTTGACATGATAATTGCATTACAAATGTTAGTAATGGTTGGAGTTGGTGTTGGTGTTTCCGCTGTCTCCTCCTCATCTCTCGTCTCTGTCGTTACTGCTGGCATCATGTCCATAACAATAACTGCGGCCTGCACAGCAATAAGGGAGGAAAAGTTAACATAAGATTTGTGTCACAATGATGTGATGTGGAAAACATGTAAAAAGATTGTCTGAATAATGGAAAATGCAATAAAAAAAGTGTAAGTAAAAAAAAAAATAAGATATTCCTTTATTGATCCCTGCATTTGGCAACATATGTATGACATATTTGTAAATCTACTTACTGCTTTCTTTTTTACCATATAGTGTTTGGTTTTTGGGGGATTCACAGCAGGACTCAAATCAAATCAAATCAAATGTATTTGTAAGGCCCGACAACACACGTTAATGTCCCCATGGGCCGTACACGTCTTCTTTAAACAACTCAAGAAGAAACATAACAATAAGTCAAGAACAGAACAAGAACACCATAAGGTCCAACAAATTTAAAATAAATGCAAATAAATGAAAGAATGCAAGCACTCCCAGACATACCCCACGTGAAGGTAAGGAAAAACTCACTAAAACCTAACAATAGGGGAAAATGCTCCACAGGCAGTGTGGAGGAGAGAAACCTTAGAAGGGCCATTCAAGGGGGGTTCTCCCTTCTTAGATGTCTGTGATAGTAGTGTTGCAGACTAACAGTTGGTAAGCATGCACTCAAGTGTGTAGTGAAACACAGATGAGTGCATGCAATAGCAACTGAACATTTTGAAAGATTAAAGATAGAGCTGATAGCGAATATATTTGAGGCACAGGGGCGGCGCAAAGAGGGTCGCATCCTCCCCGTCTTAATCACGGGACATTCAACACTCCGGTTATTGCTCCGGGAAGAGTTAGAAAGTTCCCATGTTTGTGGTGCTGCAAAAAAGCAGACATGGGGGAAAATAGACATCCTAACTAAACTAGACAGATTAATCTAAAGGGCAGTCCCCGACCAGGTGAGATCAGGGTAGGTTGAAGGAGAGAGAGAAAAGATGGGTCTTAAGCAGGGATTTAAAAGCTTCGACAGAGCAGGCGCCCCTGATGACGGCAGGTAATTTGTTCCACAGGTAGGGAGCACGGTAGACAAAGGCTCTGTGGCCGGCGGATTTCTTTTTAACCCTAGGAATCGATAGAAGCCCCGCATTTTGTAAGCGCAGAGCACGAGCGGGCGAGTATCGGGAGATGAGATCGGATAGATAGAGCGGTGCAAGCCCATTAAAAATTTTGTAGGTGAGGAGTAGCACTTTAAAGTCAGATCAGGCTTGAATAGGAAGCCAGTGTAGGGCGGACAAAACTGGTTTTCTAGTTCTAGTTAGTATCCGTGCAGCCGCATTTTGCACGAGTTGAAGATTTTTTATGCTTGAATTAGGTAGGCCTGAAAAAAGTGCATTACAGTAGTCCAAACGTGATGAGACAAAAGCATGAATCAGGGTTTCAGCATCAGCCAGAGTTAAAATGGGGCGAATTTTTGCGATATTACGAAGATGGAAGAATGCAATTTTATTGACATTTTTTATATGTGCATTAAATGAGAGGGAGGAATAAAAAATTACTCCGAGGTTTTTTATGGTGGAGCTCTGGGATACATGACAAATATCAAAGTTGAGGGATATGTCCTCCTATTCTTTTTCGTCCTTGATGTTTCTTTACTTGGGTTAATCCTGGGCGATCAACACTCTGTTCAGATACTGTAGATGTCTGAATAAAAGAAAAATTATGCATAAATAAATAATTCAAATAATTCAAATAATTCGGGGACATCGAATCATTGTGTGAGAAGAGAGAGAGAGAGAGAGAGAGAGAGAGAGAGAGAGAGAGAGCGCTCACCTACAGAGAGACCCTTGAGAAATATACAAACATACCTTCAATTGTTTAGTGCTGTAAAAGTGTGCCATTCTGTCCTCAATATTCTCCAAGAAATGAAGTGGGTGACGTTCCACACACGACTTTTATATCAAGAGGCATTTTAAATCTTTAAATTACAATGACATTTTTAATAATGGGTAATGATGATGAGGGGGGTCCTGAAAAGCTCTCTATAAGATGCGTTTTTAAAATGACAATGACGGCTAATTGCTTAGGAATGCTGAGCAATGATCCGCGTTTATGCAGGAATGGAATTTATGAAACCATGAAGAGGCGTTCTAAACCTTTAAATTACAATGGCGGCTAATTGCTTAGGAATGCTGAGCAATGATCCATCCGAACTCTGAGTGAGAGAATTGTTTACATCAGGGTCCCCCATTTTCAATTCATCATAACATATATGACACACATGACATACAGATAGACAGTACTGCTACATCTATACATTTATGACATACCAGATTTGCAAATATAGTACTGTTTGTGATACAAAAAGTGTCCAGAGTATAGTGCTTCTTTAAAAAATTGGAGAAAAAGGGGAGTTCCATAAATCAGTCTATTTCAACCATGTGACATGTCAAGGCTGGGAGGAATATCTCGCCTTCAATGAAACGTCATTCAAGTAAAAAAAATTGTTTGATGAGAATAAATTGTTGTTGAATTTGAGTAAAACTAAATTAATGTTATTTGGAAAGTGCAATAGTGACATAACAGTGAAAGTTATGATAGACAATGTATGTATTGAAAGAGTAAATCAAACCACATTCCTGTCTGGAAGTATGGGGTAATACTTATCGTTCCAATATATCACCTTTTTATATTCTGCAAAAAAAGGCCATTAGGATTGTGTACAATGCTAAGTACAACCAACACTCTACCCCATTGTTTTTACAAGCATCAGCTTTTAAATTATGGGACTTGATCAAAATGATAACTGCCGAAATCATGTTCAAAGCTTCACATAACTCTCTTCCAACCCCCATCCAATATCGGTTCACTGAGAGGGTAGGAACCAGGATTTATAATCTTAGAGGGAAACAGAAACTCCAGCAACCGGGTGTAAGAACCACTCTAAAATCTATGTGTATATCTGTTTGTGGAGTAAGATTATGGAATGGATTGGACGAGGAGGTTAAATTGAGTAAAAACATATACCAGTTTAAAAGAAAGTTAAAAAAAGGAATATTGGAAAGGTATAAGGAGGAGGGTGAACATGATGTTTGGCATTAAAAGGAGTATGTATATAACATATGTATTGATTGGTCAGACTCATGTGTGTCTTGTTGAGATGTCGGGGGAATGTGGCAAATAAAAACTCTGAATCTGAATCTGAAACGGTCTCCTCTTCTGTTCTTTGCAGGGAGGGGGCTAAAGCATGCATTTGTATTCAGCTGAGTAGTGAGGGGGTGGGGTAGTCCCTCCTCTATATAAAGTGTTGTATCATCTTGAACTTTCGAACGGTCTGTTGTCAGTGTGAAAATGACTCAAATCAACAAACAACATTCTCAAGATGTGCGTCAGTTACGATCTCAAGGCATGTCTACAAGACGCATTAGGCAACATCTTGCATCGTTAGGAATCCGCGTTACTCCGGGCACTATTGAATGGCATTACAAACGGAAAATAACACGAAGCCGTGGGCCACGTAAACTGTCTGAGTGAGTATATAGTTCTATGGTATTAGCACATTGTGAAATAATATGTTGCCGTTTCTAAATAAGAACGATATTGTGAATGTGAATTAATGGTGGATCCCGCCCTCGGTGCAATATTCTGTTCATTCTGACGGTTCATTAACTCTCAGTTAATTAATTTCCACTTTCTTTCTCTTTCCCTAGCAATGTCGTGGTTGCCATTGACAACTTGACAAAGGCCCGCAATTGCATGGTTGCAAGGCAAGTCCAGAAGCGCATCGAAGACGATTTGGGTATTCATCTTAGCCTGACTGCCATCCGCAGAGCACGCAGGGGTCTGGGTTGGAAATATGGTCAAACTAAGTTCTGGCCAATGATCCGTGACAAAAATAAAGAATTTAGACTCGCACAGGTTTGTTTTTCTTTTTATACCACACATACACATACTGACACAATGCCTATGGCTTTATTGTGTTTATTTTTAATCCTATTGGTAAATGGTGATATGTATACCTGTTCATCTTGTGTTCAAATGTATATATGTTATTCCATTCTAAATTAAACTATTCTATCTATCTATCTATCTATCTACAGGCGCAACAGTGGATCGATACATGTGAAACGTGGCATGACGTCATATTTACAGATGAAAGCACTGTAGCACTCGAACACTTTGCAAGGCAGAGCTTTACCAAAAAAGGCTATCGTATGGGTAAACCTGCACCTTTGGTGCATGTTTGGGGAGCGATTTCCAAGATGGGTGCAGGCACGCTTGTCATTTTCGATGGAATAATGGACAGTCTTTTTTGAGTAATCGATCATCAAGGCAGCCGCCGGTCCCTACATACGGGCAACATTTGGGAAGAGCCACCGTTTCTTCCAGGATAACGACCCCAAACACACTGCTGCAAGAGTTTGCATTGAAGCAGAGGGGATCAATTGGGTCAAAACGCCCGCTGAATCTCCAGATCTGAACCCCATTGAAATTGTGTGGCACATGCTTAAGGACTACATTCGCAGAGACACGAAACCTTTCACCAAAGATGCATTAGTAGGGGCCATAAGGTTTTTCTGGCGCAATAAACTAACAGTAGATGTATGCAACAATCTCATAGCTGGCTTGGTAAAAGTGTTGCCATTAGTCATAGCAAATAATGGAGGTCAAAGCGGTAAATAGTTGTGTTTTTAATAGAGTTAATTCACCATTATGATGGTTGTTTAATGAGGGCCAACAATGTTTAACAATAGAATCTCCAGGGCAGCCAGTTAATAGTATAGTAGAACTTGAGATTGTATAATATAGCATTGTACATAAAGACCCAATGCCTCATCCGTAGCTAACAGTGTACTGCACTACCACAGGACCTAGCATGTCCTACATGCTCTGTAAATAACTCATGTACAGATACCGATATGCCCTACTTTGTTTACTTGTTTATTGCACAATGTCGCTCTATTGGTTGGATTCTTATTATATATTATTACTATTGTATTATGCACATTGTTGCAGGCAAGACCTCCCGCATTTCACTGTATACCTGTATGCCGTGACAAATAAAACTCTTGTATCTTGTATCTTGTAATTAGTGTGTGTGTGTGTGTGTGTGTGTGTGTGTTTTAATACAATTCTGAACTCTTGACTTGACTACATTATAACTGCTGTTCTGATGGTTACTGTACTGTACTTCAATATGTTTGAAAAATAAAATGATAAAAAAAAGAACCAGCTTTTTTGGAGTCTGTGTTTTAGAGACATATCTTGTGTCTTACCTATTTTTTGTTGTATATGCCTATTTTAATTATTGTATTTTGCACAATCACAATGTTGAGTTGTTTTTTTGTGGAGGACATCTTCAGTTTTGCAGGATTTTGAGAAAGCATGGCAATTGAGACAAAACACACTATATCCTATATAATTATATTTTAATTCCTCTTGTTTCTTTATATACATTGCGTACAGCTCATGTTATATTACATGTCATTGTATTTTCTTGTTCTTGTGGCCATCTTGGTCGATATGTCATTTGTCAAGTAATTGGTCAAGTATATTATTATATACTTATTGTTATGTGTCTTGTAAGCCTATGGGCTGGGCATACACCTGTATGTAAGACACGGGGGGAAAAAAAATAAAAATCAATGCGGGCATGACCACCCGCATTTCACTGTATGCCCTGGTATGCATGTGACAAATAAACCAGTTGTTGATTTTAACTGAGGTGTCTTGTTTTAGGCTATGTAGATAAATAAAAGCATTGTAAAGTCATTGTTAATAGTATTGTTGTGTAGTACAATACGCCATTCCCATCAGAACACTTGAATAACAGAACAGACAGTTTTGTATGTAACGTGAGGTGTTTAATAACAAAACAAAAAACACCAATAAAAATAGCATACATAGCAGCATAAACAACAATATAATCTCTCATTTACAATACATAACATAACTATTATTATTATTATTTGATACACAAAATTGTCATTCATTCATTCATTCATTCATTCATTCATTCATTCATTCATTCATTCATTCATTCAATCACCTGTTGTTTACATTAAAGTATCACGCCAAGATGGCCGCGCACCTGGGCACTGACGTCAATCGTGACGTCAGTGCAAACACTCTATAGCACCGTTCATACAGGGGATTGCAGTATAAAGTGCTTTACATCAGTAAGAAATAAAACATAAAATCAGTGTAAAACAAGCAGCAAGAGCAAAGCATAAAGTGGGATAAAATAATGCAGATATATTAATCAATTCATATCAGAACCTCACGTCCAATCCCGCTTTGTATTTTATTTTTATTATTATTTATAAAATGAAATGCAGTTCTAAATGGCTAAATACTGTACATATATAGCTAAATGGCGCTTTCACATATAGCGCCCCTTAATATGTATTTAGCCATTTAGAACTCCATTTCACGAGCGACGTGGCTAGCAAACACGACCCAGACTGAGCTAACGGCTAACAGCGAAGAGACTACCATACGCAGAGGAGAACGTCGCGGTAGCCGACACCGAAGGTACGAGACTAGCATTAACATGACGGCTACTGAGAAGGCTAGTGGTACAGCTAGCGAGGCTATTTCACCAAGGCCACAAGACTGTGGTGAGAACCGGCAGACTTGGCCTAATCCAAAAAAAAACGGCCCCAGAACTGTTGGAAAGACTACTGTAATGCACTTTTCACAGGTCTCCCTAAGAAAACCACAGAGAGGCTTCAGCTAATCCAAAACTCCGCAGTCCAGCTGCTAACTAGAACCAAAAGGAGAGAGCACATTAGTCCAGTCTTAGCTGCTTTACACTGGCTTCCTGTAACATTTAGAATTGATTTTAAGGTCCTTCTCCTTACATACAAAGCTCTAAATGGACAGGGACCTAGCTACATCACCAACACTCTAATAAATTACACGCCAGCAAGAACACTGCGATCCTCAGCTGCTGGACTACTAGAGGCTCCCAGAAACAGTCAAAATAGGATAGGTAATGCAGCCTTTATCACCTATGCCCCAAAACTGTGGAACAAACTACCCCAAAACATCAGGGAAGCCAACTCGCTAGACATCTTCAAAAGACAGCTTTTCTTTGCTCAGGCATTTCAATGACTTACCTGCACTATTCTTACCCTGCCTACTTTTATACACTGCCTATCAAATTCATGTGTCGGTTCTATGCTAATTTTATCTTATTTATCTATTTTATCACACTTTTTACTTCTTACTGATGCACTGCTCTGTTGTATGTTAAATACCCTGTTGTATGTCCGTTCTATTTTATAATTTTTAGAATCATTATAACAATTTTTATACTGAATGATTTACCATACCTTGCTACCTGTCTATCTTTTTTATGTTAGCTTATACCTGTATTTTTTACTTTTGTGAAGCACTTTGAACTGCAACCTCTGTATAAAAATAAATAAAAAGTGCTATACAAATAAAGTTATTATTATTATTATTATTATTATTATTATTATTATTATTATTATTATTATTATTATTATTATTATTATTATTATTATTATTATTATTATTATTATTATTATTATTATTATTATTATTATTATTATTATTATTATTATTATTATTATTATTATTATTATTATTATTATTATTATTATTATTATTATTATTATTATTATTATTATTATTATTATTATTATTATTATTATTATTATTATTATTATTATTATTATTATTATTATTATTATTATTATTATTATTATTATTATTATTATTATTATTATTATTATTATTATTATTATTTCATTTTATAAATAATTAAAAAAATATATTAGAAAGCGGGATTCAAACCCAGGCCATCTGCGTGAGAGGGATCAGTACAAGCCACAAGACCACAGCCCTAGACAAAATATATCCATTATATATCCATTATAAACAGAGCCGCATGCCCACCTGGCACCTCCACTAGCAGCGTCGGGCCCAAAATGTTTATAAAACGAGGCATACAATACTATACCTACATACTGTACAATACAATACTATGTATTTTAGCCAAAACATGTGGTCAGAACACAACATAGCACTGCATTTAGTCCATTATCTCTCATTCTCTCTCTGCCTCTCTCTCCCTTTTGTCGCACGGGGAGCTCCTCGCCAATGAACAGAGAGCAGTCACCAGCTGCCCGAAAATATACACTTTGACTGCTGATTTTGACAGGTTCTAACTGTTTAATTCTTTAATTGAGCAACATTGCGTTGTTAGTTATGAGCCTCCTTGAAGTTAACAGCCGCCTGTCAGGCCGTTGTTGACTTTGCACCTCCTGGCGGCATAAAACAGAACAGCAGCCTGGTTTCCTAATGAATTCCAATGACGTGACATCACCATGCGCCCGTCGCCACAAAGTGTCCATGAAAACTAAAGGCTTCATCTGTAGCATGAGTAATACTGCTCGTTGTCCCGTGAGACAGCCGTGTGATGTATTGGCGCGAGGGGCAGGATATTTGGGAAAACATGGTCGTCATGACTCTGTTTTGGGTGTTTTCCCAACTATCCTAGTGCGCGCGGCTAATGCTAATGCTACAATGCTGGGTCTCCGTTCTTTGTTCCCCGCCGAGGGCTGTCTTTACTAAAAGGTCTTCCCTCCTCTTAACCATTCATGCTGACGGTCAATCGGTATCTAATGTTGGGGGTTTTGACGGGGGCTTGTTTACAATTTTCATGGGTGGATGGGCTGAGGCTCAGGGCTGGTGTTCTTTTTGTGAATCTATGAATTGTGTGCGGGACTGGTGTTTTCTCTGGTCTGCATCCCCTTAACAATTGTGTGTATGGGCTAGCCCATTCTGCAGTGTGTTAGTGGAGTTTTCGTTAATTTATTCATTTACCCCTTCATGGGTGCACACCACAGTGGAGGTTGCTGCATGCCTACTGGTGAGGCAGTGCTTCACTAGTAGTAGTCTTTTGTCTGCAGCCACCACTGGTGCTCCGTGCTTATGAAGCAGGTGGCATCAGTCCTTTGCCTCTGACATGGTGGAACAGTGTCCCGCCCGGCCGACGCCATGAGGCGAGTCGGCCCGGCAGGTGGCTGGTGGGCTGTTAAAGCCTATACCGCCGCGGTATAGAATTAGCAGCGACTAGCAACATTGTTCGAATTGCTGTTTTTTCTGTCAAAAATGGTGTCGGTGGTGGGGCCTTAGGGCCAGCCAATGTCGAAACATTGCGCAAGGTTTTGAGGTAATTAGCTTTTGACCTAGCCGCAAGCTGTAACCGCAGGGAGGGCTAGGATGATGTCAACGCTTGTTTACAGACATCTTTGGTTGGATCAGTCTCCCCTTGAGGAGGAGAGAAGGTTTTTCCCTCCTCAGGGCTCCCCTCTCCGCAGAGGGACTTTGGTCTTTCCGCAGGAGCGCGGGCGGTATTTGACCTAGGCCCCACACCGCCTCACACCGCACAGCCAGAGGTGAGGGCGCGGCCTCGCCAGCGGCTGTGGCGAGGCCCCTAACCAGCGGCCATGTTTCCCCCGCCTGAGGTACCCTGGACACAAAGACAACAGGTGATCACAAGGCAAACAGCCTTGGCGGCCGAGGGATCGGCTACATTAGATGAGCATGCCCTAAAAAACCGCTGTGTGTCTAGCTCGCTCTCCGGTCACTCCCCCCCCCAACACCAGCGGGATACGGGCTCTGATTTGTTCCCTTTGGCTGTGGGCCGCATGCCTTCAGTGAAGCACGAGCGGCCCCACGTTTCGCTTCTCATGGGGACATGGGCTGACACCCAGTTGCTGGCTAGGCCTGGGTCTGTCCGTGAGAATGCTGTGCTGTTAAGCGGCTCCCACGCCACACGTTCTGCGTCTGTGTTTGGTGAGCCTGGTGTTGTGTCTGTCAACGACGAAGGTTGTCAGCAAGGGAACTCGAGGCCCAGGGGGTTGCAGCGTGAGTTCCCCCAGCCCGCCCTCGCCAGGCTGGGTATCACGTTAGTGCCTCCCACGGCCGGAAGACCGGCGGTGGTCAGTCAGGCGTGCGTGATTTGGGTGGTATTAATATCACTGCAGGGCTACGGTGTGTAGGAACCAACCCTATCGGGCAGTGTGGGGACCTCACACCTTGCATGTCCAGCTGTAGAACAGTTCTGTAGAACAGCAATCCATGCCGGGGAGGTGTTCAGTGGGGGAGCTTTCGTCACCCAGTGTGATGTCAGCTTCCCCCGTATCAAACCGGCCCTTTCTGTCGGGGTCCCCCCTTGGGTGCAATTGCCTCGTTGGTAGTGTCAGGGTGCGATATCCCAGCTCCACGAGACGCCCTGCTCGCGCGGTTGGCGAGTCCAGGGTTGGCAACGCACAGCGGGTGGGACCGGGCCGCCTATCTACGGTTCCTGGCGGACCAGCGCCAAGTGGTGGCAGGTGCGCTTGGGATTATCATCACATATGGCTATAGCAGTGCCATATGTCGAGGTGGATGGAGAGAATGCTGAGGCGGGGACTTGTGTTGCAGTTTGCACAACCCCGCCCGTTTTCAGGTTTGGTACAGACCCTATTGTCAGGGTCAACAGCAGTGACAGCTCTGGCCAACGAGATCCAATCTCTGTTGGCGAAGCAAGCCATCGTCGTGATCCCAAAGGAGGACGCGATGCGTGGCGTTTCTTCCCGGTATTCTCTGGTGCCCGAGAAATCTGGGGGGGGGGGTGTCAGACCCATACTGGACCTGTCCCATGGTGGTGTAGTGGTTAAACACTGTCGACTCACAGCAAGAAGGTCCAGGGTTCGATTCCAGCTTGGGGACCAGGTTTCCATGATGCCAGTTACCCAGGTGGGGTATCTCCCAGGCCTTTCTGTGTGGAGTTTGCATGTTCTCCCCGTGCTCGCAAGGCTTCCCCCCCGATAAGATAAACCCAATGGAAAAACATGCACAACAACAAGATCGCTAACGCTGTGGTGTCCTTGACGAAGACGGACAGGAGCACATGGATTGGTCCCCTGGCGCGGCTCACGTTGTGCCTGTCTGCTCCCGGCTGCTCTTGGGGGGGAAGGATGACGGGATGGGTTAATCGCAGAGACGAATCGCATACATGTATCGCATGCATGCCGATTAATGACCTCTGAGCAGGTCCTAAATTATTTATTATTAATGTTGACCGTCTCCCACCTGTTAGATGCTGTCAGGTGGGGACCTGGTTCACCTCCATAGACCTGTAGGATGCATATTCGCATCCCGATCTTCCATCCTAGGGCTTACCTACACTTCCTTTGCAGGGCTTAGCGTACGGGTACCAGAGGCTGCCGTTCGGCTACTCTCTGGCTCCCCGCATCTTTACCAAGTGCGTGGAGACCGCGCTGGGGCCTCTGCGTCGTCGGGGGTTACGAATTGTATTCTGTCCTGGACGACGTTCTGGTCCTTGGCCGGTCAGGGTAGATCGCCAGGTCTCATACCAGGCAGGTGGTGTCTCACCAGCCTGGGTTTTGCTGTAGACTGGAAGTAGAGTTCTCCTCTTCCCAGTCAACGGGTGGAGTACTTGGGCTTTTTCTAAGCTCAAGGTCTGTATGGGCATCCTGCTCGGAGCGGCGGCGAGTGGTTGGGTTCTCGGCATGCTCGGGAGGTTCCGTCCTAGGACGGTTACGCCGCTGTCCGTGATGCGCCTGCTGCTGGGGTCCCTCTTGAGGAGGAGGATGCAGAGTTTTTTTTTTCAGTATGGAAATGGACCCGGTGTGAGACATATGGAAGCGGCTGAAGGTTCCCATGTCAGTACTGGGGGACCTCGTCTTCTGGGGAGGGTCTGGTGCCCTCACCTGCGGGGTCCCCCTGGGCAGCAGGCTGTCACACGTCACGGTCTTCACCGACGCCTCCCTCATGGGATGGGGGGGGACGTGTCGGGCCAACGCAGTAGGGGGCAGCTGCCATGCTGCCCGGTCTGCACTACATTCAATGTGTTGGAATTGAAGGCAGTCCTTCTGGTCTTCAAACGGCTCGACCACCTTGTGGTGGGCAAGCATGTTTTGGTCAGGACGGACAACACAACGTCAGCGTCGTATATTGTCAGACAGGGTGGAGTGCGCTCCCCCCGTCTGCACCGGGCGGCGGTCGTGGCTCTGGCTATGGGCGTTCTCCATCTGCTCTTCCTGAGGTCTCTCCACATCCCCGGCAGGGTGAATGTGGGTGCAGGTGTGATGTCGCGGGGCGGCCCTCACCCTGACAAGTGGGGATTATGTCCAGACATAGTCGGGCAGGTCTGGGACCGATTCCGTGGCCGTCCGGGATTCTGTACGCATTCCCCCCTTACACCTGATAGCTCAGCTGTTGGGGCGGGTACGTCGGGAGCGCGGGACTTGGTCCTGGTCGCGCCGGGCCGGGGCTCAGCTGTGTGGTCCCCGGCCAGCCAATCAGCACAGGTCAGGCTATGACACAGATATTGTCACCATCCCATCTGACCAATCAGGATAGACCCTGGGGATCTGCAACTTCCTTCTTTTCACCACATCAAAAAAATGAAAATGTTTGCACCTGCTTCTACTCTTCAAAATCCATTATTTCCTCAACAAGTCATGGTGAGTTGATAACATTTACTAATTATTGCAGTTGAACAATCATTGTAAAGGATGGGATAGGTGTTTTTTGCATAGGATTAGTGAAATCAGGATGTCTTGTTAGCTAAAAAGTGGTGAAGCCATAAACAGTCATATGCCCCTTCAGGTGAAGTGACATAGTGTTCATTTTTAGACATATGCCAGATGCATCTAGTCAGTCACACTTAGGGTATTACTTCTACCATGTAGTACCCTGTAGTACGATGTAGTGCCATGTAGTACCCTGTATTGCCATGTAGTACCCTGTAGTACCATGTATTGCCATGTAGTACCCTGTATTGTCATGTAGTACCCTGTAGTGCCATGTAGTACCAGTACCCTGTAGTACCATGTAGTACCCTGTAGTACCCTGCAGTACCATGTAGTACCATGTAGTACCCTGTAGTACCCTGTAGTACCATGTAGTACCATGTAGTATCATGTAGTACCCTGTAGTACCATGTAGTACCCTGTAGTACCCTGTAGTACCATGTAGTTATATAGTTATGTCCGCTATTCTTATTTGGGCCTTTATCGGCTACTGTTGCCATGGCAACGCAAATTCAAGAAAACTCCCAATACATTTTCTTATTTATTTTATGTTATGAATCAGCCTGCCAATTTTCATAGATATGCCCCCTAAGGAAAAATATTACCCATAGCCCCCACATTTTTAGGGGTACCGGTCGAGGGCCTGTTTACAGACACTTTGGTTAACCTTAACTTACAGGGGGGGAATAAAAAAAAATTCTTTCAAAATTGTAGATAACTTTTGAAATAGCACCAAAATAACATTCTAGAGTTGAAATTGTGAATTTCCAGGTATTTCAAGAAGTGACCGGTAAAGGGTTAACCCGGATGAGTCAGGAACTGCCCAGCACTAATATGAACAAGGTGCTAATGGCTCAAACAGCCTCTTTTATCTTAGATCTTCGTCTGATATCCGAAAGGGAACAGTTGACGGATATTCAGTGAGGGGCATTTAATCCCCAGCATTTCCTGACCAGTGTATTTCATTATGATCTACATTATAGCCGCTGTGGTGACGTCAATGGGGGATTAGAGTGGGAGAAGCTAATACGTTAAATGGAAGGATAATGAAAACAACAGCCGCGGATACATTATGTTAGCTAAACAGGGTGGCAGTTGGTTATGTTGTCTCCTATGAGACCTGACCTTAACCCTTTCACTGCCACACGACAGAAGGTTAACCCTTTACTATCACACAACCAACGATCGCCGTCGGTTGTGTGATAGTAAAGGGTTAACCTTCTGCCGGCTGTCATGTGGCAGTGAAAGGGTTAACCTTCTGTGTATTGTCGCAGTGAAAGGGTTAACCGTTTTGGTAAAGGGTTAATGATAACCACTAGCATAAAGAAACATAATCGTCTACAGTTTATATTACAATGTTTATTTTATGCAACTTACAATGTAAGTGGTCTGTTATGCTCATGTTATTGTACATTAATTTGTCCTAACCCACCCACCCCCTCCAAATCTTCGCCCACCTTGATCTAATTTTACACAAGGCTGAATCATTTATTAGTAATTCAATACCATTCTGACTATTCCCTACATTGGTGTTTGTTCATTCATTGTCAATGGAGTTGTAGCACAAGCATATAGTGAAACCCTGTGACCCAGAGAAATAGTGCCTATAAAAGGTAGAATAATCAGCCATAGGTGATAGAGAGACATGTAAGGTTGGAGGTTAACACCCATCTCAAACCATATGCCTGTTGCTGTTATTTATAAGATCATGTTCCTTGAACAAGGACGCTGTCATACTGTGTGAAGCATTCATCATGACATTAAGGCGTATGCTACAACGTCCTCATGACAGACCCCCCCCCCCCCCCCCCCCCCCCACACACACACACACACACACACACACACACACACACACACACACACACACACACACACACACACACACACACACACACACACACACACACACACACACACACACACACACACAGTCTAGTATTTGAGGAAGTGGATAAATTGCTTTGCACAATAACAGAGAAAAAAAAGCTGATAATAAAAATGCCAAATGCACTGTGTTTAGTACTGGTGTGTGGTGCTGAAGATCAGTTTAGTACTGGTTAGGGGTGTAACGATGCAACCTCACAACGATTCGATTACGATTATTCAGGCAACCAGGATTCAGGAAATCTCTTCATTTGACCACGTTTCGATAAATTTTCGATGAAGATCAGTTTAGTACTGGTGTGTGGTGCTGAAGCTCATGGTGATGAAGATCAGTTTAGTACTGGTGTGTGGTGCTGAAGATCAGTTTAGTACTGGTGTGTGGTGCTGAAGATCAGTTTAGTACTGGTGTGTGGTGCTGAAGCTCAGTTTAGTACTGGTGTGTGGTGATGAAGATCAGTTTAGTACTGGTGTGTGGTGCTGAAGCTCAGTTTAACACTTTCAGCGCCACGCTAAATCGCCATCTGCGCTGCCTGTGGCCACGTTTAAAAATATGGTAATTTTCACGATGTTTGCAGAGATATATCTATATTCTATATTATAGCTATGGAGACAATACTGTTGACAGAATCTGGCTATGGGGCGACAATAATGTGGTCAAGAGGCATGGTTTCTATCTTTAGCCTTTGGCGTGGTTTATTCATTCACATGTTAAACAGCAGCACATGAGTCCTTCTCTCCGTGAGAGGTAGGTGGGGTGGAAGAGACAGAGGGGGAGGAGACATCTCTTTAAATACTCGCCACCTGGTGGCATCATGAGTGGCTCCCCCTAGAGCGCCCTCTAGCGGACAACGACGAGAAGGCCTACCGGGAGGAGGTTGAGGTACTGGAACGCTGGTGCCAGGACAACAGCCTGCTCCTGAACATTGGTAAAACCAAGGAGCTGATCGTGGATTATAGGAGAGGACAGCAGGAGACACACACACCACTAAGGATAAACGGGGCTACCATGGACAGGGTGAGCAGCTTTAAGTACCTGGGGGTCCACATCTCAGAGGATCTGACATGGTCAACACACATAGACACAGTCGTAAAAAAGGCGAAGCAGCGCCTCTACCACCTGAGACAGTTAAGGAAGTTCAGAGTATCGGGGAAGATACTCCAGTCCTTCTACTCCGGAGCTGTAGAGAGCATCTTGACTGGAAACATCACTGCCTGGTATGGAAACAGCACGGCACAGGACAAGAAGGCCCTACAGAGAGTGGTGTGCTCAGCCGAGCGTACCACGGGTATTGAACTACCTCCCCTGCAGGTTCTATACAACAAGAGGTGCAAATCAAGAGCCTGCAGAATAATGAAAGACCCTCACTACCCCAATAACAGCCTGTTCCAGCTGCTGAGGTCAGGCAGACGCCTGCGAACCCCAGCTACTAGGACAGAGAGGCTTCGGCTCAGCTTCTTCCCCCAGGCCATCAGAGCCTTGAACAATGAACACTGAGTGCCACAGAACACTGAACTCTCCACACACAAGCACACATGAGCACACACACGACACGCAT
This sequence comes from Notolepis coatsorum, assembly GCF_963971535.1. Classification (NCBI taxonomy): domain Eukaryota; kingdom Metazoa; phylum Chordata; class Actinopteri; order Aulopiformes; family Paralepididae; genus Notolepis; species Notolepis coatsorum. The sequence continues at coordinate 170,380,751 of NC_140166.1, read as the reverse complement.
GCTGTGCACGCTCGCACACTAACAGCCACTTTAACATGAGCAAGCACACACTCATGCTGCACACGCCCACACTTATGGCCACAAAGGAAAGGTCACTTTAAAAATAGTATAGCAACAGTAACAGTGTATTGCACTGCCAAAGGACCTAGCATGTCCTCCATGCTCTGTAAATAACTATGTACAAATACCGAGATGTCCCACTATGTTACCTGTTTATTGCACAATGTTGTTTTATTGGATTCTATTATATGTTGTACTACTGTATTGCACATCGTTGCGGACAAGACCACCCGCATTTCATTGTATACTTATATGCCGTGACAAATAAAACTCTTGACTTGACTTATATATGCAGTTAGACAGTTACTAGCAATCCTACATAGAACCTCTAACTTTAACACTCCCACTTACTGTGGGTTGTTTTAGCACACTGGATAACTTCTCCAAAAACATTTTACAAAGAAAATAATACAATCCAAAACATCAAAAATAATATGGCAGTCAATATCTACACACCAAACATGACCTCTGCAAATCTCTTCAATTTCAATTTGGAAGCAGGTTTCGTCATAGCGTCTGCTACCATGTCGTCCGTTGGACAATAAATCAGTGTCATTCTTTCTTCTCTGATGACAGATCTGATGAAATGATATTTTATATCGACATGTTTACATCTCTGCCGGCACACAGGGTTTCTAGCAATCGCAATGGTTCCCTGGTTGTCCTCGTAAACAACAGTCTTCTTATATACGTATCCATCCCTTCGAGCAGTTGTTCTAGATAAATACACTCCTGTATGGTCATAGCTAGAGCCATATATTCGGCTTCACAAGTTGATAGTGCCACTGTGGGCTGCTTCTTTGTTTTCCACGAAACCAGTGAGCTGTCTGTGTTCAAACTCACACAATATCCTGTGGTACTTATTCTATCTGTGGTGTCAGCTGCCCAGTCTGCATCACTGTAGGCTTTAAGTCCTAAACCCTCGCTGCTCTTTCTGAAACACAGCTGTTTATCTGCTGTACCTGAAAGACATGTTTTGCTGTAATCCAATGCTCCTCTGTGGGGTCAGCAAAATGCTGTGACAGTTTACTCACTACAAAACATAGGTCAGGGCGGGTACATGTTGTTAAATAAATTAGGCTACCCACAGCTTCTCTGTACATTTTTACATCTGTCAGTTTCTGAGCATCCTCCTGGTAGTCTAATTTTTTATCACATGGTTTTTCCCTTGATCTACATTCTTGCATGTCAAAACGTTTCAGGATCTTTTCCACATATCTCTTCTGGGATATTTTTACACAATTGGCAGACTGTTCAAAGTCCATGCCTAGAAAATGCTTTAACCTTCCAAGGTCTTTCATTTTGAATCTGGTGGAGAGCATACCTTTCACCTGTGCTAGGTTTCTAGTGTTGTCTGCTGCGATGATCAAATCATCCACCCAAATGACGATGATCACTTTTCCTGACTCTTTTGACTCCCTTGAGTAAACACAGGGGTCTACTGGGTTCTGTAGGAAGTGATCTTCAATGAGACATGTATGAAGCATTTCGTTCCAATTTCGCCCAGACTGTTTCAGGCCGTAAATGGATTTTTCCAGCTTACACACTAGCTTCTCTCCTTTCTTTTCGTAACCTTCAGGTTGTTCCATATATATCTCCCTATCTATGGGTGCGTGCAGATAGGCTGTCTTCACATCCATCTGATGTAAAATCAAATTGTCCTCAGCTGCTTTCTGCATCACTACCCTTATACTGGTCAGATTGGCTGTGGGGGAGAATGTTTCACCGTAGTCTATCCCCTCCCTCTGACTGTAACCCTTAGCTACAAACCTCGCTTTGTAGTTGTCGTGGCCTTCAATACCCTCCTTGATTGAGTACACCCATTTCCCTCCCACTGTCTGTCTTCCCTCTGGTAACTTGGTTAGAGTAAAGGTGTGGTTGTCCTCTAGGGACCTCATCTCCTCATCCATTGGTCTCTCCCATTTACATTTACATTTACATTTAGTCATTTAGCTGACGCTTTTATCCAAAGCGACTTACAAGTTCTGTATGACAAGCCATCAGGAAGGGCACAACTCTATCAGCTGAGTAACAATGTTCATCAAAGTGTTGAGTGCTACAGTGTAGGTTAGTTTATTAGGACAAGTGCATGACAGTATGGTTAGTTAGGGTTAGATTTTTTATTTTTTTTTATTTACTTGATTCAGGGGACACTATGGCCTCTTTAAAAGTCTGAGGTACCCCACTGACTACCCTGTAGCAGTAATCAATGGTGGTAAGTGTACTGTCCTCCTCGTCACTTCCTCTCTGGGCATAGTCTGTCAGGTACTTTGGGGGTTTGTGTTCCCTTGAGGGATACCTCCCACTGCTTGGGGCACTTGACGTCACCCTCGGGTGCTCCTCGTCATCGCCCTACGGGGGTGGCTGACTGTCTGTCTGCACGAACGTGCTAAGTACACTGGGCTGAGGTGTCTCTGTTTCTTCACACCTTACTCTGGAGTCCAGCTCTGGCTCCTCTGTCTGTGTCTCGCTCTCACATGTTGTCTTTGTGACAAACTTGACCAGCCTGTGTTTCTGCACTCCCCCTTTACCGGGATAATAAACCAGGAAAGCGGGGCTTCCCTTGTCGTGCCCTACAAAAAGTCCCTTTTCACATCTGGACTCGAGCTTTCCTCTGTCCTGCAGGTACGCATAACACACTGATCCAAATTTGTGCATTCTAGCTAGATTACACTTCTTTCCTGTCAGTGCTGTATACGGGGTGGTGCCTGTGTGCTTATTAAAGCACCTGTTTCTGGTGTAAGCGGCTTCTTGCACCGCATAGTGCCATAGACTCTTAGGTACGTTACTGTCTACTAGCTTACACCTAGCCATTTAGAAAAGAGTGCGCCATTCCCTCTCTGCCACTCCGTTCTGGTGTGGGGAATATGGACATGACGTCTCGTGTCTTATCTTGTTCCTCCTCAACAGTGATTGGAACTCTCTGTTTGTGAACTCGGTTCCGTTGTCGGACCTCAAGCATCTTACGTTACCATAAGGGGCTATGTCTGCCAGGAATTTTTCCGTGGCCTGGAGTGTGTCACTCTTTGCTTTGAGAAAGTAAACAACACTGCCCCTGTGCACACATCTTTAAAAGACTGTACATATCTAAAGCCTCCTATGGACTCGTTTCTTACTGGACCGGCAAGATCTGTGTTAACTAGCGCAAGTGGTAACTTTACTTTTTCTGTGGGATTTCTGTTTCTCGATTGAGCAAACTTCCCCTTTATGCACACTACACATTCTTTGTCAGGTCTACGCTTTTCACCTTCAATGTGCATGCCTTCTGTCACAGCTTGCAGTTTCAGTAAATCCTCGTAATTAAAATGACCCATAATCTCATGCCATGTCTGACTACTGCAACGCACTGCTAGCTGGCCTCCCGGCCACTGCCACCAAGCCTCTTCAACTCATTCAAAATGCAGCGGCCCGCCTGATCTCAAACCTACCGAAGTCAGCCCATGTCACCCCACTTCTTAGGGACCTGCACTGGCTCCCCATTGCTGCACGTATCCGCTTCAAGGCCCTCGACCTAGCATACCGTGCGGCAAAGGGAACCGCTCCCGCCTACCTCCGGTCAATGGTCTCTAACTACACACCCTCAAGACCCCTACGCTCTGCGTCTTCTGGCCGCCTCAGATCTACTCCTATCCAAGCTCCCGGAGGGTCATCAAAGAGAAGCCGCCTATTCTCAGTCCTTGCCCCACAATGGTGGAATGAACTACCCATCCCAGTTAGGACAGCCGAATCCCGTCCAATCTTTCGCCGTCGACTAAAGACTCACTTCTTCAACCATTATCTGAAATGATAAAAAAAAAAAAAAAAAAGAAAAAAAAAAATCTAACCCCGACTAACCTTAATGTCATGCACTTGTCCTAATAAACTAACCTACACTGTAACACGCAACACTTTGATGAACATTGTTACTCAGCTGATAGAGTTATACCCTTCTTGCTGTCTTGTCGCACAGAACTTGTAAGTCGCTTTGGATAAAAGCGTCAGCTAAATGACTAAATGTAAATGTAAATGTAAATGAATATCGTGACTGACAGTCACTTTACATATATCATTGTCATCATTACACTTGTCGTTGTCATTACACTCTGTTTGCAGGTAATACATTCTCTGGTACACCTCTATGTTAAATCGCGTACCGTTGGGCTCTACAAGAAAATGTTTACCCTCAATGAAGAACACTCTGGCACCGTTCGCAGTAGCAGCTATTACAGAGAATAGTCCTTGTGGGAACGATGGTACGTAGAGAGCGTTCTTTAACGTCACTGTACGCCGGCGCCCCCCGCTGTCCGTGAGGCATACCTGTGCGTCTCCTCTCTCTTTCGCCAACCCGTAGGTGCGCTTCCCGTCTGCCAGCTCCATGCTGTGTCTCTCCGGGCGGAAAGTGTTGTCAAAGTTCTTGAACCGACTCCTGTCGTTGATGACGTGGGATGACGCACCTGTGTCCACGATCAGTCCCTTCCTTTGGGCCTGCTGCAGCTGCGTTGGCCTGGTGACGTACACTGTCCTTGCCCTGGGGATGAAGCCCTCTCGTCCCGCTACTCTCCGGGCGTCGCCTCGATTCGTCTCACGCCGACCATTTCCGGCATCTTGTCCATGCGCGCATCGCGCGCCCTGGTCGCGTTTCTTCATGCACGCTCTGTCTGCGTGCCTCGTGGATCTGCAGAAGCCACACCAGACAGTCCTCGTGCAGTTACCTCTCCGATGGCCTTTCTCTCTGCATCGCCAACACGCCAGCTCCGTCGTGGGCCTGGTCTTCTCCATTGGCGTCGCTCGGGCCTTCAGCACCCTCTCTCCCGCCTCTGCAGCGGCTGGGTGGGTATCTTCTGAGGCTTCAAAGTTTCTTAACTTGGCCTTGAACTTTCCCAGCATCATGTCCGCTTAACCGTGTGTTACCAGGAGTGTGAACGGTTTGTACAGCTCCGGTAGTCCTCTCATCACCATCGCCATCATTAGCCCATCGCTTGGTGCTTCTCCTGCACTCCTCAATGGCGTCGTGATCTGCTCCGCTCTGTTGACGTATTCGGTCACAGTCTTGGTGTGCCCCTTCTTCAGGGCTGTTAGTGCTATGTAGAGGGCCACGACTCGGGGTCTTCCTTGCCCGATATAATGCTCTCTCAACACCCCCAGGCTTTCTCGGCCTTTGTCTTTAGTGTCGCGGAATATCAGCCCCAAGCTTGTGTCGTCGAGCAGTGGCGCTAACTCACAGTATGCGTCTGCGTTACCTCTGTCGTCCAGGGCTTGTTCTTCCGCCGTCAGGTCTCCCGTGGGGGCCGTCAAGATCGTCGTTTTCAGTCCCACACCGTGCATGCAGCATAACATGCGCTCTTCCCAGAGCTCGTAGTCCTCTGCCTTTTCATTAAATGAGGGCCATTTGCTCCTTCCCTTGGTCACCACGAGTTCTAAGATGGGGTTCTCCCCCTCCCCTCCGTTGGGCTCAGCAGACTCCGTCTCCCCCGGTGCCGCCTCCCCGGGGCTCTGTGCGCTGCTCTCCGGGCGGGTCCGCTTGCGCTCCAGCAGCCCGTCGGTGGGGTCGGTGCCCCGCTTCCTCTTGACGCGCAGGATCATCGTGTTGGATTCCATGTTGCTCTTTGATGGTGGGCGTAGCTTTAGCTCCTGTTGGCCTAGCGTCTAGCCACGCGGTACTCCCGGTGCTAACCTAGCCTATACTTTAGCTAAACTTGCTACCCTTATTATTATAATTTTTTTTTAAATACTTTATTTCTCAGTTTACTATAGACAAGAACAGACAAACAAAAAGGAGGAGACAAAAATAAACAGACATAACAAAACAAAAAAACAAAAAAAAGGCTGCAAGACAAGAAACCAAGGTGCAACAAGGTGCAGGTCAAACATGAGATATACAGGGGTGAGTCTCTGCAGAATGCTGTTATTTGTCCTTCAGATAGTCAATGAATGGGCTCCATATGTCCGAAAACCTGTTGTGCTCTTTGGATCTGTAATAGCGGATCCTCTCCATCTGTATGATTGGGATCATTTCATTGAGCCATTTCTGGAAACACGGGGTGTAGGTGATTTCCAATCGGTTAGAATAATTTTTTTTGCGGCTACCATCCCGAGCATAAGTTAATAAGTTAGTTTAGGTTTGTGTTAACGTTAGATAATGTACAAAATAAACGTTTTCCGCTGCTATAAACGTCACACTTTTATTTTGACAACCCCAGAAAGGAAATCATTATATATGCTTTACCATCCTGATCTGTGTTAGCTCCGGTTAGCTCAGAGCGTCCGGTATAACAATACCAGCCATTGGATTACTGTTTTCTAAATTGGGGAGGCTTTTAATCGTCAAGGTAAGAGGATTTCAAGTCATGGTATGCATAAACTTCAATCGGTTCGGATCCTTTCAATGTCAACAATCACGACGACACGTTGAAATCACTGGCTGCTCTCAGAGAGGAGTGGTTGGGCAAAAAAATAGTTCAGAGTATATTTGCTTATAAAACGTAATTGTCTAATTCAATTATTTTTTATTTCTCCACGTGGTGAATACACAGGTCACAACATGTTTACATGAACGTTTTGGAGTTGTATTTGGAGTGTATTCTGCAATCTGTTAATAAACTTTTCAATCAATCAATCAAACTATACACTGTAAGGCTCCGGCCCCGCCTCACTTCCAGTGATGAAGCTAAGCTATGCTAACGGAGCGACTGTTCCCTAAGCTAAATGCACGCACAGAGACAAAAAAGGTATGTATCTTCTTGTCTAACTCCAGGGAAGATGTTAAAAAAGCTAATTTCCCAAAATGTTGGAGTTTTCCTTTAACAAATACTATGGCTCATTTGACAGTCACTATCTCTCGTCCAACAGAGTATTTTTTCATATATACGTTCGCGTGTTATCCCGTGGTGAATATTGTATAGTTTCAGAGGGATCCGGGCTAATTCCTGAAAGCTGAGCTATGTGCATTTTGCGAAAGTCGTTCGTGTTGCTCACCTGGACACGATACTATTTGTTAGGGCGACGTCTGGTTTTGAACCCAAGAGCAGAACACAAGGGCAGAGGAGAATGAGGCGGTTTAGGATGTTTAATTCAAGGTACCAAGCAGACAGGTTAGGGAATGTTTGGAATGTGCAACAGGAGCGAGGGAGGTCACTCCATGTGATTCCCAGGAGCCGTCCAGGCTGGAGATGTCTCGGGAACGGCGTAGCCTGGGGGTGTGCAATCCTACACACAGAGAGAGAAGGTTAGGGCAAGGCAGGTTTAGAGAGAGAGCAAACAAGAGAGGAGAGTCCTAGTACCCAGGCAGGTGAAGCAACACTCGGACGAGGAGTGGCAGGAACGCAGGTCTCATATCCAGGTCTGGTGATGATCTGATGCGTCTCAGGTGTGTAGGTAGATCCAGGGAGACAGCATGTGGAAGGAGGCACAGGAAGCTGCCCATATAAGGGCGTGGAAGTCTGCTGGCAGGCAGGTGAGAGAGAGGCCCTGGCGCTCAACCGCTGGCGAGATAACCCGAGAAATGTCGGGTCTGGCGCTGAAAGTGTTAGTACTAGTGTGTGTTTATGAAGCTCAGTTTAGTACTGGTGTGTGCTGCTGAAGATCAGTTTAGTACTAGTGTGTGGTGCTAGCTACAGTAGTGGTCAATAGGGTTCATCGTCTAGAGGTCATGAATGTGCACCCCAAATTTGAAAAGATTAGAATGAAAGACCATGCTCCTCACTTAATGCAGCTAGCATTCTTAAATGAAAATATGCCTAGGACGTCGCGCTTTAACAATCTTCATGGCAGACAAATCCTTTACAGACTATATAACATCCCAAATTGAATTTTTCCTCAGTACAAATGACACAGGTGACATATCAAAGAGTACTTTGTGGGAGGCCCTAAAGGCCTACCTTCGAGGCCAGATCCTCTCTTACAGTGCTGCTACTAACAGACGACGAGTAGAACAGATCACTGGCATTACTAGTCAGATATTAGAATTGGACAGACGGTATTCTGAAGCTCCCACTCCTGATCTGTAAAAAAAGAAATTAGCACTGCAAACATAATTTGACCTTCTATCAACAAATGAAACGGCATGGCTGCTATTACAAGCCTGTCACAGGTCTTATGAACACAGGGAAAAAACTGGGAATTGTTTTGGCTTAAAAATCGGCTGCTTCGAGAATGATAACTGAAATTCAAACAAATTCTGGGCAGACGACCGTTGATTATTAAAATTATAAACAAGGAATTTGAAACATTAATTACACTAAGTTGTATTCCTCTGAGTCAGAGGGTGACAGCACTTTAACTCAATCAGCACCGGAAGCCTAGAGCATCTTTGTTCCTACCACGCCAACGCTCTAAAAGATAGGAATAAGTGGCAGTGTTTGCATGGCTATATATATATATTCTATATTATAGCTATGGATACAATACCATGGCCCATTTGACATCACCTATCTATCGTTCAATATGTGAAAAATAATGCATTTTTTCATCAATACGTTCGCGTGTTATACCGTGGTGAATATGAGTATAGTTTTAGAGTGATCCTGTCTAATCCCAGAAAACGACGATATGCAGCAAAAACGTGAATTTCACTAAAAGTGTTGGCGTTTCTCGCCATTTCCAAATCAATCAAATCAAATATATATAATAGGTATTATGTTTCATCATGAATGCATGAAAGGGGGGGGGGGCAGTTTTTTGATGCTTTGATCGTCACCAACAGCATACGTTGTGGAGTAATGTTACACACACATGTTGCAAGGTGAAATCATGGTTGGATCAAAGCAGGATTGATATAATTTAATCCTTACCTTCACTAGGAGGTACCCCAAAAATAATATTCCAATTGTCTGATCGCGAGTCCAAGTACCGGTGTCCATCGTGTCACCAACATAATCCACCACAACAGATGCATCGGAGGCATTTAACGCTTCTCAATGGGATCGGGATACCCGCCCGCCTTGTCCGACAAAGAAAAGTGGGCCCGGAGACATTTGATCGACGCACAGGCCAAGATATGTTTCAAAGGGTGTTCGATACGGCCATTAATAGATTGCTCCTAGCTTCTATTGTTAGCCAAAACTAGCTAAGTTTTGCAGATCAGGTTACCCGACGTCACCACTAAATTAAATAGAAATTGAATTAAAATGTGAACGTTAATAAAACATAAAATCCTTTTGTAAAACAATTAAAAATAAAATACTAACCTTTGTACTGTCTTTTACTAGTATGCACTCTGCTACTAAGGAATCTACCTTGCCTATATTACTACCTACTATGCTAATACGCACTCAAGTCCTTAGCCCTCAAGTTCAACACTGTTTGACGAACAATCATCAATGTAACTTACCCTTAGCTGCCAGAGTTGTACCCTTCCTGCTGACTTGTTGTTCAGAACTTGTAAGTCGCTCAAGACGTGTGAGAGGTCCAATAATTAATATTCTATTGTGAAAGAAAATAAAACACAGCATCTATCCTTGTAATGTTAGCTACTGTAGCACGCTAACATTAGTCTAAAATAAGTCAGATCACTTCCCACTTGTCAAGATTTAAGATTCAAGAGATTTATTAGTCACAGATACATGAGACATGTAGTGAAAATAAGGTGGCCATGCCCGCCTTGATTGTGCAAAAAAATACAAATAATAATAGAATAAAATAGAATAGATAATAGATAGACATGATAAAAGGTACTAAGATAAAATACGATACAATGCTAAGCTTATATGAATTAAAGGTAATGAGTCCTATATACACTACTATACAATATGCTATACAATATACAGGTATGCTATATGTAACTATACTATACTAACTAACTATACATTTATGTTTTTTAAAGTGACCTTTGCTTTTTCCTAAAGTGACCTGTAGTGTGTTTGTGTGTCACAGTTTTTTTTCTTATTTACATGCTTGCAGGAGGCATTTGGAGCTTAAACGTGTAACTGACTGATCTTTTTTAATTTCCATCACATCTGTTATCTGAACTGTTCAGAAATCCCTCTGGTATCTTCCGCTCTATATAGGGCTTGGGAACATGGTGTCAGGTGACGTCACAACGGCGCCATGTGTAGAAGACGACTCCGCTTGACTGCCTGTGTTGACAGGTGGGCTTTTGGAATAGAAGATGGTTTGGAAAGCTGCCACGGAAAATATCACAAGGAATCACGGGAGAGAAAACCCTTCTTTTTCTCCATCCCTACCTTGGTTTTTGTACATTTAACGGTTTGAGTGACTTGTCAATACAAATTGATGTATGTAACCAGTCGCGGACTGGGACCATAATTCCTACCGGGAATTTGACTCAGGTAGGCCCCCCCCTCCACGGGAGCCACCCGGCGACCCACTTGGCCCCGGCCTGCCCGGATGGGACCGAAGGAAGCCGGTGATCAGGGGCACTGGAGAGGGGGACAGAGACAGAGGCCCGGAGAGGGGGACCGGAGATGGGGACAGAGGACCGGTGAGGGAGGCTGGAGACAGGGACAGGGACCCGGTGAGGGGGGCCGGAGACAGGGACAGGGAATCGGCGAGTGAGGCCGGAGACGGAGACAGGGGCCCGGTGAGGGGGCTGGAGACAGGGACACAAGGGGAACCCCAGGGCGAAGGACTGGACGCCGCCTGAAGACACTGGGCATGACAGGAGGGGCTCCACCCCCTGATGGTGCCGGAGGACCAGGCGATGTGGGGCTCATGCAGCGCGAGCCAGGGCCGACCCAGGACCACCGGGACAAGAGGGGATCTGGTAATAAAAAACTGGAGTCTCTCAATGTGGTTACCAGCCACGGTGAGGACGACAGGACAGGTGCGTTGAGTGATGTCAGCCAGGCGGCGATGATCCAGCGCGAAAACCTCCAAGGGCCTCTCGAGGTCCTCAAGTGGAATGTTGGCCCGGGTGGCAAACTCAACGTCCAGGAAACTCCCATCAGCACCAGAGTCAATGAGTGCACCCACCGTCGCCCGCTGGTCCGCCCAGGCTAGGGTGACGGTCGTCAGACGGTTCGGTGGTGCACGGGTGTGGGAACAGGAAAAACGGCTCACCAGGACCTCCCGGGGTCCCGGCGAGCCTGGTCTTCTTGGCCGGGTAGGGCAATTGGAGACACGGTGTCCATCCCGGCCGCAGTAGAGGCAAAGGCCGGACCTGAGCCTGGACTCCCGTTTGGCCGGGCTAAGGCGGGTGCGTCCCAGCTGCATGGGTTCCTCCTCGGTCGCAGCTCGGGAGGGAAAAAACCCACCAGTCACGGAGGGGGCAGGACGGTCAGCAGAACGGTCACGAAGACGGGGGGTCTGGGGAACGTCTGGGGGTCCCAGTCGTGCTCGCTCACGCCTTCTCTCCCGGAGGCGTCCGTCAATGCGGATAGCAAGGCTGATTAGGCCCTCGAGAGAATCGGGCTCCTCTTGGGTCGCGAGCTGGTCCCTTACTGCGTCGTTGAGCCCCCTCAGGAAGGTGAGACGAAGCGCTTGATCGTTCCAACCGCTCTCCGTTGCGGCCAGTCTGAACTCCAGCGCGTAGTCTCTGACACTGCCACTGCCCTGCCGGAAGGTGCCCAACCGAGCTCCTGGGTCCTGGCCACGAGCTGGGTGGTGGAAAACCCTTCGGAGCTCTGCCACGAAGTCTGGGTAGGAGAAACAAAAATCGGCCCTCATAGACCAGGAAGCAGTGACCCACTGTGCTGCTCGGCCCGTGAGCAGGTTAGTCATGTAGGCCACTCGGGCTCCCTCTGACGAAAATCGGCTGGCTTGATGAAGGAAAACCAACTCACACTGCATGATGAATGTGGCACAATCCTCGAAGTTACCCTCGAACAGGCGTGGTTCGGAGAGACGGGGCTCCCGAGGTGCGAGGTCTGCCGTGGCTGCGGGTGGTGATCTGGCGGAGACTCCTGGGACAGGTGGGTTTAAAAGCAGAGTGTTTAATGCTGTACTGAGAGCCTGTAGCTGGTGCAGAATAATAGCCTGTGATTACCCTGGGTAGTCTGCTGGGTGGCCAGAGTGTCAAGGGCATCCAGAATGAGCTGGACCTGGGCCCGGAGGTCCTGTACAGCAGCCGCAGCCACACCCAACTGTTGGGCGTGGTCGTTGACCAACTCGATCTGGACCGCCAACGCTGCCCTAACTCCGTCTGTGTCGGCTGGGGTCATCATGGTCGGGTCATAATGTTAGGGTTTGAAAACCGACCCCAACAGCACGGCACAGACAGGTAGTTCAGAGTTAGCCAAACACTAGGGCGTATTTATTACAGAATCAAAAATTTGCCAAATAACAAATCAGAATTAACAAAAAGGAGAATGCTCTCGGCAGAGTTGTCTGCGGCTCTGCAGATCCTCCCGGTTTAGAGGTGGGGAATCGGCGTAGGCGCCACTACCTCTGCGGCTCTGCAGATACTCCCGGATCCAACTCGGGGAGGAAACGGAGAGAGAGAGAGAGTGGTCAATAATCAATCCAACTGAACACAGAGGCAGTGCAGTTCAGTCCTCCTTAGTTGAGTCCAGTATAAATCACAAGTGACTTGATCTTCGGTGTACCAATACACAAGTTAGCCGAGACCAGTACAAAACAAAAACGGTACTTCTTCAGTGTTATTCCTAACACACAAATTAGCTGAGTCCAGTACAAACAAAAACTGTATTTCTTCAGTGTTATTCCTAACACGCCAATTAGCTGAGTCCAGTACAAAACAAAAACGGTATTTCTTCAGTGTTATCCAAACACACAAAAAACAGATAATCCAAAAGGTTTGTTTCCAAAAACTCACCAAAGCGCAAACGTGTAAAGCGGGCAACGAGGCACAGCTCCAACGGATGATCGAGATATACACCAGCGGCGACTTCCAAAGATGTCCTGGAGAAGAAGTAGACGAGGCACAACAACGGGGGGGAACAGGCAATAGCAGTAGTATCCAAAACGACCCGACAACGATTTATAGAAGGCCCGAGTATATGAAGCCTCTGGAGCGCTAATTACAAACTACAACAGGTGCGTGATGGAAATTGGTAATCGCTCCTGAAGCGTGTGGCGGGGAATGGACCAATCATCACAGTACCTTGAAGAAGCGTGTGGCGGGGAATGGGCCAATCCTCACAGAATCCTCACAGGCCAGGCCAGGCCAGGCCAGGCTCATACCCATACCCACAATCTGCAATCTGTTAAATAAAGTTTTCATTCATTCATTCATTCTCTCTGTGATCTAGTCGATTCATTATAGTATCACTCACCCTCGCGCTGCTGCCGTCAGTTCAACATAATGACGCGTTCCTTACATCTCCGCGGCTTCAATATCAGCATTCAAATCATCCATCAGATAGCTGTTCTATTTCATGGTCAGGTTCCAACAAACTGTCTTCTTTAACTCCCAGCAGTACATCCAATAAAGTGATCAAGTGATCAACATCCGGAGTTTCCACGTCAATTTCAATGTCCATCTGATTCAAAACTCGCGTAATAACATCTCTGATTGCGCCCCGCTTTCATCTAATTCTTTCAATTTTAGTCCGACGTTCGTCTTCACCCATTCTAGAGCTATCCAAAACGTTCATATCTCCCGGGTTTCGGCAGTTGATCTCATCATGATTTAAATTAATAGGCTTGTTTGTGTGAGGATTCGCCTGTTCCCTGGACCTTTTTTCCCTGTCTCCTCACCTCACCAGCCCCCACCCTTGTGAGAACTTTTCCCTGCCTCCTACTCTTCACCAGCCCCCACCCTTGTGAGAACTTTTCCCTGCCTTCTACTCTCCTTCACCAGCCCCCACCCTTGCGATGATTTACTCTCCTCTACTCTTCACCAGCCCCCACCCATGGACTTTCTTGTTCAATTACCATCACGCAGCTGTCATAGTTTATGATTAGCGCCCCAGAGGGCTTTATATACCTGGACCTCCCTTCCAGTCCTGGTCGGGGCGTTCTGTATCTGTGTTCACTCTGTGTTCATGGAGTTCTGTACGTTACCATCCTGTACGTTACCATCACCTGCCGCGTCTCCCGCGTGAGACGACGTGCCAGCCATCACCACCTGTCGCCGTTTGCCTGGAGTGGGACACTGTCTTCGCTCTCTAATTCTCTACGGGAGGTTTTACAGTGTTCCCACTCCAGACGTCAAGCCGGCGCGCATCGCTCCCTATTTCCACGGGAGGATGCGTCTCTTCGCCCCGGTCCCCTGGGACCCCTGTGTTCTGCGCTGCCCGTCTGCAGCATCCGAGGAGGATCTCGGTGCCAGGCCTGGAGTGGTGTTCCCACTCCAGACGTCAAGCCGGCGCGCATCGCTCCCTATTTCCACGGGAGGATGCGTCTCTTCGCCCCGGTCCCCTGGGACCCCTTTGTTCTGCGCTGCCCGTCTGCAGCACCCGAGGAGGAGGAAGAGGATCTCCGTGCCTGGAGTGGGACACCGTCTTCGCTCTCTTAATTCTCTACAGGAGGTTTTCCAGTGTTCCCACTCCAGACGTCAAGCCGGCGCATCATCACTCCCTATTTCCACAGGAGGATGGCGCCTCTTCCCCCCGGCCTCCGCTGTCGGGCCCCTGTCTCCGTACCAGGCCTCCGCCGTCGGGTCCCCGTGACAGGCCACCAGCCCGTCCAGTAAGGTGCTTTAAGCACAGGTCCCGGTAGGCAAGTAAACAAACAAATACGTTTTCCAAAAGGTAAATGATATTTAATATAATGAAAAAGGAGGGGAATGAAACCCACAACAAATAGACAAACAGGGAAAAGGGTAAGGGGAGAACAAACAAGATAAACACAAGCCCTAGTGACCTAGTGTCACAGGACACAACCACAAGCCATGTGGTTGGCAGTCTGGTAATCACCCAGCAAATGTACACAACGTGCACACCACAATAAAGTTCCACACAGGGAAACAGTGGCAAGTGAAGTAGAGGCCAACAATATATATATATATATATATATATATATATATACATACTAGAGCTGGGCCGTTAACGCCGTTACCGGGCTAAGTTAATGCCGGACTATTATCGCGCGATAATACAATTGATGCCGTTAATCTATTTTCAAAGTTGGGTCTCCTCTCCTCTCTCTCTGTCTGCACGAGAAGCGAGCCGCAGCGACTCAGCGAGCCACACACTCACACATACACATACGGGTACTTAATAAGGGAGGGGCCTGTCTGTGGCTCCGTGTTGAAGCCACACAGACAGAGCTCTGCGCTCATCATGGCGGAGAGAACAAAACGAAAGTCTGGGTACACTTTACGAAAGTCGATGCCGACAATGCACGTTGCCACAAGTGCAATAAAACATTTGCAAGTATGGGTGGCAATACAAGCAATTTGTCAAAACATCTGTTATCAAAACATAACATTAGTCTGCAGAAATGCGCCGTTTTCGACTGCTTTGCTCGCAGTCAGGGCCGCCTCAGGGGGTGTGCGAGCAGTGCGGTCGCACAGGGCCTCGCGGGAAGGGGGGCCTCACAAAATTTTTTTTTTTTTTTTTTTTTTTTTTTTTATTTATTTATTAATTTTTTATTTATTTTTTTATTTTTTTAATTTTTTTTGCGAGGCCCCCCTTCCCGCGAGGCCCTTTTTCATCACAGACCTAAAATCTAGTTTTGCTTATATGCTTATATATTTCACATTAGACACGTTTGTAGAATGTGTCTGACTTGTTCCTGGGTCTGCAGTCCTGCAGACATACTCACTATTGGAGCTCAGCCTCTGGGGTTCTGCAGCAGACATACTATTGGTTTCAACGAAGGGAGTGGTTTTACTTACATCATGTGTAGTACGCCGGCGTGAGTCAGCTGCGTTTGACTATTTCGCGCGTGCAGCTTTTGACTATTATGCTTAGTTATGCCAGCCAAGACGAAGAAAGAGGTCGGTCATTATCAGTCGGTCGGTCACCAAGGAATGTTGACGAAAGGCCTCTCGCTAGCGGGACAAATGGCCGGAGCCTTGTCATGGTATAGCCATGATGATGTCGGCTAGTAGCTAGCTTAGCTAAAGGCTAACTAGCGTTAGCTAACCTATTCAGAGGAGCGAGGCGAGGCGAGTGGATGATGTCTTTTCAAAAGAAGGAGAAGAGAACTTGTGAGCAGATAAATCTGTTAGGCAGCAATACGCCGAAAGGTGTCCAGTCTGCCGGAAAGTACTCGAAGAAGAAGAAGAAGAAATTACACCGTGGGCCAAGAAAGTCTCCTTCCAACTTTACCATTGGCGCCGCGTTGATACTGCGTTATGGTGAGTCAACCTATGATTATATTCCCGCCGTGGACCTGACCTATCTCTCTTTCTCTCTCTCTGGAGCCAAACTGGTCGACTAGCTAATATAGTACTACTAGTAGCTAACGGTGTGTGCCTGGTGAGAGCACCTGGCTGTATGTAGCCGCATACCTTGTTAGCTGTTAGCTAACGCAGAAGCAAGCTATGCGGCTACATACAGCCAGGTGCCTGATTGAGCTAACTGTTAGCCAGTTAGCTGTTTAGCGTCAGCTGGGAACATTCGTTTGATGCTATCAGTTAGCCTTGAGAATAGCAGGCCCTGGCACTCTGACTACGACATCATCTTTGACAGAAGATGTAGTCGGGCCTGCACCATGACAAGGCTCTGGCCATAGCTTATTTGTCCCGACAGCGAGAGGCCTTTCGTCAACGTGGAGACCTGTGTTGCGGCCTTTCGCCCTGCGTTACTTTTGTGCAGGTAAGATTAATGAAAATGTCATGACATTACCCCACTCTTCCTTCCTTCCCCTCCCGAATGTTTTGTTAATAACGATGTTTTTTTCCAGGCAAAACATATGCTACTTCACAACATTTGGAGATACGACATGTGCTGTGTGTGAATGGTCGTTTGTGTAGCTTGGGTAGCGTTGGGCCGTTGGCCAAAGCTGTGTGTGGCCTGGTGTCACAGTACCTGGCTAGCCTATTTAGCTGATGTCGGCCATTGGCTCCTTGCTGCTTTGGTTTCTCTGGTATAGACCCTCTTCTTGTTGGATTTAAGTGTTGATCTTTGTCCTTTTGGATCTCTCATACATGCTCTAGTCTCTCTCTAACACACACACACATGACAAACACACATGTTCTCTCTCTCTCTCTCTTTCTAACACACACACAGTCTGCCTATGGCGGCCTTTCTCGATGGCTAGGCTGTGCTCAAGGATCTTCAGTCACAGTGCTCAGGTATTCTGCCACTGTGTACTCTCTGTTTAGGGCCAAATAGCATTTCAATTTCTTTCCAATGTGTCTCTCTCTCTCTCTCTCTCTCTCTCTCTCTCTCTCTCTCTCTCTCTCTCTCTCTCTCTCTCTCTCTCTCTCTCTCTCTCTCTCTCTCTCTCTCTTGGATTTAAGTGTTGATCTTTGTCCTTTTGAATCTCTCACACATGCTCTAGTCTCTCTCTAACACACACACACATGACAAACACACATGTTCTCTCTCTCTCTCTCTCTCTCTCTCTCTTTTTTTTACCTTTGGGGGGGGGGGGGGGGGGGGGGGGGCTCGCGTTAAATCTCGCAAAGGGGCTCGCATTTCTCCCAGGCGGCCCTGCTCGCAGTGTTCCATCTCCATCCACGTCCACTGCAGGTAAGCCAAGATAATAGGGAATTAGCTAGGCTAATAACGAATTATTACGAATAGGTTAATAAATCATATATAATTGCTTAGCTAATTGTTTAGCTACAAATATATTTGAAAGATGACAACTTTTTATAGATCGCCATTCGTCAGGCTGAGGCTGCAGCCAGCCACCATGTCCCAGCCCACGCCTCCTCCCTCTACCACCACCGGTCCCAGCCAAGTCCCTTCACCCTAGCAGCTAGGAAGGATGACAGAGGATAGGGGAACGACTCACAGGGCTGTGACCCAGTTTGTTGTCAAAGGCCTGCACCCCTTCTCGACAGTGGAGTCCAAGGGCTTTAGGTAACAACTAATCATTCAGTGTATATAGTTTTTTTTATCTTACATTTGTTGTTTATTATAAAAAGTCTATAATTCAGACACATTTAAAACATTGTTGCTGCTGTTGCTGAAGTAATAATATTTATTTATTATATTTATTTATAATTTATTTATAAAGTTATATAAAAGAACATTGCTGCTGCTGAAGAAATAATATTTATTTATAAAGTTATAAATAATAAAGCAATGTCGATAAAGTACCGAACCGTTAAGCAGTATCGATAAGAGTACTAGTATCGATAAAATCCTAACGATACCCATCCCTAGGTAGAACACACATATTTTGAATGCCTTCGGCAGACTTCAAATGAGCCATTTTAATCTAGATTAATCTAGATTAACTCCAGGATTGCAGATAGATTAATCTAGATTAAAAAAAAATATCTATGCCCACCTCTAATATATACACTTACCAGGTAAGTAGTGTGAACATGAGAACACACAATAGTGACAATAAGGCCAACACAAGATCAATCCACACAACAGTGGAAACAAAGGGCAGTATTATAATAATTCCACAACAGTGGCAATTCAAGGGCAACCTCCAACACTATGGTCACTGGCAAATGACTCCATGAGGCGCCCAGGTGTGTGTGTGCTGTCAGGTTTTATCCACCCGCCCCTCAAGGCTGTTGCCGTCAGCTGCCACTCATCAGGCAATCAGCACTCTTCAGTGTAGGGACATGTGGCACAGTGGCGGCCGGTGGGTACTTCGCCACTAGGGGCGCTATACCAAATATTTTGCAAACATGTACAGTACAGTACTGTACCACGCAAGACTCATGGCAAGACGTGAGCGATTCGACTCACGCTCACGGCAATGAATCGGCTCTTATGAACGAGTCGCTCAGCTGTTACTACAACAACACACAACCAGTCAAATAAAGTATAGTCTAGACTCTAATTCACAACTTGAAACACAATATAAATAGAAAAGTTAGAAACAAAACTTGCCCGTCTCCAAACACAGGCAGATCTCTCCCTCTCTCCTTCTCTCTCTCACACACAGCGCGACGTGGAATCGATTCGTTACACAATCAGACCTATTATATACCAAGAATAACTTCAGTATGAGTACAGGGCTGTACACATATTTTGCATATTGTTAAACGAGCCAAGGCTAGCTATTAAACTATCGATATGAATCGAAAATCTGGGACCCTGATGTAAACAAGACAAACGTCTTTCTCTGGTCTGCATCCCCTTAACAATTGTGTGTATTGAGCCGTACTGTATTGTACCCATTCTGCAATCTGTTAATAAAGTTCTCATTCATTCATTCATTCAAACATAGACGATATTGAACAAGCCATAATCCACGTATTTTCAATCCGAGAGAGCTGCAGTAGTTAAATCAATTAGCCATCGACATAGTCAGTGTGGTAAGTAACGTTATTATTGCATCCAAGATTGATACACGGCTGGCTAGGCAGTTGGTAGTCATAGTCTTGTGTTATAAAATAAATAAACAATCAGCAATGTCTCGCTTCATGAATGGCCAGCAGTAGTACTGCTCCTAAAAAAAACTATTTACAAACGTTAACGTTAAGCACAGAGAGAGAGAGAGAGAGAGAGAGAGAGAGAGAGAGAGAGAGAGAGAGAGAGAGAGAGAGAGAGAGAGAGAGAGAGAGAGAGAGAGAGAGAGAGAGAGAGAGAGAGAGAGACTCACTGTTTAGTTGAAACGTCCAGGGCAGGAGAGCTTGATAAACGTGTATAATCCGCCATATAGCTTGTTAGACAAGTGTTAGCTGAGCTCGTTAGCACAACACTCAACAAGTACATTCCTTTGTCCATTTCCGCTCGAACAGACTGCAAACTACCTGGCGTTCTATCGCCATGCTCTAAGACAAACTCTAACCTTAACCAACTTTGAAAGAGTGCCTAAGCTTAACAGTCTAAAGAACTTGCAGTCACGGCAGCGGCACGCTCTAAGACAAACAACCTAGCCCAACCTAGGAACCAAGCTAGAAGCTAGAATTGGAACATTAGAAATTGGATTCGGCCAATCAGAGATCGTCTCTGTGAAATTCTGCCATGGAAAAAAATACTGGCGTCGGCCAATCAAAGAGCGTCTCCGCGAAATGCGGCTATGGAAATTCTTCACGGAAGTTCACGCTGCTGCCTAGACCGCTTCAAATCGCGCTCGGATTCCAACATAATAGTCATATTTCAACGCACAACGCCGTATGCACTGATTGGCTGTGACGGAGACAGCGATCAAACTGTGACACGCACTCAGAGCGCTATCGCTTCTAGCCCGGGCGAGAAATACGAAAAAATAAAAAAAAACGTCACTTCCTGCTCATGAAAACGATGTTTTTTTAATTTAGATAATAACGTTATATTGTGCATTAGAAATACAAACATACTTAAAATGAGTAAATATTATTCATTTTAAACATGTTTATATTATTTATAGGCCTATAAAACACAAAAACGAAAAAGTTTTATTGTCTTCTTCTCTGATTTAACAGCAGCTGGCCAGCAGGTGGGTCGGCGCCCTTGCGCCCCTAGTGGCGAGCCGCCACTGATGCGGCACCTGACAAAGAAAGAAAGGGACAGGCATTAGCTACCATGACACACACACCTATTTATGAATAGTTTTCAAATAAACGCTAGATTATAGCGTGTACTTATGCACGCTAGAGAAGCGGGCTGAAAAATCGATTATCTTATTTCCTGATCAGCACACACACACTCACAGCCACACACACACATATGGGACACGCTGAGATATAGGTGAAAAGAGCTCTGATTATCCCAAGACTGGTAAAATAGATTCCTTACCTCAGATCAGATGTTCTCCAAAAAGATTATTCCAATTCCTGATCGCCATTCCAAATATCAATCGCGTTTATTGATCCAATGCTGGGTACTGGAAATACATAATCCACGCTGTTCTGAGGGTGGGCAATGACTGGGATCGTCTCCGGTTACATGCCTGACAAGTAAAATGTGGATTCCGGACTCTTTTTCCCATCCATTTCATTCAGTCCAATCTAATGGGGTGCAATACCATCCGGAGAGATGATAGGGGGCGGTATTTTCCCTGTTCGAGCTCAGACAGAACCCCACTGGTAACGTGAGGCTAGATTGATGAAAAATCGATAATAAAAAAAATAACGATTAAAAACGATTTCTCGTCGCTTGGCACTCAACACATGGCATGAACTAACGAGATTTCTCGTGGCTGGCACTCAAAGTGTTAATGGAGTTCACACTCCCAACATCAAGATCGTGCTCCAGGAGGGTCGTTCTGGAAAGCACATCAGACAACAACATAGGATATAACAATAAGAGTTGTCTTACATCACTACCCTGCGATTCGGGCAGGTACCATAGACGAGCAGTGACGTCACTCAGAACTCAGAGTGTAGTCAGACGCAGGGGTTACACATGTTAACAAAACAGCTGGAACAGCTCCGGGGCTGCCAGACTGCCCCTGCTGCATCCTCCCACCAGCTCGGGTGAGATACTTCTTTAACATGTTGATATGACACAAACGTGTCTTCCTGCGCCTCTCGGGCATAGATATTACATAATTAGTGTCTGACACTTTTCTCTCCACTTTATAGGGCCCTGCAAACCGGGCAGAGAGCGCTGACCCAGGCATGGGCAGCAATACCAGCACCTCATCGCCAGCCTCGAATTGCCACTCCACCACCTTTTTGTCAAACCTTTCCTTCATTGCCCCCTGGGCTGAGGCGAGGGCTTCCCTAGCCAACGAGGACGCACAGTGTAGACGCTCCTTACACTGGGAGACAAAATCAAACACACTTAACTTAGGAGACAACATTTTCTCTTTGAGCATTTTTTATGGACCATGCACACCGTGACCAAACACTAGCTCTGCAGGGCTAAACCCAAGTGACTCCTGCTCGGCATCCCTAACAGCAAATAGTACAAATGGCACTCCCTCATCCCAACCACAACCTGTATCAAGACAGTACTTTTTCAGCATCGCCTTCAGTGTCTGGTGCCAGCACTCTAGTGCCCCCTGTGACTCAGGATGATAAGCACTAGACACTGTATGAGTGACACCCAAGGCCTGCAATGATTGATTAAAGGTTTTAGACATGAAATGTGTCATTTGGTCAGTCTGTACTATTTTTGGTAAACCGAATGTTGTGAAAAACTTGGTCAAGGCTTTGGTTATGGTCGGACCAGTACTTTTTCTCTGGGAAACGGGTGGAAACACACATAATTGTATTGATTACCTGCTTTTGTTTTAGGCAGGGGACCCACACAGTCAATGATTACATGTTCAAAAGGTTCCCCCATTGCCGGAATGGGGTGCAGGGGAGCTGGAGGCACCTCCTGATTTGGCTTCCCCACTATTTGACAGGTACTACAGGTACCACAAACATTTACCACATCGGTCTTCAGACCGGGCCAAAAATATTTCTGCAGGATTCGGTCATAAGTTTTAGCGATACCTAAATGACCAGACCACACATGTTCATGTGCCAACATCAACACGTGATGTCTACATACCATTGGCAACACAATTTGGTGCACTGTATTCCAGTCTTCTCCACACTTCAAGTCTGCTACACCTGGCCTAGCTACCCAGGTGCGCATCAACACACCCTCCTCTATCAAAAAGGCCTGTTTCCTGTCGGCCTACTACAATCTCATGAGCTGTCTAACGCCTGTCCCGTCTCCCTGTCTCCCTATGACTTGCTGTCCTGGAGTGTTGACCGGAGTGTTGGACGTCCCGTGACGAAGGCCGGGAGATTGCGACCCCCTCTGCGTGCCCCCCTGTCTCCGGAGGTCTCGTAGTGGTGACCGGAGTGCCGGATGTCCCGCGATGATGTCGGGGAGTTCGCGACCCTCTCTGCGCCACCCCCTATCTCCCTGTCTCCGGCTGTCCCTGAGCAACGACCGGAGTGTTGAATGTCCCGTGACTAAGACGGGGAGGACGTGACCCTCTTTGCGCTGCCCCTGTGCCTCAAATAGATCCGCTATCAACTCTATCTTTAACCTTTCAAAATGTTCAGTTGCTATTGCTATTAGCTCTATCTTTAATCTTTCAAAATGTACAGTTGCTATTGCATGCACTCATCTGTGTTTCACCACACACATGAGTGCATGCTTACCAACTGTCCGTCTGCAACACTACTATCACCAACATCTAAGAAGGGAGATCCCCCCTTGAATGGCCCTTCTAAGGTTTCTCTCCTCCACACTGCCTGTGGAGCTTTTTTCCCTATTGTTAGGTTTTAGTGAGTTTTTCCTTACCTTCGCGTGGGGTATGTCTGGGAGTGCTTGCATTCTTTCATTTATTTGCATTCATCTAAAAATGTTTGGACCTTATGGTGTTCTTGTTCTGTTCTTGACTTATTGTTATGTTTTCTTCTTGACTTGTTTAAAGAAGACCTGTATGGCCCATGGGGACATTAACGTGTGTTGTCGGGCCCTATAAAAAATAAATAAATTTGATTTACTATCAGTAGTGCTGGCCACTGCCGCAAAACACCTTGATAGGGAGGAATCACTTTGCTGAGCATCGATCAATGCCTGACGTGTCAGTGGTAGTGGCACGTCAGCGATTTTGGGAATTACCAGCTTCCCCTGAACGCTACTCACAGCAACTTTTTCCATCTCACCACTAGATGGCCACCCGTCCTCAGCGAGAGCCTCGCCACAGACAGAGTCATTCAATGTCAAAGCTTGAGTTTGCTTCCTCTCCTGTGCCCTGGTGACAGCACAAGTAGAAAAAACATCGGGGTGACTTTTAAATAATTCATCACACCTGTGATACCTAACCTGCCGGTAGCGCTGCTGATTGGTCGAGACTGCCCCCTGTATCGTCAGCTGTGCTCAGCCGTCATCTCCCCACGCACCCCACCCTCCACGGGTAAACCGAGGAAGAGGAAAGGATTACGTCAGCCGAAGGTGTGTGCTCTGAATGTAACGCCGGGAGTGAGACTGAGACGGCATCAGATGTGGGTGACGACGCGCCGGAGCCCCTGAATGTAACGGGGAGTGAGACTGAGACGGCATCAGGTGTGGGTGATGACGCGCCGGAGCCCCAAGCGGGCCCCGAGAGGGATAGCAGTGACGAGGACCCATTTGTGGAGTTCCCCCAGGCGGACGAGGTGGGGAGGGACCTGGCGGGTCAGTTCGGAACGGCCCAGCTGGAAGACCCAAACCTAACGCAGGCCCGTGCGAATATCAAAACCGTAGATGGAAATCCAGTGGAGGGGGTGAGTCACCTGTCATATCCTCACTTTGCAATAAAAAGACAACTGCTGTACCAAGTCGTAAAAAAGAATGATGAGGTTAAAGAACTATTGCTGGTGCCGAAATTCTTTATTTCCACTGTACTCCAGCTAGCGCATTCGCATATCCTCTGAGCGCATCTGGGCATGGACAAAACCATGGAGCGCATAAAGGCGCATTTCCATTGGCCGGGCATGAAGAGAGCGGTAGAGGACTACTGCAGGAGCTGCCCAGAGTGTCAACGCGCAGCACCAAAGGTACACTATAAAAATCCTCTGATCCCACTGCCCATCATTGAGACCCCGTTCTCAAGAATTGCCCTCGACGTGGTGGGCCCACTAGTCAAATCGTCCCGAGGCCACCAGTATATACTGGTAATCATAGACTATGCAACACGTTACCCCGAAGCCATCCCGTTACGTACGGTGACGGCCAAAATCGTGGCACGGGAGCTCTTTCATTTGTTTAGTCGGGTGGGAATTGCCGACTCCATTCTCACTGATCAGGGCTCGTGCTTTATGTCGCGGGTCATGAAAGAAATGTGCAAACTAATGAAAGTGGAACAGCTGCGAACCTCCATATACCATCCACAGACGGATGGGCTG
This sequence comes from Notolepis coatsorum, assembly GCF_963971535.1. NCBI lineage: Eukaryota > Metazoa > Chordata > Actinopteri > Aulopiformes > Paralepididae > Notolepis > Notolepis coatsorum. The sequence goes on along the minus strand of NC_140166.1, from coordinate 170,356,006 downwards.
TGCGAACGCTTTAACAAAACACTGAAAAGCATGCTAAGAAAGGTGATGGAGAAGGATGGGATGAATTGGGATCAGTTGTTGCCCTTTCTGATGTTCTCTGTGCGTGAGGTCCCACAGGCTTCCACTGGCTTCTCGCCGTTTGAGCTGCTCTACGCCCGCACGCCGCGGGGTCTCCTGGACATCGCAAAGGAGATTTGGGAGGAACAGCCGTCGCCCCACCGGTCTCTCATAGAGCATGTGCAGGTAATGAGAGACAGGATGAAGGCGCTATGGCCGGTGGTGAGAGAACATATGCAACAGGCCCAAGACGCACAGAAGCGCATTTATGACCGGGGCGCACAGCCACAGGAGTTTAATGTGGGGGACCGGGTCCTCGTACTGGTTCCGACAGCAGAGTGCAAATTTCTAGCCAAATGGCAGGGACCCTACGACATAATCGAAAAAGTGGGTCCCGTCAACTACAAGGTCCACCAGCCCGACCGTAGGAAGCATCGACAGTTATACCATGTTAACCTGTTAAAGAAATGGCATGCCCGGGATGTGTTGCTCTCGCCCCCCCTTCTCCCCCCTTTTGCGCAGCAGGTGGCAGAGGCGGCTGATGTTCCCATCGGGGAACAGTTGTCCCCGACCCAACGGCAGGAGCTTCGGGAGCTGGTCCAACAGAACTGGGAAGTGTTTTCGGCCACGCCGGGCCGCTCCACATTGGCCCAGCACCACATTATCACCAGCCCGGGAGACAAGGTAAAGCTGAAGCCCTATCGTATCCCAGAGGCAAAAAGAGGCCGTAAGAAGAGAAGTGCGGGTCATGCTGGAGATAATTGAAGAGTCTCATAGCGGGTGGTCTAGTCCTATTGTTTTAGTGCCGAAACCCGACTCAACAACCAGGTTCTGCAACGATTTCAGGAAGCTTAATGACATTTCAAAGTTTGACGCCTATCCCATGCCTAGAGTGTATGAGCTCATTGATAGACTGGGCCAGGCCAGGTTCATCACAACACTAGATCTAACGAAGGGTTATTGGCAAGTCCCTCTGGCCCCCGCCTCGAGGGAGAAGACAGCTTTCTCCACCCCAGACGGGCTGTTTCACTATAAAGTTCTCCCGTTTGGCCTGCATGGGGCGCCATCTACCTTTCAGAGGCTGATGGACAGAGTACTACGGCCCCATCGGGATTATGCAGCCGCATATCTCGATGACATTATCATTCATTCGTCAGATTGGGACTCCCACCTCCAAAAGGTGAGAGCGGTGTTGGGTGCCCTCCGGGAGGCGGGTCTCACCGCCAACCCAAAGAAATGCAGGCTGGGACTAGAAGAGGCAGAGTACCTGGGGTTCACAATAGGCCGGGGCAATGTAAAACCGCAGAAGAGGAAAATTGATGCGATAAGGGAGTGGCCTCGCCCTTTAACCAAGAAGCAGGTCAGGACATTTAATGGGCTAGCAAGCTATTATAGGAGGTTTATCCCTAACTTTGCTGCTTGCGCTGCTCCCCTCACAGATCTGACCCAGGCGCGGCGGCCGTTCACGGTGAAGTGGACACCGGAGGCGGAGGCGGCGTTCGAGGACCTCAAGACGGCCCTCTGTTCGGGACCGGTGCTGGTCTCCCCGAACTTCGACAAGGAGATGACAGTACAGACAGATGCATCAGAGGTGGGACTGGGAGCGGTCCTCTCCCAGCAGCTGGAGGGTGAGGAACATCCAATCTTGTATGTGAGCAGGAAGCTACTGCCACACGAGCGCAATTATTCTGCGGTGGAGCGCGAAGGTCTGGCAATTAAGTGGGCACTGGAGACGCTCCGTTATTATCTGCTGGGGAGGTGCTTCACGCTGGTGACGGATCACGCCCCCCTCGTCTGGATGGCCAAGACAAAGGGGACCAATGCCAGGGTGACTCGATGGTTTCTGGAGTTACAGTCATTTAACTTTTCTGTCATCCACAGGTCCGGGGTGGCGCATGGCAACGCAGACGCCCTCTCCAGGAAGGATGCCTGTTGGGCGTCGGACGCTCTTCCCCGACGGTCGGAGCTGGAGGGGGGGTACTGTGGCAACCCCAAGCCACCCCTGGGCTTGGTGATTGATGGACGTTACGTAGCGACCCAATGGCTGGGCGCTGCCCATGTTTGGGCGTCCGCTTCCGGACGCACCTGTCGCTAGAGAATCATCAGGAGTGATTATCGAATTACGGCGCGGTGCGCCTGTTGAGGAGGGGGGACTTAATGGAGCCGAGGAGCCCCCTCTCAGCCCCCGGTAGCAGCGCAAGGCGAGAGGCCACAGAGCGGAGACGCCGCCCGGCCGACAGATTAACGCCAGCAAGCGATTATTATTTAAATAGAAAATAAAGAGTATGATTTTGGGAACTGCAACCAACCTGCCTGTTTGATGAACATTGTTACTCAGCTGATAGAGTTGTAGCCTTCCTGCTGTCTTGTTGTACAAAACTTGTAAGTCGCTTTGGATAAAAGCGTCAGCTAAATGACAAAATGTAAATGTAAATGTAAATATAAAATATCAATGATAAAATATAAATTATACATGTAGCCTACTGTGTGCAAATCAATGCTATGTGCAGGTTAGTAATGTGTGCAAATCCGTAGCAGTGACAGCTATAAGGTAGCACTGTTTTTCCTCAGTCACAGGTTGTTAGTCTGACTGCCTGGAGGAAAAAACGTAGTTGTAAAACCAATTGTCTGTCCCTTTAAGAGTTCTTTTTTGTTTTGTAGTGGTGCATGTGACTCTGTTGTGCCCTGGGTTGCCGTGGTTACTAACCCTGGTTCCCATACACCTTTAGAAAAAGGTCAAAACCACATGTCAAACAAACATGATTTCTTTTTGTAACTACACAAACCGGTGAATGTTTTGAAGTAAGAAAGAAAAATGTTTTTCCAAGACCCAGTTAGAACACACGCTCAAAAAGTTTGAAAACAAACTTGACACTTGACACTTTACTCCAAACTTGCCACTAGGTTTGGAACATTCCAGCATTCATTTATATAGGGCAAAATTGTCTTAGAAAAAGTTAAATAATTCCCACACCGTGCACTGAAACGTTCCACTAGCCTAGCTTAATACTCCAGGAGAGGTGTATTTGGCCAACAGCTAGGCTAGTGGTCCGTATCCACTTCCATTCATTTGTGCTAAGCTAGGCTAACTTGCAGCCGGATACCTTTGTACTGAACGCACAGAGAAGAATTGGTATCTATCTTCTTGTTTGACTCTGGAGAAAACGGTAAGCTAATTTCCCATAATGTTGCTGTGTTCCTCTAAAGCTCTGAACCAGAATATTTTGGCCCACCACTGACTACGCAGTGTAAATCAAAATATAGGTATGTTTTACTTCCAACAACCAGTGTAAGCAAACCTCTTACAGCCAAAACATTTCAGAATTTCCTCTCTGTAAAATACATGAAGGGTATTCTGATTTTAATCTTAAATGGTTGGTGTGTGTGTGTGTGTGTGTGTGTGTGTGTGTGTGTGTGTGTGTGTGTGTGTGTGTGTGTGTGTGTGTGTGTGTGTGTGTGTGTGTGTGTGTGTGTGTGTGTGTGTGTGTGTGTGAGAGTGTGTGTGTGTGTGTGTGTGTGTGTGTGTGTGTGTGTGTGTGTGTGTGTGTGTGTGTGTGTGTGTGTGTGTGTGTGTGTGTATCTGTCTGTCTTGTGTAAACATGCACACGTAGGAGCGCATGTGTGTGTAGCATGTAGGTCCATGTGAAATACAGCGAGGGCAACTGCAGTAGGGGTTGTGTGTAATAGTTTGTGCAAAATTTTCTAAACATGATTTACATTCTCAATGTAATGTATTAAAACGTTGACGGGGCAAAAGGGATTCACAAAACGCTGCATTAGAAACTCAATTTCTGTGATGAATTGCCTGAAGTCACTGAATTACAAACCGCTCCCTGCCACCTTCCCCCCGACTAACCCCCTCCTGTGGCTAAGAAGAAGTTATTTTTATTTTTTTGTCCATGTCAAAATCTTCTTAAACCTCTCTCTTAATCTGATCTGCTGAATGTGAGAGGGTGAAAGGATTTCCAGACTAAAAAAGCATACATTTTTTGCCGTCTTGTTGTACATTGCCTTCTCCAAGTGCTGGGTCAGTAATATTTAAAACAGGCTTTGCTCCTCGTCGTATTTTCCAGCACTCCCCCCGTCGGCTCTGGCTCTGCTGATGTCCCTTCCTATCTTCCCTCATTATACCTATGTGTCTGAGGGACAAACTAAATCTATAAGCATCATTAACAGGCTGATTTTATACTGACAGAATATTCATAGGCCATTATTGGATAATGTGCAGATCCCTTTGGTGCACAATGAAGGTTCTAATCGAACAACAGTTCTGAAATAAAAGAAAATGTAACTCAAATAATAACTCTCTCTGATGAAGGCCGGGGAACGGTGTCAGAGTGTAGTAAACCAACGCCAGTCTCTGGTAAATGTCTTTTCAGAAATTGCTGCTTGCTGGAACCTGGCTCCCTTGGATCGTATGTGTTTAACAAGCAAGCAGCATGGGGCTCAAAGGAAACTTCAGTAGGACATTTATTCTACAAGATATCAAATATGCAAAACAAAATTCCATCTATAAGACTTGCCTAAGATATGTACGATAGTATTTTGCTATCGTATTGAAAGTCATAACCCCCTCGCTCAGAATCCTCCTCTCCACCTTTGCTTTCTCTGTGAATTGCTAATAACTGTCCTATACTTCATGAAAAAAAAAAAAAAAAAACGCATTTCGCCCACAGGGAAAATATAAACCATCTGTATAAACCCACTGGCTTGGGCAAGTATCCTGGTGGGACATGGAAAATCTTTGCTAAATCATGCAACTTTGACAAACCTAGATGGTCCGTGCAACTCTGTTCCCGAGAGTTGCTTCGCTTGCTATTATATTTACTTTGCCAAAATGTTTACATAGACAAGATTTAAATTTTAAACAGATTTTTAAACATCCATTCACAGAGGGAAGATTTGCTGACCGTGCATGCTCTTTTTCAGCCCTGATGCACACATGTACAGTTACCAGCGCAAATACACACATTTGAGTCAGTACACACAACCACAGTCTCCTGCTGTGGGCCAACGAGGAACTCCACTGCAGCATTTGGGAGTTAAGTGCCTTGCTTAAAGGCACTTCAGGAGTGGAGAGCGTCACTTATTATCTTCCCCCTCCTCCTGGATGTCCCTGACAATCTGGGAATTTGAATTGGCGACCTTCCAACAAGTACACTCACCCAATGCAGTCTCAATCTACTACCCGGGGGGCACTATAATACTATTGGAACAATGGCTTGAAAACTGGACTTTTTTCAAGACAATATTGTGATTCTAATGTCCATCAATGTTTTCACAAAGTGTCACACTATATCACCATCTTCCAGACAGCTTAGGCATTACAAGAAATATTGATTATATCATAGAATGATTTCTTTGGGCTTTTTGGAAATTTTTTATAAAGGTAGGTTTAAGGTTTCAAACAGACGTACTGGAAGCCTTGGCAGCAATGATTCAGCACAAAGTGAACCAGGCTTTCCAAATCACAGGGAGACAGATAAAGGGTTGTGACACAGGGACTCACATGTCAAAAACGCCTATATTGTCCGCTCAGCGCCTGATATTCTTGACGGGCAATATTTTGAAAAGCGGTAGCGGGTTCCAAAACAGCTTTATTTAGCCGGGGTTGTTTACGGGGCACACTGTATTGAGTGACAGGAGCTAGGTAACCGTTGGAGCTGTTTTGGGATAATAAAGGGACGTTGTGGGACACCTGATATGCATGGAAGAGAAAGTGAGGCCATACTCGCCTGTGAAGAGTGAGTTGATATATTTGTTAGATAGATAAGTCAGTGCAACCTCTGCTTATTTCAGATGCATGTTGTGGCTAAAAGGTGGTCATTAGGTGATGTTGGATGTTTTGACGGGATTCCAAGTGTTCTGACGGGAATGTTACGCTCCAGAGACTGTGCTAGACAAGATAGTATCAAATAACATAGTATAGCATGTAGTTTAGAAGAAGAAAATGAGGTCACAGTGTTCGGTATAGACATATGTACAATGTTCTGAGTTACCATATAATATACAATACTATGCAGTGTACTAATGTACAGTACTATATAGTGCAAAGCAGAAATGGGATGAGGTACAATTTAGGTACAATTTACAGTAAGGTGTACGAGTTGTAGTGCAATCCTTCATCAATAAATATAAAGTGTAGGGAGTGGGTGCTACAGTGTGTTTGTTTAAAGTGGGTGTGTGCTATAAAGTGTGTGGAGTGGGTGCTACAGTGTGTTTGTTTAAAGTGAGTGTGTGCGTGTGGATGTGTGTGCTATGTGCGTTTGGTGGTTGTTGTTGTGTAGGGGAGGATCTATGGTGGTTGTTGTTGTGTAGTGTTCATTCATTGTTCGTTTAGCAGCCTGATGGCCTGGGGATAGAAGCTTCTTCTGAGTCTTTCTGTGCTCGCCTTGAGACTCCGGTATCGCTTGCCTGACCGCAGCAGTTCAAAGAGGCAGTTGTTCGGGTGACTGGAGTCTTTAATGATTCTCTTAGCCTTGCCCTTGCAACACTTGTTGTAAATGTTCTGGAGGGTGGGGAGCCCCCCTCCAATTGTGCGTTCGGCTGAACGTGTCACTCTTTGTAGTCTGCTTCGGTCTTGTGCAGTGCTATTCCCAAACCAGGAGGTGATGTTGCCGGTCAAGATGCTCTCTATTGTACATGAGTAGAAGTTCTTAAGGATCTTCTGACTGACTTGGAACTTCCTTAGGCGCCTGAGGAAGTAGAGGCGTTGTCGTGCCTTCTTCACAACACTGTCAATGTGTGTGGTCCATGTCAAGTCCTCGGATATGTAGGCTCCGAGGTACTTAAAGCTGTTGACTCTCTCAACCGGTGCCCCGTCGATGCTGAGGGGGCTGTAGTCCTTGACCCCCAACCTCCTGAAGTCCACAATCATCTCCTTTGTTTTGCTGACGTTCAGGGAGAGGCTGTTTTCCTGGCACCATCCCGCCAGGACCTTGACCTCTTCCAGGTAGGCCCTCTCGTCGTTGGCAGAGATCAGGCCCACCACCACTGTGTCGTCAGCAAATTTGATGATTGTATTGCTACTCCGCTGAGCCACACAGTCATGTGTGTACAGGGAGTAGAGGAGGGGACTCAGAACACAGCCCTGGGGGGCCCCTATGTTGAGGGTGATGGATGAGGAGGTGCAGTTGCCTGCTCTCACCACCTGGGGTCTGCCAGTCAGGAAGTCCAAGACCCACTGGCAGAGGTCATAGTTCAAGCCCAGGTCCCTGAGCTTGGCTATGAGTATGGAGGGGACTATGGTATTGAATGCCGAGCTGTAGTCGATGAATAGCATTCTCACATAGTTCCCCTGCCTCTTGTCCAGGTGTGATGCTGCTGTGTGCAGCACATGGGCTATGGCGTCCTCCGTGGACCTGTTGGGGCGGTATGCAAATTGCAGGGGGTCCATGTTGATGGGGAGGGAGGAGCAGATGTAGCCCTTTACTAGCTTCTCAAAACACTTCATGGCTATGGAGGTGAGGGCTACAGGGCGGTAGTCGTTGAGGCAAGCAGGCTTGGATTTTTTGGGTACAGGGATAATAGTGGACTTCTTCAGGCAGGTGGGGATGACAGCCTGTTCTAAGGACAGGTTGAAGATGTCAGTGAATACTGGGGCCAGTTGGTCGGCACAGACTTTTAGGACGCGGCCGGGGATGCCGTCCGGACCTGCTGCCTTCCTGATATTCACTTTTTTAAAGGTCCGCCTCACATCATGCTCTGTTACCCTGAACACTGCGCCTCCATCAGCAGCCGACCCCCCCCCCCCCCCATTGCCGTGGCTTGTGAGCTGGTGTTGTTATTACCAGCATCAAACCTCGCATAGAAGGTATTGAGGTCATTTGCTAAGGAGATGTCACTGTTCAGTTTGAGGGAGGCGCCTTTGTAGTCTGTCATCGTTTTGAGCCCCTGCCACATAGCTCTAGAGTCAGCTTGTTCAAACTGGAGTTCAATTTTATCCCTGTAGCGCCGTTTGTGTGAGGTTTTGTCCGCTGCTCACCTACTCGCTCTGTTCCTTTAAGCCTACTCGCTCTGTTCCTTTAGTTTTCTGTTAATCAATTGCATTCTCCTCACCTCACTAGCCCCCACCCTCGCGTTTGTTTGCTCTTCAGCAACCACACCCTTGGACTACCTGTCATTATGTGTTTGATTGGTCTGGTGCCGAACACACACTTCTAGTTTCAAGTATCAATTACCTTCACGCACCTGATGTGCATTCTAATTAGTTCCCCTGTGGGCTTTAAGTACCTCGCTCTCCCCTCAGTTCCGGTCGGGTCGTCCCGTATCATTCCGTATCATATCCCTATCACCAAGACTCCTTCGGGAGGTTCTCTGTCTAAAGGCTCCTACGAGAGTTTCGGTTTCTGTCTGTTTTGCTGTTTTCATCTCCGGCGTGAGATGCGCTCAAGCCTTCGCCTCCTGTCTCCGTTTGCCTGGAAGGAGACACTGGACTGCGCTCTCTAAACTTCCACGGGAGGTATTCCAGTGTTCCACTTCAGACCTCCGCGCAGCAGACGCCCAGACGCGCATTCAGACCTCCGCGCAGCAGACGCCCAGACGCACATTCAGACCTCCGCGCAGCAGACGTCCGGACACGCATCCAGACCTCCGCGCAGCAGACGCCCAGTCGCGCACCACTCAGACCTCCGCGCCAGATGCGCCATCCGTACCGGCGCGCACTCCAAGCAGTCGCGCACCACTCAGACCTCCGCCCCAGATGCGCCCTCCGTACCGGCGCGTACTCCAAGCAGTCGCGCACCACTCAGACCTCCGCTTGGACAACCCGTTCCCCGTGGCGACGCGCTCGCCCTGTTTTGATCCCGCTCTCTTTACGCACAGCGCCTGGGTGAGTTTTTGCAAAACTGTCTTTGACCCTATTCGTTTTTCGTGTGTTTAATACACTGAAGAGATCCTGCTTTTTGTCTGACTGTCACTCACCCAGTGCTTGCTTTTTGGATAGTTCATTTGGGATAAGATTTGCTTGAACATCGCTCACTGTGTGTATTCACACCGAAGATATTATCACTTGGATTATTTTTTGGACATTACTCGCAGTGTGTATTTACACCGAAGATTCTGTCACTGGATTATCTGTTTTGGGACAAGTCACTTCTCCTGTCACCTGCTCTGTTCCCAACTGTTCTCTGAGCTAACCCGCTCTCTCTCTCCCTCTCTGTCCCGTTTCCACCTCGGAGAGCTGCCGAGAGGAATCTGCAGAGCGGCTATGACGTCATCGTCTATTCCTCAGACGAACCTTCCCGGGAGAAGCTGCAGAGCAGCAACATTCTTCTAATGCCTTATCCCAGGCCTTGTCTGTTTTTCTCTGTCCCTGTTTTCCCCACTCTAGTCCTCCTAGTCCTCCCTGTCCCCAGCCCGCCTCCGCGGGCCTCTGTCCCTGTTTTCCCCACCCTAGTCATCCTAGTCCTCCCTGTCTAGTCCTCCTAGTCCTCCCTGTCCGGTCCTCCTAGTCCTCCCAGTTCCTGCCCTTGTCCCTTGCCCTGTCCTGTTTCCCTTAGCCTTCCCCTTAGCCAGCTCGCCTCTTAAAGGCACTGTGCCTTTTTCCCTTCTCTTGTTTTCCAGTAATTTGTGTTCTCCCTTAAAGGGACAGTGCCGTTTTCTGTGTGTTTCAATAAATGCCCAGTTCTTGGCTTACTCTCATACCTGTCTTGTGTTGTGCGATTGGGGTCGGTTACAAACCATAACAGTACGACCCGACCAATCGACGACCCCAGCCAGCACAGACGGTGAGGTTGAGTTTGCCTTTTTTTTTGTTAGCCCCTGTTAGTTCCCCTTTTGTCTCCCCTGTTAGCCCTGTTAGCTCCCCTGTTAGCTTGTTAGTCTCCCCTGTTAGCTCCCCTGTTAGCCTGTGACTCCCCTGTTTGCTTCCCTGTTAGCCTCGTTAGCTCCCCTGCAGCTTGTTAGGCCTCTACTACTAGCTTAGCCCCGGCTGCTAGCACAGCCTCTATGTTAATGCAGCCCTTGCTGCTGGCATAGGCCCTGTAGCTAGCCATGCCCAGGCAGCTAACCCAGTCCCTCAGCATGGCCCCAGTCTGCTAGCTTAGCCCCGGCTGCTAGCACAGCCTCTATGTGAATGCAGCCCTTGCTGCTGGCATGGGCCCTGTAGCTAGCCATGCCCTGGCAGCTAACCCAGTCCCTCTGCATGGCCCCAGTCTGCTAGCTTAGCCCCGGCTGTTAGCACAGCCTCTATGTTAATGCAGCCCTTGCAGCTGGCATAGGCCCTGTAGCTAGCCATGCCCAGGCAGCTAACCCGGTCCCTCTGCATGGCCTCCACTTTTTTTGTAGCCTTCCCACTGCTAGGACTGCTCCTTCAGCTAGCAAGGTCAGTTTTCCCACTGCTAGGACTGCCCTTTCAGCTAGCAAGGTCAGTTTTTCCCACTGCTAGGACTGCCCTTTCAGCTAGCAAGGTCAGTTTTTCTCCCACTGCTAGGACTGCCCTTTCAGCTAGCAAGGTCAGTTTTTTCCCACTGCTAGGACTGCCCTTTCAGCTAGCAATGTCAGTTTTCCCACTGCTAGGACTGCCCTTTCAGCTAGCAAGGTCAGTTTTTTCCCACTGCTAGGACTGCCCTTCAGCTAGCAAGGTCAGTTTGCTCCCACTGCTAGGACTGCCGCTTCAGCTAGCAAGGTCAGGTTGCCCCACTGCTAGGACTGCCCCTTCAGCTAGCAATGTCAGTTTTTCTCCCACTGCTAGGACTGCCCCTTCAGCTAGCAAGGTCAGTTGCTCCCACTGCTAGGACTGCCCCTTCAGCTAGCAAGGTCAGTTTTCTCTCACTGCTAGGACTGCCCCTTCAGCTAGCAAGGTCAGTTCCCCACAGCTAGGACTGTCCTTCCAGCTAGCCTGTTCTCTCATGCTGGTCCAGCCCTGTCTGCCAGCCTTGCTCCGGCAGCTAGCGCAGCCTCTATGTTGATTTAGCAGTACAGCCAGCATAGGCCCTGTAGCTATCAGTGCCCTGGCAGCTACCCTTTCCCTCTGCTAGCCCCTTCCCTGTTCCCCTCTCCAGTGCCCCTGTTCCAGCCCTGTCTGCTAGCCTAGCTCCGGCAGCTAGCGCAGCCTCTTTGTTAATGTAGCAGTACAGCTAGCATAGGCCCTGTGGCTATCTGTGCCCTGGCAGCTACCTTCCCTCTGCTAGCCCCTTTCCCGGAGCTCCTCTAGTTACCCCTCAGCTCCTCTAGTTACCCCTCAGCTCCTCTGGTTACCCCTCAGCTCCTCTAGCTACCCCTCAGCTCCTCTAGTTACCCCTCAGCTCCTCTTAGTTACCCCTCGGCTTCCCTAGTTACCCCTCGGCTACCCTGCCCCAGTTGCTAGCCCCACTTTTGTTGTGGCTTCCCCTGCTGGCTTGGCCCAGTACTTTTTGTTTGTTGCCTTGTTTTGTCCCCTGCCACTCTGTCTGTATTTTTGGGTCGCCGGGTGGCTCCCGTGGAGGGGGGGGGTACTGTGAGGTTTTGTCCGCTGCTCACCTACTCGCTCTGTTCCTTTAAGCCTACTCGCTCTGTTCCTTTAGTTTTCTGTTAATCAATTGCATTCTCCTCACCTCACTAGCCCCCACCCTCGCGTTCGTTTGCTCTTCAGCAACCACACCCTTGGACTACCTGTCATTATGTGTTTGATTGGTCTGGTGCCGAACACACACTTCTAGTTTCAAGTATCAATTACCTTCACGCACCTGATGTGCATTCTAATTAGTTCCCCTGTGGGCTTTAAGTACCTCGCTCTCCCCTCAGTTCCGGTCGGGTCGTCCCGTATCATTCCGTATCATATCCCTATCACCAAGACTCCTTCGGGAGGTTCTCTGTCTAAAGGCTCCTACGAGAGTTTCGGTTTCTGTCTGTTTTGCTGTTTTCATCTCCGGCGTGAGATGCGCTCAAGCCTTCGCCTCCTGTCTCCGTTTGCCTGGAAGGAGACACTGGACTGCGCTCTCTAAACTTCCACGGGAGGTATTCCAGTGTTCCACTTCAGACCTCCGCGCAGCAGACGCCCAGACGCGCATTCAGACCTCCGCGCAGCAGACGCCCAGACGCGCATTCAGACCTCCGCGCAGCAGACGTCCGGACGCGCATCCAGACCTCCGCGCAGCAGACACCCAGTCGCGCACCACTCAGACCTCCGCGCCAGATGCGCCCTCCGTACCGGCGCGCACTCCAAGCAGTCGCGCACCACTCAGACCTCCGCGCCAGATGCGCCCTCCGTACCGGCGCGTACTCCAAGCAGTCGCGCACCACTCAGACCTCCGCTTGGACAACCCGTTCCCCGTGGCGACGCGCTCGCCCTGTTTTGATCCCGCTCTCTTTACGCACAGCGCCTGGGTGAGTTTTTGCAAAACTGTCTTTGACCCTATTCGTTTTTCGTGTGTTTAATACACTGAAGAGATCCTGCTTTTTGTCTGACTGTCACTCACCCAGTGCTTGCTTTTTGGATAGTTCATTTGGGATAAGATTTGCTTGAACATCGCTCACTGTGTGTATTCACACCGAAGATATTATCACTTGGATTATTGTTTGGACATTACTCGCAGTGTGTATTTACACCGAAGATTCTGTCACTGGATTATCTGTTTTGGGACAAGTCACTTCTCCTGTCACCTGCTCTGTTCCCAACTGTTCTCTGAGCTAACCCGCTCTCTCTCTCCCTCTCTGTCCCGTTTCCACCTCGGAGAGCTGCCGAGAGGAATCTGCAGAGCGGCTATGACGTCATCGTCTATTCCTCAGACGAACCTTCCCGGGAGAAGCTGCAGAGCAGCAACATTCTTCTAATGCCTTATCCCAGGCCTTGTCTGTTTTTCTCTGTCCCTGTTTTCCCCACTCTAGTCCTCCTAGTCCTCCCTGTCCCCAGCCCGCCTCCGCGGGCCTCTGTCCCTGTTTTCCCCACCCTAGTCATCCTAGTCCTCCCTGTCTAGTCCTCCTAGTCCTCCCTGTCCGGTCCTCCTAGTCCTCCCAGTTCCTGCCCTTGTCCCTTGCCCTGTCCTGTTTCCCTTAGCCTTCCCCTTAGCCAGCTCACCTCTTAAAGGCACTGTGCCTTTTTCCCTTCTCTTGTTTTCCAGTAATTTGTGTTCTCCCTTAAAGGGACAGTGCCGTTTTCTGTGTGTTTCAATACATGCCCAGTTCTTGGCTTACTCTCATACCTGTCTTGTGTTGTGCGATTGGGGTCGGTTACAAACCATAACAGTTTGGCCTCTGACACTGTCCTCCTTACATTGTATCGCGCCACCTTGTGGTCATTCATGTTGCCTGCCACTAGGCCGTCGTTGTATGCTTTGCCACTATCCACGTCGTGTCGCACCGTTCTCCCTCTAGTAAGTCTTAGTGTTTGTTGTTTTGTATTGTGAAGTTTGTTATGTAGTTTCTGTATGTTCCTTGTATTGCACTGGATTCTACAGTAAACACCCTTCTCCAAGCTTCACTCCTCGCCTCTGCCTCCTCCATTCCTTCCCTTTCATGTATTATTGCATTCTACCTACCCCACCGTGACAGAATGTCGCCACCAACAGTAACGAATGCAGCAGGAAGGGCAAGTGATACCATCACCGTTGTCCTGACCCTGATGGCCGGTGACATGAAGAGTTACTCACTGGCCAAATGGGGGTTCCTACTCCGGAAGATCGACCAGGTCGCCACTGAGAATCCGACACTGCAGACGGCGATGTGGGAGATGGCTGAACATGTTGCTGTCCTCATAGAGAAGCATAAGCCGAAGGCTAGGGTAGCTAGCCTGCCGACTGTTCTCAGGCTTACGGTCAGCCTAGATCCTCCCACAGCCGCTGAGGCTGCTCGGATGTCCATCGCCGATCTGTCGTCTACAGCCAACATAGCTCCGACCGTTAGCTTCGTGCCAATAGCTAACCGGTCGTCCCCAGTTAGCACAGCTCCACTTGTTAGTCCCGCCACTATCGATGGCCAGACGTCTCCAGTGGGTACAGCTCCACCCGTTAGCTTTGCTCAGACAGCTAACCAGACGTCCACAGCTAACATAGCTCCACCCGTTAGCTTCGTGCCAATAGCTAACCGGTTGTCCCCAGTTAGCACGGCTCCACCTGTTAGTCCCGCCACTATCGATGGCCAGACGTCTCCAGTGGGTACAGCTCCACCCGTTAGCTTTGCTCAGACAGCTAACCAGACGTCCACAGCTAACATAGCTCCGCCGGTTAGCTTTGTGTCAATAGCTAACCAGCCACTCCCAGCTAACCTAGCTCCGCCCGTTAGCTTCGTGTCAATAGCTAACCAGCCGTCCCCAGCTAACATAGCTCCACCCGTTAGCTTCGTGCCAATAGCCAACTGGTCGTCCCCAGTTAGCACGGCTCCACCTGTTAGTCCCGCCACTATCGATGGCCAGACGTCTCCTGTGGGTACAGCTCCACCCGTTAGCTTTGCTCAGACAGCTAACCAGACGTCCACAGCTAACATAGCTCCGCCGGTTAGCTTTGTGTCAATAGCTAACCAGCCACTCCCAGCTAACCTAGCTCCGCCCGTTAGCTTCGTGTCAATAGCTAACCAGCCGTCCCCAGCTAACATAGCTCCGCCCGTTAGCTTCGTTTCAATAGCTAACCGGCCGTTTCCAGCTAGCACAGTCTCCACTGCCAGACTAGGCTCCAGGTTCAGGGTGAGCCTAGTATCTGAGACAGACCAGATGTCTCCAGCTAGCACAGTCTCCACTGCCAGACTAGGCTCCAGGTTTAGGGTGAGCCTAGTACCTGAGACGGACCAGATGTCCCAAGCTAGCCAGGCATTCTCAGCTAGCACAGTTCCCACAGTGAGTCCAGGGCCCACAGTTAGCCTAGCCCCCGAGGCTAGTATGGCTAGTAAGGCCTCCACAGCTGGTCCAGCTTCCACGCCCAGTCCAGCCTCAGCTCTGGGTCCTGGCTCCTCATCCCCGGATCCTACACCACGCCTCGCCGCCGAGACCGATCCGGTCTCCACGCCCTGCCCGGACTCTACACCTGGTCCGGCTGCCGTGCCGGCTCCCGGCTCTTTGACGGATCCTGGCTCCCCGTCTGGTCCAGCTCTGCGCCGTGATCAGCGTCCTGGTCCTCGGCGTGGTCCTCGCCGGGGTCTTCGCCGTGGTCTTCGCCGTGGTCTGCGTGGGATACTGCTCCAGGGGTCGTCGCCGCCGCACCTCCGGTCCGGCTCTCCTGAACCGGCCCCGGGTCCGGCGGCTGGAGGGTCTCTCGCCCGGGATCCTGCTCCAGGGTCCAGCTCCCCTTCCCGGGCTTCTACACCTGTACCCACCCCACCTCGTCGGGCCTCTCTTCCCAGGTCCAGCCCTCCTCGTCGGGCCTCGGTGCCCGTCCCCACTCCCCCTCGCCGGGCCTCGGTTCTCAGGTTCTGCCCCCCTCCCCGGGTCTCGGTGCCCATCCCCACCCCCCCTCGTCGGACCTCTGTTCCCAGGTCCAGTCCTCCTCCCCGGGCCTCTGTTCCCGTCCCCACCCCCCCTCTCCGGGCATCTGCGCCTGTTTTCAACCCCCCTGGCTGCTATGCCCCTCCTGGGTTTTTCGTTCAGCCTCCTGGTCCCTCTTCTTCGGGTCCTCTCCCTGGGTCCTCTCCGGGGTTCCGGCTTCCTCCCTCACCTGCTTATGGACGTTGTTTTCGGGGGTCTGGAAGCCCCCCGTTGAGGGGGGGGGTACTGTCATGATCCTAGGCCCGGTCCTGGCTGGACTGGGCAGGATGGTAACATTGGGCAGTACCTTCCACCTAACTTTGGGCAATGCCCTCCATCTGACATTGGCCCTCGGCCTGACATTGGCGCCCTACCACCCTCTAGTGGTCACAAACAATTGGTGCATGCTACAATGACAAGTATCTTGACCACTGTATTAACAGTAATTAATTGTGTAATCAATGTGGTGTCCTGGTGTGTGCTGTCATTGTCTTTCCCTTCCCTGGTGTGATGTCATGCACTGTTTTGGGTTGTTAGGAGTTGCTTTTGTGTTTAGTTGTGTTTAGTTGTTCTTTGCTTATTGTCTAGGTGTTGTTTGTGATTCTGTGTTGGCCAGGTGTTCTTAATTGTTAATTAGTTGGGGTATATAGGGTTCTGTCTGTCCTCCCTTCGGTGTGGCGACATACCTCCAGTTACCCCCTGTTCCTATCCACGTCGTGTCGCACCGTTCTCCCTCTAGTAAGTCTTAGTGTTTGTTGTTTTGTATTGTGAAGTTTGTTATGTAGTTTCTGTATGTTCCTTGTATTGCACTGGATTCTACAGTAAACACCCTTCTCCAAGCTTCACTCCTCGCCTCTGCCTCCTCCATTCCTTCCCTTTCTGTATTATTGCATTCTACCTACCCCACCGTGACATGTTTGTAGCCTATCCAGAAATAGCCAGTATGAACCGAAAATGACAGATACAAACTTTTGACTTTGTTAGCAGATGGTTGTACTTGCCTTAACTTAACTTAACTTACAGTAAGTAAGTTGTACAGTACAAGAAAAATAAGTTGTGTGCAAATGTAACAGTAAAGTGCAATAGTATACAATGTACAGGAGATTAAACTGGGTATAAAATATATAAATTAGTACTACTGGGTGTATGTACAGAGTTGTAATATGAATATGTACAGTGATACAGGTATAAAGACACTGCGGTAGTAGTCATACTGGCCAGCAGCGTAACTATTAAGAGTAGGTAAGGGATATGTACAGATATAGAAATCCTATCGACAGAAAATTATTATATGCAGGTATGTACAAACAGGTGGATATACTGTATATATATATATATATATATATATATATATATATATATATATATATATATATATATATATATATATATATATATATATATATATATATATATATATATATATATATATATATATATATATATATGGTAAGAATAAATATATATATATATATATACAGTATATACAGCATTATTGTACATGCTTTCATATGGACTTATTTGCAGGTATATAGGTGTATAGGAGGATTATATGCAGGTATATTCAGACAGATATGGATATGTATATATATGCGGTAAATAGAACTATATAATGTATATAATATACGGTATATACAGCACTGTATATGCTATCAGTATATGGGTAGACTTTATTGAGGTGGGTGGTTTAGATTATTATGATGATAAACTAACCTAACCTTAACCACTCCTTTCTCTCACCAAACCTTAACCAGACTCTAACCAGGAAAACATGATGTATTATTTGTGAGTCCAAGACGTCAAAACGGTACCAATAAAAACACTCAAACTGTTTGAATTTGGTCCCAGCGCAGCGCCCACACCCAACCGTCCTCATGCTTGATTTGTTCTTGGCACTGAGCCCGGTGCGTGGGAAAACGGCATCATCAAAACATAAACAGTGAATAGAGAGGCTGAAAGATAAACACAATAAATAACAGGGGAAGGAAAGTCTTCTCTCACACGCGGAGCGTCTGATTCATTGTTCTCCAGGTTCATGTTTTATATGGATGATCGCACCGGCCTGTGTGATTGCGCCTCTTCCTCATTGTTCCTCTTGATTTACAGCACCGGCACAATGGTGTAATATGAGTTTGGCTTTCCTTGGGCTGAATGTGGCATGGGCTTTGCTGAGAATGGTTTTGAGTAATGCAAGCAGAGCTTTTGTTTGTGAGCTTGATTGCTAGGAGTGGGAAAGGCTTGGAGCTGTCATCCCCAAGAAAGGAAGCGCCTCTGTACAGCATTAAAACCAGTTCCCAATCAAAAGAGGGGGGGGGGGGGGGCAGATTTAGTTCACCACCGTTTGCTCTTCATAGGAGAAAAAAAAGGCCGTACATTAATGGAAATCCAAATATTCCAGCATTACCAGAGGATGATAATGTAAATTCAAGTTAATATTGGTACAATGTGTGTGTGACAGTTTGCCATAATGCGCTCTTCCTGGATTAGTCATTCATTAAACAGGTTTGCCATGCAAAGCCACTGTCAGATTTTTGTCACTGAAGAGAGAAAGGAGGAAAAGACAACATTGCCAGTGGAACCTTCTTACAATTAAAATCTGCTGCCTGATTATGATGACCAGTTTAATCTCACGCATGTGAGTTCCTCTGTAGATCTGGAGCAGCACTTCTTTGTGATGAAATAACAAAAAGGAGCCGACAAACAAAGGATTATACTAAAGCACTCTGTTCTGTTTAAAAGAAGCCACCGAGCATTGTTAGTTGAAATTATGTTGTCTCGTACGAGATGCTTTAGAATAACATCTATTTATACTTATTTTCTTTTACTTTTCAATGTGGCCTCTGTTTATGTAACTGTTTCTGTAGGCTGTTTTGTGAAGGAAAGCTCCAGTGCTATTGTATTTAGTGTGCAGAGATCTTTTCACAATTTGTATATTGTTTTCAGATATTTCAGAATTATGTGTCTTATGCCTTAGTGAACTGAGTTTTTTTTATGTTCAATTTTCTATAGTTATCATATTGTCTAAATTCACCCAATTGAACCTCTGAGCCGTTTCTCTGGATCACATGTCACATTTGTGTAATATATATCAAATACATTTGAACACTTTCACTACTACACTACAGAGGGTAAACCATACCATACTACAGATGCTGTAGTGTGGTAGTGAAAGGTTAACCTTCTGTCGTGTGGTAGTGAAAGTGTTAACCCTTTGTAATGTGGTAATGAAAGAGTTAATTCCTACATTTCATTTTTAAGTATTGGGATGGGAGGCTGACTGAAGAGGAATAGTAGATTTGTCCCTGACTCCAATAATCCTTCTCGCCAACTTGCTCTGATCTAAACCATTCTGACTGAATTTCCCCATTAGAACCATTTGGGCTGTTCCCTCCATTAATGTACCCCCCCCCCTCCCCTCCCTGTTATTATAGTGCTAACATGTTAGAAAGATAACATGCAGCTATCGTAAAAGCTACTGTCGGAAAACATTAGAATAATACGCTCTTTATTGCAGATAATTATTAGAATTATTTGCATATACTGTTGGAAAACATTACAATAAGAAGCTCTTTATTGTAGATAATTATAATTCTTTTTTGCATATACTGTTGGAAAACATTACAATAAGAAGCTCTTTATTGCAGAGAATTATTATAATTCTTTTTTGCATATACAAGGAATTCATCCTCTGCATTTAACCCATCCTAATAGGAGTAAATCAAATCAAATCAAATGTATTTGTAAGGCCCGATAGCACACGTTCATGTCCCCATGGGCCGGACATGTCTTCTAAGTCAAGGAGAAACACCACAATAAATCAAGAACAAAACAAAAAACACCATGAAATCCAAAATAAAATGTAAAGTAAATAAATGAATGCAACACTCCCAGACATACCCCACGCGAAGGTAAGGAAAAACTCACAAAAAACATAGTAATAGGTAAAAAGCACCACAGGCAATGTGGAGGGGAGAGTAGTGGGGCAGCCACAGGCTCCACTTCTAATGCCAGCGTCTTGGTCTCAGGCCAGTGGCAGGGGTCGTCTGTGGTGTGAGAGGAACAAAGGGAGAACATGTAAACTCCACACAGAAAGGCCACCTGCTGGTGTTGGAACTCAGGACCTTGTTGCTGTGAGGCAACACTGCTAACCATCGCGCCACCGTGCCCCGCTCAACATGGTATCTTTGTGTGTTTATTCGGTGTGGGACAACATGATGCTGAGGGCTACAGACTTGGTTTAAAAAATAAAACACAATACAACACAGGTGATACCAGAGGATACCATTTTAACCCTTTCACTGCCACACAACAGAAGGTTAACCCTTTACTATCACACAACCGACGGTCGGGCTGTCGTGTGGCAGTGAAAGGGTTAACCTTCTGTGTATTGTCGCAGTGAAAGGGTTAACCGTTTGGTAGTGTGGCAGTGAAAGGGTTAAATGCCCCATCTACAATCCAAACATAAAAATAGGGGTTTCCTCAGCTCCTTGAAATGATGTAGAATGAAGAAATATATTTTTTTATAGGGACTGCTACTATTTCATTGAGCTGTATTTAACACAAGGATGCACATGTGAATGGATTCATTTAATTCCATATCACTGGTGGCCATAATCAAGCAAATTTACTCTCAATAATAACTGTCAAACTAAGTGAATGTAAAACAGTTTTTCGACATGTGTGAAATTATGTGCAAAAGAAATCAGCATTTCTTTTGGTGAAGTGCCCCTTTAAATAAAGACATAGCCTATACGGTGTGTGTAAAAACTGTAACATGGGTTAATTGCAACACAATTGTAATTATTCCAATTATTTTTATTTTACACATACTTAACACATCTGTATGTGTTTATTCAGGGTCAACCTTGTCATAATCAACACATCCTCTCTGACAGCGTACGGTATACCACCACAGGCACCGTACTTGGATAACATGGCTTTTCAGTTTCCCTTACTGTAAGGAGTTTTAAGTTGACTAAAAACCCCATATCTATAAAACCATAGTCGGCCTACATGCACTCTGGAGGCTTAGGTTATCTGCTTTCCAAGGCAGTGCAGCTGACTGCAGAGCACCCTCTAGAGCCAACAATGTATACAGCCTGATAAACACGCCGGGCCTCCTCAGAGCCCTGACGTTTCACATACATTAGACACATATAATGGCAGACCTACCACTTGCCGATAGATTATAGGCTTTTCGGCCACTTTCGGTAATGATTTACATAAACTTGGATGTTCGTAACACATTCGTTACTAATCTATGAGACGAGAGGGTGACAACAAATCCGTAACACGTTCATAAGTCAAGTAGTGTTATTGTAGTGAAGGTATATGCAGGCTTACAGATTGTGCCCACCACCCTCCTCCTCTGGCCAATTAGTGTATAATAATCCTAATTAACATTGAAAGATATACAAAGGTGGGGTTCACATTGTATCCACCTGCTAACAGCAGCACGTCATTTAATAATGTGAATTTGTTATCACACTACTATTTCACAAGCATAATGCATTTGTAGATGAGTACTGTCTTTTCACTATTATGTACTTTGCTACTATGTCTATACTACTATCTACTATGTACTTTGCTATTATTCCTATACTACTACCTACTATGCTAATACTGTATGTCTATACTACTATGCACTCAGAGTGTAGCACTGAAGTTCGACACTGTTTGACCAGCAAAACCACGACCCTTAGCTGCCAGAGGTGTACCCCTCCTGCTGACTTGTTGTACACTATTTGTAAGTCGCTTTGGATAAGTGTGTCAGCTAAAGGACTAAATGTGAATGAGCAATGAGATGAGTAATGTTCCTTAGTCGTCACAGACCGTCAGTGTTTGTATGCAGGCCCCTGTGCTGGGAGTGATATGTCCAGCCTTATCTTTAGTGACGGGGATGTGCTCTTGTTTATGTTTTGATTATCTGTCCTTTAAGATGATGATGACCTTTGAACATCTGTCACCATATTAGGGTTACGACATTTATCTCAGTATTTGTATTCAGGGACCGGTCTGCCCTAAGCACACCACCACAGGAGTCGCTGAGGGCTGACAAACTGTGTGGACAAGGCCATTAATTATGAGTTTCACCCGTCCACATCAATATGCTGTGTATTTTCAAAAATATTTTCAAAAATGTCCGCTTTCAGTGACCTAAAAGGCAGTTTGCATGTGGACAAAAGGCAAAATACCTGTGAAATCTTATTCTCTCCAAATCGGCATCAAACCTTTATTTAAAACTCATCATGGAAATCATCGAGGTTGCCGTCATTTCCAATGACGACAAGTGAAAAATAAACAAGACCAAAATGAAAAGTGGTAACACAACATGACAAATAGTTTAATGTGGATTTGAGGCTTTGTTGGCTTTGTTGTCAGCAAATAACTGGCAATGCCGGTTTAGATGGGTCTCCTCATGTTAGCTAAAAACAAATGTGACAGTGTGTAACTGTGACTCTAACCATGGATTCTATTACTGTACATGGAATGAGCACATCATTCAGAAAATCTGTTATATACTTATAATATAATGTTATAGTTTGTAATGAAGTGTTTGGAAAATGGTCTGTTAGGAGTGCCTCTAGCTGCAGAACCTTGCTCAGAGAGGCTAGCACTGAGTTATGTTATTTATTTATTGTTCCTTCTAATGGGCATACATTCGTTTAGTTATTCATAGGTATATTTGAGTTATACACAAGGAGTAAGCTTAGTGGTCGGTGGGTGTTTTATTTTGGAGTCTGCCTTTCATATGACATACTATATTTTAAACTGAAGGGATTTGGGTAAATGCTGCTCTCATTATACCATAACTTTCATTGAGTTGTCATCCTGGGTGATGGAAAGACACAGATACTATAACTCCCCCCCCCCCACACACACACACACACACACGCGCACGCACACGCACACGCACACGCACACACACACACACACCCACACACACACACACACACACACACACCAGTGACGTCACATTATTGAAGACCATGTCACGCTAACAAGACTAAATAGTTTATTAAATATCGTTGACCACAACTGAGGACACAAAAATTTCATTTACAAAAACCAGGACGAAGTTTCTCTTCATGTATGTTGATATTGTTGACTAAAACAAGATGAGACAAAATAATTATAACTTTTCTTAACACATTGGCGCCCAGGCACGGATATATCCCGGCTTTCGAGTCCATGCGTTGTGGACAGAGGCACGGATATATCCGTGGGAAGTTGTTATTGCTTTTATTTCATTTTAATAACCTGTTCAAGGTTGCCGAGCGGCACTGCAGATTTTCCCTACTCTATGAATTCGACAATGTTCAATACCGGCCAGATCCTCTTAGGGGCGCTATCGCGCTACTGCAATGTGCCCTGTGGGCGAATGGATCAGTCTCTTTGTTTTCTTTCAAAACAAATTTCAGTAGCACGATTCTGGATCTGCAGCCTGTAGCTTGGATTACGTTTCGAATCGCATATTTCACCATGCAATAAGGGGATTTATCATCAGCCAATGGACATATCGATCTACCAGATGGCGATCGATAACGGGGAAATGCTCGGGGGGATCCAATCGGCTCATGGTAAGATCTTTTTCACGTAAATGACGGCCAGATCAGAGCTTGCTATGATACTCAACCAGCCGACCAGCGTATGTGGCTACTTAGACGAACACGGTTATTAGTAATCAATAATAATAAACAACGTCCCCCGCCCCCCCCTCCCTTTCATGCATACATGCTTTGGGATCGTCCGGATCATATGCAGTTTGAGTTATTTCTGTAGCATCTGTAAAACGGAAATGCCATTGGATATAACGTTAGCAGCTATTAGCTCTATAACTAGCCTTCCAGAAAATATACTAGACCAAATCCGCTAGAATGCTTATTCACGGCGCTATAAAATGAGAACCTATTGATGATTTTTTTTTCTTTAAGCCATTTTGAAGGGACGGTTTATGGACTCAATTGACAATGAGAATGGACAGATAGCAATACTATAAAGTATAGATTTAGCTGTACAAAAAGCCCCACGTTTGTTTACAAAAGCTGGCCCTCAACCATTATATTAGACGGGCCCCAGTGGCCGCGAAAGTGTTAATGCTATCGTCCCGAGTAGAGCAGTGTGACGGGGAGCTCTGTTATTAGCATTAGCTGAAGAGCTATTTGAAAAGCTAGTTTTAGCTTAACGTTACCTTGACTAAAGTTGGGACTATTCATAATCCAGCTGCAGACCTGCAAGCAAAGTACAGCAAGTTGGCAAAGGAGTATTCCAAGGTAAATCACTTTTTCACCAGTAACGTTACATTGTTTGTATTTCCATCTAGCTCGCGTTAGCTAGTGGCTAAGCTATCTCACGCTAATGTGGTCACTGATCGACCTCTCGCACACAATTAATGACATATTGCAGACAGCCATACCGGTGACAATGTTTAGCTTTTAGTGCCAAATGATAATAGTCTGAGGCGGAGTCTCAAAAGAGAATGTTAAATATTTATTTTGCATTAAAAATCACAACAGAGCCTCTGCTACTACAGTATAGGAAGTGCTGGATAGGAAGTGCGGAACAACGTGTAACGTCCGTGCGGCACCAATGTACCAACAACCATTCCGTGGGTGAACTCATTGAGCTTAGTTGTCAATTAATGATACTACTAATACTAATCTATACAATCACCTGTTGTTGAATAAATACCATTACTTTCTAATTATTACAAAAAAACAGTATATATAAAACAGTAGCTGTAAAAAAGAAAAGAAAAAAAAGTTTTATAATTTATATAATATAATATTTTTGTTTTATGTATGCACTGGTATCGGATCAGTATAACCAGACCTAGACCACCTCTAACTCTAACCCCTAACCAGACCTAGACCACCTCTAACTTTAACCCCTAAGTTAGGGTTGTGACTTAGAGGTGGTCTAGGTCCGGATAGGGGTTAAGAGTTGGTCTAGCCCTTTACATCCATCTATCTAAATAATAATAATAAATTATAATGAATGCTTAACTACCCCTAAGTTACCCTAACCAGACATAGACCACGTCTAACTCTAACCACTAACCAGACCTCTTCCATGTGGCACTTTAACACTGACCTCAGAATGTGATTTTATATAATGTTTTTATGCAAGCAGATTGCAATCAGTGTGTACTACTACTAGTACTACTGTATGTTCTGTTTACTTAGTTTACAGTATCCTGTTATAGAATAAACCGCTGCCAGACACAGCAGAGAGAGAGAGGACAGACATGACAGAGAGGACAGACACAGCAGAGAGAGGACAGACATGGCAGAGAGAAAGGAAAGACACAGCAAACAGAAGACAGACAGAGTTCAGCGTCGTCTCTCTGGTCAGAAACAACGTCACCACATCCGTAATGCTCTCTTTGATGCATACATTGGACCATGTCTACACCAACATATACTGTAGGAGCAACAATACATTGGACCATGTCTACACCAACATATACTGTAGGAGCAACAATACATTGGACCATGTCTACACCAACATATACTGTAGGAGCAACAATACATTGGACCATGTCTACACCAACATATACTGTAGGAGCAACAATACATTGGACCATGTCTACACCAACATATACTGTAGGAGCAACAATACATTGGACCATGTCTACACCAACATATACTTCCTGTGTATCACTTGTGCCGCCGACTCAGATTCCCCTAGTTTAAAAAATAAATACGCAATTTAAATCAGAAAATGTTCCATGTTGACTATTTCTGACTTCTGACAAGTTTTTTTCCATTAACTAAAAATAGACAAAAATGTCATTTGTTTTCGTCGACTAAATCTAGACTAAAACAAAAAAGACAAAATTGAGACAAAAACTGACTAAGACTAAAATGCTCAGACATTTAGTTGACTAAAACTGACTAAACGAAAAATAAATGAAGATGACTAAATATAATGAAAACGAAAAAGGAGCACTTGACACATGACTGAGACTAAAACTAAAATGAAAATAGCTGCCAAAAATAACACTGACACACACACACACACACACACACACACACACACACACACACACACACACACACACACACACACACACACACACACACACACACACACACACACACACACAGGCACGTGCACACATAGAGGCCAAGGGGTGCCTGAGCACCTGCCTTTTTGAGCCTCATCAAAAATGTGCCCTTTTTGGATTTTTTTTTTTTTTTTTTTTTACCATTACGCATATAGACTGCCCTTCCAACTGAAAAATGTCAGGATAGAATCAAAATATTAGGTAAAGAGAGAGAGATGCCCCATATTCCATTGCAGTTTGCACGGCCTCCTCACCGTGCCTTTCCGCGGACCTATATATCTTAATATGCATAGCGTGGGTGGTGATGATGATGATGATAGAAACCGCTGTTGAATGCTGGTTCGTGAGGGACACGAAGAAGTCAAGTCCGATGGGATTTGGGAATCTCAAATACAAATCGGGATTGGAATAAAAAATGCATTTATATTAAACGATACAGAATATACAGCACTTCTTGGGGTCTGTAGGGTAAGCACTTATTCCCTCCCCCCTGAACATTTATGGAGATGTATGGGCCTTTTAAGTCAGTGATAAAAGTGTCTTTCAAGGATAAGTGAGCTCCTGCACTGATTATTATTAATATTCAATATTTGATCACCAAAACCCCCCAAAAAGCATAAAAAGGGGGCCCCCGCCCGAAAAGGGCCCTTAAAAATCATGCTCGCGCGCTACGCGCGCTCGGTTAATATATACACACAAGTGTAGTGCCCTTTTCAGCCTTTGAGCACCTGCCCCTCTAAAGTCCTGTGCACGTCCCTGCACACACACACACACACACACACACACACACACACACACACACACACACACACACACACACACACACACACACACACACACACACACACACACACACACACACACACACACACACACACACACACACACACACACACACACACACACACACACACACACACACACACACACACACACACACTTGCAGCAGTCCCTGAGAGGCAGCTTTAGTCCACATCCAAATCCCACCACTTTCAACTCGGTTTCCATTTCCCCGGCATTAACAGGCGTCTTGCCTGTTTGAGACCTCTGCTTTTCAGAAAAGTCCTTTTTAGTCAGGGGATCCACTAATACACGGTGTAGCTTACACTATTATCACCGACATCTAAGAAGGGAGATCCCCCCCTTGAACGGCCCTTCTAAGGTTTCTCTCCTCCACATTGCCTGTGGTGCATTTTTTCCTATTGCTAGGTTTTAGTGATTTTTTTTTACCTTTGATTGTCTGGGAGTGTTGCATTCATTTATTTTAAATGTTTTGAACTTCATGGTGTTTTTGTTTTGTTCTTGATTTATTGTGATGTTTCTTCTTGACTTGTTTAAAGAAGACGTGTCCAGCCCATGGGGACATTAACGTGTGTTGTCGGGCATTACAAATACATTTGATTTGATTTGATTTGATTTGATTTGATTTGATTTAATAGTGGAATTGACAGTTAAAAATAAATGTCTTACTCAATGTTTGCAATCAATTAATTCAGTTAAGGCAACTGATTTCCCACTTGCTCACACAGACGGAATTTGCGTGTTGTGCTATCTTAGGTATTTACGTCACATGTCTTGATGTTGAGGAGTTGAGGAAAGGAAGAGAGACGAGGAGAAGAGAAAACAAAGCATATCAGGAAGAAAATTTAGACAGTTATGTGCTTTTGCTTTTTAGTGACCTCATATAAATAAATGTCCCCTAAAGGAAACATTTTATTCAGCATGTATTAAGATACAAGTTTTCATGTCATTTCTATTTGTTTTGCCTTTTACATTTTTTTCCCATCACCCAATATTGTCATAGACTACCACATGCTGCCCTACCATCAGCCTGAGGAGGGTATAGACTACCACATGCTGCCCTACTGTCAGCCTGGGGAGGGTGTAGACTACCACACGCTGCCCTACTGTTGGTCTGGGGAGGGTGTAGACTACCACATGCTGCCCTACTGTCGGTCTGGGGAGGGTGTAGACTACCACTGGGACCAGGATTCTATTTGGATCAAGCAGGTGAATTGAGTTGAATAGCGTCCCAGGAGTTGTTTACTTCCATATCAGTGACAAAATCGAACATAATATAGAAGACCTGGCTAACATATACACCTGTGTATCATCTGCAAAGAAGGAGATGTTTTAAGCAGCTGCTCTCATTTCCTCTCCTACTGGGACACTGGGCAATGTGGCAGCGTGAACGTCGCTTTCTGGGTCAGAGAGGAGAGGTAGTGGAGGAAATAGTGATTTTTGGACTTTTGGGATGCAGCCTTAGTATCCAGCATACATACATGGCTCTCTCAGAGAGTAAGACCTGCCCTTGCTCACTGGTTCTTGGGGGACACAGCCCTTTGAGGCCCGGACCACATTTCACATTCACTTGCACGTCATGCAAGCAAAATTATGTAAATTTGGTTCTTGAAACAAGTACAAAAACATAATCTCTAGTTTCCTTTCTTCAGGTCTAATTGTCAATGGGAAATGTCCACATCCTTGCATGTGGCCACTGTATTCCTAAAAGAAACCCCATTGATGACATTGTCTCATTTCCCCCCATATAGTTTTTACTCTGTTTCCACTATTTTTAAAAGAGTAAAGTTATCTAACTGAGTTTTCTTGTAAACGGCTCACTTTAGTTTATAATCACATTTCCACGGTTTTCATTGTTAATCTATTGTCTACAAGCTGAATACATTTCCTGCCTCATATACCATTTGCAATGTTTTCGCCATCTTCTTCTTTGCTCTTACAGTGTTTATATTCCCATCGCTGCACTAAAAACACACTTCTTCAATCGATATCTGAAATGAAAAGAAATAAATGCATTTTTTTAAATACTAACCAAAATACTAAGTCTTTCACTAGTATGCACTCTGCTATGAAGGAAGCTACCTTGCCTACAGTATATTATTACCTACTACGCTAATATGCACTCAAGTCTGTAGCACTCAACTTCAACAATGTTACTTGCCCTTAGCTGCCAGAGTTCTGCCTAAATGACTAAATGTAAATGTATATATAATATATATGACAAAATGTACATTTTTGGTTTTGGCAAAGTTGTAATGAGCCCGACTTCGTTTGATTGACAGGCTTGTTAGCTTGTTAGATTTCAAAGGAGATCGTATAGACCAATCAAATGAAAGCACAATTACACGCCTCCAGTGCACTCTCTTGGTGTTCTACATCACATGCAAGTCCTCCTAATGTGTGCTATATTGACAACTATTGGTTAAAAGCTCCATTGGATACCTTTAAGAAAGCACATTACATTCATCAGATATTTTTCATTGATTCATTAATTTTTTACCTTTAATTTTTTACTATAATCTTCAATGAATCAAGGTCTACTGGGATTCGAATGGATGATTATGATGTCTCATGTAGTACTTTGGCAGTGATCACATGTGTAAACACGCTGTAAGATTGCGTTGCATGGTCTACTGGTAGACTATTGGTACTATGTTCATTTTGGGAAAAAAAGATTAAATACATCACACCTGTTTGGATACAAAATTTCGGATAGTAATGCAGTATGTTGGACTGCTTTTGTCACCCTCACAAGCCACGCACCATAAATATCCCATACATTTTCTCATATAATTCTGGCTTTGGGTGTGTGCGCCATTTGTCATTCTTTGGAATTGATAAAAAGATTGGTCTCTGGAGAATGTGTTGTTACTGTCATAAAGGGAAGGCCATGTCCACATTATTATGTTTCTCATTGCGGGCGGCAATGTGGGTTTTCAGACCACTTTAATCTGCTCCCCAGTCGGACACGTGGGACTTGGCCTTGCCCCCTTGTCAGCCCCTGAAGAATACCAGTGGTAAATATCTTCTGGGCCTCTATCACTACAGAGAAGTGATACAATCAGCATTCAAAACAATCTCTCCGCAACAATAGACCTGTGTTTCCCCAACTGGTGGTTTATGACCCAAAAGGACCATTCTGACATGGTCTTTGGACTATTCTGTGCCTATTAAAAAAATAATCCTGCCAGGCGTTTAAAAAGCGGTAATGGGCAGCCTACAGTGCTGAGACTGACTTTATGTCCTTTTGAGATCCTTGTGAAACTCTCAATTTGCATGTAGCAGTAAAAGAGGCTACTAGAACACACGCATCATCTTTCGTTTTCTTTATTAGGTACAAGAATGACTGACGTTTAGACGTGAACAGTCTCTACCCCAGGGCGCGTATAAGAAGCTTGCATGTAGTAGTATTTGATCATTAAAGCAATTATAGTATTATATTAAAGTTCCTGAAAACAACTCCTCTGTTTAAAAATATAAAGAAGAAATGGTTTACAGCTGTTTAGTATGTGTGTATGTATGTGTTCATTTATTTATTTATATTTTTGTTTTTCTCTGGGAAATATATATCAAGTTGGTGGAGAGGTTGGATAGTTTGCTAGTTGCACTGGTGGGACAACTTAAAGGAAAGAATTTTTTTTAAATAGCAGATTTATTATGCCCATAATCTCACATAATACTCCAAGGCTACTGTTTTGTACAAATTCAATTGGTTTGGGAGTTATTTGGTTAAAGAGTTTGAACATGTGATATAAGATAATATAATATGAGACAAGATAAGATAAGATAAGATAAGATAAGATAAGATAAGATAAGATAAGATAATTAGCTATTTTGGGATTTTGGTCATAATAAATCCGCTTATTTTTTATTATATTAAATTGGTGGAGTGTTCCTTTAAAACATTTAGCGGCACTAGGCAAAAGAACAAATGAAAACGGTCACAAAATGCGACGGAATGTTGCATAATGTTTATTGTATTCCATAGACTGAAGACAGATATTTTTTCTTTTATTCTTTTCCTTTTTTCCTGCTCCCTGACTGACACTTATTGTTATTCATATTAGAGCACCATTTTTGTTATTAATCAGTCAGGTCATGTGGCGAGTGGCTGTCACTGCTGGAATAGCTTTAATATGGACTACCCCTCTGGGACAAACTTAGTCATTAACTCTAATGCCATTTTCTGCTACAGAGACCCTCCACCCTCCCTCTTCACCCCCTTCATTGATTCCCAAATCAAGTGGCAAAGGACTCCCATGACATTTAAACACACTCTCTATCCCTCTCCTTTGAAACTAATGGGGTATATCAAATCTTTTTTGTCTGAACTCTGACCCGTGTGATCCGGGGCAAACCTGTAGTACGTGGGATTCACTTTTCCCAGATCGACTGTCTCCAACAATCTGTGTCTTGTTAAGAGCGCACGGGCGCGTCGCACGCGGAGAGATGGGGCTGACGGGCTCTCAGAGAAAAAGGCGAGGATTGCCTGATGAAGACGAGGGGTGGACAGGTCAGATGGCTGGGCGCATCTTTAACACAGCTGTTATTGATTTAGAAGTCTCCCCGTGGGAGTGGCAAAACGTCACATCTACTGCATCACTTGTAACCACCAGCAGTGGTGTGTGTGTGTCTGTGTGTGTGTGTGTCTGTGTTGTTGTTCGTGGTGGTGGTGGTGATGGTTTTGGTGGTGGCTGTGGTGTTGTGACGAGTGTGTGTGTTGTTGTTGTTGTTGTTGTTGTGTGTGTGTGTGTGTGTGTGTGTGTGTGTGTGTGTGTGTGTGTGTGTGTGTGTGTGTGTGTGTGTGTGTGTGTGTGTGTGTGTGTGTGTGTGTGTGTGTGCGTGTGTGTGTGTGTCTGCGTGGGATGAGTGCATTGTTGTTCAGCGGTTCAGTTTAGATGTATATAATCCATGGATAGGCTTAAAAGAGTCCTTCATTCTTGCAGGTGAGCACAGTCAGTGTTTTATGTGATACATATCGGCTTATGAGTAGCAGCTGTATACGTGTGTTGTTCACTACATGTCAAAAAGTTCAGTTTCTTAGATGAAAATCAAAAAAGCCAAACGTTTAAACACTGTACGAAAACGATGACAGGTTGCCGGTCGGTCGAAGCTAGATCGGAATTTAACTGTAATTTAGGAAGAATCCAGGGTTACGCTATAGAGAGTGTAAAACTGAAAGGACAAGTCAAAACGGAGAACAATATTGAAATTCTTAGTCTTCATTACCTCACCATTCACTATTGTGATGCTGAAGAGGTTCCAGTCTGAAATGTCAGTCAAAGGAAACATGCCTGCATAAATGACAACAATATTATATATAAAGTAATAAATAAAGCATAAAAGCTTCTCAAATAAATCTACTAATGCCCGCTGAAGTATAAGTCATTGAATATGATGCATTTAAGGGAGAGAGAGAGAGAGAGAGAAAAAAAAATCACCTTTTGAAATGGACTCAGCTGTTGTCTGTTAATTAGATGTCCTTGAGAGATAGAGGTTGCCTTTCAAAAGCAACAATAGACCTTTTCAGTATATTTCTATGGCTCTTGCTATTTAGGCCTTCTCTCGCAGAATGTTCAAGGCAACCTGCAGTGCGTTCTTTGGTCTATGCTGTTTGTCTTCATCATTTCATATAATTTAGAATCACGGTGGCATCAACCCTGTGCAGACTGTTATTGTAAGGAACAGGCTTTCAATTACACAGCGTCTTTGCAATTCATTGAATCGCTGGCATGTACAATAATATTGCTGAGATATTCATTAGAAATGATGCGGTTGTGGACTGTATATAATATATGATTCTCTATATAGAAGGGTCACAAAAAGGCCACCACTCGTGTGTCTGGTTTGCACGTTATGCCCTCTACGCATATAAGGAAATAGGGTTGTCATGGTTACTCTGTACTGTGTGTTTATGGTCCATGCAAACTAGTCCACTACTACTTTAATGTGCATTACTGTCTTGTGTCTTTGTTACAAACCCTGAGCTCCTGTATCTATAATGACCACAAACCCCTCCCCCTTGATTTCTTTGTTTATTAGTGATAAAAATGCTAGAACAGACCCAAAAAGTCAAGTCAAATTTGAGGGCAAATCTTAGTATTTATGTGGGGGATTTGACCAAATTGCAAGCACCTTCAATATTCTTTAGGGAACTATTCATTTAGCGAAGAGGGGGAAAAAAACATCTTGTAATAATTTCTCTTTCAAGTTTCAGGAGGGACCGTCATGGTCGGGAACGAGGAACCAACTTTCTAACAGGGGGGGCGAAGTGAGAGGAGAGGAGTCTTGACGCAGCAAGTCTGATGATGTGCATAAGAGGTTTCCCTTCCCCTGAACCAGTAGAGCATGGAGCGGGTTAACAGTCCTGCCACAGGGAGATGAAAAAGCATAAATTAAAGCACTCCCTCAAGGAGAAGGGGGTGGGGCGGGCGGAGGGGGGGTTACCACGGCATTATCAGCGGCGGGTGAGAAGCACACAGAGCTCGGTTTCATCGGCGTCTTCTTTGTTAACACAAAGGGGGTCACCTCCGTATGAAAGCCGCTATAATAACACACAGGCCTCTCGCACAATGGAGGCCCGGCGATAAATTCCCTCCCTAATTCTGCCCCCAATATTCATCATTCTAAACTTGAGATATTTCACGCGTCGCGATGGGGGCAGGCATCGCGCTATAGGTTGCCGTGGCGGCCTCGTGGACACGGCGGCGTGTCGGTTAATCGCGGGAAACGTACACAAATAGAACGTGGTGCGGCACGCACAGTCGCACACACACGTGCTCACTTGAGAAATGTTTTAATTATATACAACAGAAGAGGGAATTAAGGCAAATGCTCAGAGCGATTGTGGGAATTTGGCCAAAAGAAAATAACTTGCCTCACAAGCTCTCTCTCTCTGTCTCACACACACTCTCCCTCCCTCTCTTTCTCCATCTCTCTCTCCCTCTCTCCCCACCATTAAAAAGCCTGCAACTTCAAGCAGTTTTTTAATCAGCTAAAAAACACATGTGTCTTTGCCGCTAAGACAGCTTGCCCAAGCGCTGATAAATGCCTATCACTAATTTGCATACGGTAAAAGCTACCCCTTTAATCAGAACCTCTAATCCCTGACGGTATTAATGAATTTTTTTTCTCCTCATATAGTATCATGTTTGCTAATTCCAAAGTGATCAGCTTCTTGTATGCGTCTCTTTTTTTGTGCCGGCATAATGGTCGAGTTGAGAACTTCTGTTATCCTACTTTGGCACATAAT
>NC_140166.1:170257457-170319957 GCF_963971535.1 Notolepis coatsorum | reverse complement strand
TCCTGAAGGTCAGACTGATAAGACCTAGGATTTCCACCTCAGGATTGCATTGTGCTCTGACCTTGAGGCTCCCGCCAAGTCGATCAAACCAGCATAAAGGCTGCTCAACCGCAGGACAGCCAGGTTCAGACGGAGATAGAATAACTGAGGATCAGTGCTTGGCCCAAGACCCATGGTGAGGCGGGGATGATCAACATCCCAGTTTAATTATTATTCAGGTTTGAAAACATGCCTGTGGTTAACTCTGTTTACTTCTCTCGGTTGTAGCAAAGTATACTGCGCTTGTTGATGGTAACTTACATTTATGTCTTGATATCTCTTGATATCTCATGTTGCATTTTGGCCAACATGTTATCACCTATAGAAGCAGATAGCGAAACGCGTTGTGCAACAATAAAAAAGCAAAAACCAGTCCTGAGGAGTGTGCGGTCCCTTCTTTCCATTGAAGGTATTCTCCTTTTAGTTTATATATCTCTCTTGCGCTGACCTGCACCTCCAGTCGGGGTCCAACCAGATGTGCACGAGTCTTATTTAGTTTAATATATATATATATATTTATATAACATATACCCTATCTATTACATTATTATTGGTACACAATGTCAAATTAGGAAATTTAAGCCCTGATTCTTTAAAAAAAATCTTTTTCCCCCTTATTTTTCTGTTTTTCTCCCCTCCCAATGTTAGTCGTTATGCCAATTCCCAATCCCCTTCCTGGTCGTTGCGCACTCTACCCCCTACCGTAGGTCTGGGAGGGCGGAGGCTATCACATGCTTCCTCTGACACATGTGTACCCAGCCCACCACTTCTTTTCACCTGGCAGCGCGGACTCTCACTGGGAGAGTGTAACGTGTGGAAGGTCACACTACCTCTCCTAGATCCTTCCCTTGCTGTGCAGGCGCCCCGACCAAACTGTAGGAGTTGCTGTTTACAACAACCAGGACCCACACTTGCCGGGTTTCCCACCCGCTAACACCGTCAATTGTGTTAGTATGGACGGTCGGCCAACCCGGAAGCACCACAGCTGGATTCGATCCCACTGTCTCTGTGGTGGTAGGCAGACGCTTAGTCCGCTGCACTAACTGGCCGCCCAAGCCCTGATTCTTAATGTAGTCTTACTCTTTGTAGAACCTTAAGTGTGGTTATGTGTGTTGGCTCTACTTCCATTTGATTTAGCCATACAGTGTATCAAAGGAACTATCAAAACCTCGTTTGGATACTGGGAACCTGCAAAAATACATGACAGAGGAAGTGCTGTAGATACCTTCAATTTCAAAGTGCAATGACGTAACAGGTTTACGTGATGTGAGGAGACACGACTCACTGGTGAACGGACCATGTCCAACTCAACCTCTGTGTTTTGGAGTATATAACACTACATTAAACTTACCAAAATCTTGCTACCTTCCTGCTTGCATGCCTTGATTGTGTTGTCAGCGGTATGGTAAATGGGAAGGGGAATGTGGAAGTGACTACCTTTACAGGCCCCCAAGTTGGGGGAGGCCCCTCAAAGGGTCTGGACTAATGACCAGTGGCGGCTGGTGAAAATGATTCTGGGTGGGGCAGTGCCATATTCAATCAGTTTCAGTAACTACAGAACAGTATATATTGAGGCTGAGACTGACTTTTTTTTGCTGCCGGTAGAACATCGCGTACGAATTGGAAGAGTCGTCGCGTGTCGTGCTAACCTTTCGAGAAGCTTTGTGGTCCGGGCTTGAACTTTCCATAAATGTGTCCATATAAATCCATGTTGTTAGATCCAACACTGTCTGAATGTATCTTGTGATTATTATCAATTTCCAACTGTAATCCTGTCTCGTCTTGAGTCCCTGCGTCCATCATTGTTGTCGTCCTCAGTCCACGCACCCTCTAATACACCAATGACTCTGCTAAATAAATCGCCCTTTAGGCATCATATTTGAATACGCTGATTAGCAAAATTTTGTTGCTAGGTGCATTTATGTTGCCCTGTGCATTTTTCAATTGGCTGTGTTCCTCATTGACGCCCAGTCAGTGGGGCGATATTTCTAGCGCCCCAGAAGAGAGAGGGGATGAACAGGATGCACAAACAACTATTTATATTTGATACATTACACGTTATTGTGCATTTTAAACACAAACATACAATTAGTAATTATAATTTATTTTAAAAATGTTTATTATATTTTTAGCGGTCGAAATCTACTATTATAGAAAAATCCAAAACCACTTTCCACCAGGGGGGCGGTGCCCTAGCGCTCTCTATAGACCAGCCGCCACTGCTAATGACCCTTTTCCATTACATGGTACCAACCGACTCTACTCGCCTTTTTTGATTTTCCATTGAGCAAAAGTTGTGGATAGTACCTGTACCTTTTTGGTATCACCTCCCTTGTGGTTCCCAGTGCCACCAAAAGGAGACGTAACACTGCAGACTGATCAGAGAGAATGATCTCTTGTAACACAACAGCACCAAGGACAGCACCAGCTGATAACAAACTATCATTACACATGGGCAAAACAGAGTCCATTCTCTTCGGTTCAAATAACAAACTCAGCAAGACCGACGGCTTCTCAGTTACAGTGGGTGACAATATTGTCACAAGGAAAGATGAAATTACCTACCTGGGTTCCATCCTAGAGGCTAATCTTTCCTGTGACAAAATGGCATCCAATGTAATAAAAAAAGTCAACCAACGAACTCGATTCTTGTACCGGATATCCTCTCTGGTAAACAAGAATACCCTGAAGACTCTGGCAGGAGCACTCGTTCAAGGGTACTACGACTATGATCTGGACTCAGTTGTACAGTGTTCCCCACCCACCCCTCCTACCCAACCCCCCCCCCCACCGCCACCCCACCCACCCAACCACCTCCAATGTCATTGTTTTGCAAGTCTTCAGGTCTTTACACTCAAGTTCCAAGTCAAGTCCCAAGTCAAGACAGGCAAGTCTCAAGCCAGTCACATTGGGTTTCGAGTCCTAAACGAGTCCTAATACGTTCTTTACCAATGTAATGCCATTTAAAAAGTTTCTCATGTAAATTAGTCATAGTTAGCAGTTTATAACATTTTGATGATTCTGACACACAACTTTCTTCTCTGCTCGCATAACTTGATTAGAGGCTGAAGTGGAACTGTCATCTGTAATGATGGAAATTAAGTTGACTCACTTTACACTTTTTATGGCATCATTTGTTTTTCACATTTTGAGCTTGTAGAGAGTATCAAGTCTATCAAGTCACGAGGCTCAAATCAGAGTGAAGTCACAAGTCATTGGTGTTGAAGCCAGAGGCTTTTTTACTTTTAAGTGCCTGGGAACCTGTCTTGTTCGAGTTGCAAGTCTTTTATGATTTTGTTGAGTTGAGTCTGAAGTCATACAATTTGAGAGTCCACACCTCTGCTATTTTGCTATAGGTGTAAAATGAATGAAAGAAAAGGAGAAACTCAGAGGAGGAGAATTAAACTATAATGGTGTCTGTTTCCACAGTAAATTATCTGTTGAGTGTTTGATGGTTATTCTTTGTGATTTAGAACATAACCGCCATAAAACAATCAGAAAATAATGTTTTGTTTATCTTATTCCTGCTTTGTTCTCTCTACTGCCGCTCCCTCTTCTTGCTCGACCACCGGCTGCTCTCTCTCTCTCTCTCTCACCTTGGTCGCTCTCTCTTTTTCTCTTGTCTTCCTTAAAATTACAACAAAGCCTAACTTTATTTTTTACATTATCAAACGCAGACAAATGTACTCCCCTTGTCCTAAATTGGTCCTAAATGGAGTACTTCCTTGTTTTATGAATGAAGCGGTACACGAACACACAGATACATAAGCAGTTGCACTGTCTGTGTTAGACCAATCAGCGACGGTCATCCCTGCAAACCAGCCACCGTTGGCGGTGTTACTATCTGCAGTGGAAAACAAAGTACCAAAAGCGAGTAGAGTAGAGTAGAGTAGAGCCGGTACCATGTAATGTAATGTTTTTGGTTCTAAATTGTATGTTTCTTAATAATAATAAAGGTGAAAACTAATTTTGTGTTTGCATCCATCATGTATCAAAATGAGGTATTAATAAAGTTATTGGATTTTCTGGAGGTCATGGTCAGTCATGGATGATGGAGGAGCCCAGAGACACATCATGTGCTCAGGGCCCAGAATTTCTTGCCAATTCATGCTTGCTAAAAACCATTCTTTTATACAAAATAATAATATAATATAATATATATAATTATAATCTTTTAAAATAGTTACATACTACATGCATCATTAGGATACATCTAAAATCAATAAAAGACTATAAATAAAAGACTCAACCATATACTTAAACCCAAGCAAGATATTTTTAGTATATACATAAACTTAACAGCCAATGCTTATTGTGTAACCAGGTTTATGTCATCTGGATGTAGGTTTATCTGAGCCTGGCCAATTCAAGAGATTAGTCCCTCCCCAATGCCTTTGATTGACAGCCTAGTGTTGATACGCAAGATTTGCCTTGCTCCCTTTCCTGCATGCACGGTTATTTACTGGACTAATGGTGGATCTATAGTAGCTCATGGAGAGGTTTTAGTTGAACAGCCACAATGGTAGGTCTATTTTACCTTAACGGTTAGCTTTGTTAGAGAGTTAACTAAGAAGCTAATGTTTTCTTTTTAGCGACTCAAGAGAAACAAGCACAGGAGCAGCATGGGGAGGGGGGGGGGGGGGGGGGCGACTTGTTGCTAAACACTAAATCTTCAACCAATTCTGCTCATAGTTGTTGCAATATAGGTAATACAATACAAATCCTAAACATTTGGCCAATATCTCATCAAGGTTTCCCTAATTTTTCAGTATCGTTGAGAATCAATTTAGGGAGGCTGGGCACAATTTCCCTCATGCGCTGCTGTGCTGTTAGTGAAGCCTGACGTGTTTATAATGGATCGGTCCATCTATAGCCGATACCTGATCCAACCATTTGAGTCGGCATCGGCTATGATATCAGTATCGGATCGGTGCCTCCCTAACTTATTCTCTCTAAATGGATATGTAAACCATGCTGGTTTATAAATGCTTTATGGAGCTGAGTTAAGATTCTACCACATGAAAGTCATAGGATGGCCACTTCACACAGACTGTTCAGTGCATTCTCCAATTATTAGACCGTATTACTTGAAAGGATGGGGTCATATTGAAGAGGGTTATTTACTAAGTACTTATTTGATTCCTCATTCACTTTTTAGCTTAATTACTTATTTTAGTTGACCCTATTAATTCCTACCCTCATCATCAGCCCCCCCCCCCCCTTCTCTTTGCAACCATGCCAACCAACCAAGGAATACATCAGCGTATTGAATTTAAGAAAGCACACATATCTGCTACCTAGAGCTTACAGTGGCTCTGTGAATATTTATCATTTAGAAAATCGGTCCCTATTGGCCGATTGGGGTCCCATCCAGCCTTGCACTCTTTCACCGGCTGTCCTGTTTACACATGACTGAAATGACATGAAACATTTCTAGAGAAACTAGGTTCAATGCCTAATCGTTGGCCTGACAATTGGATATACTGAGCATTCCAACCAAAGACTAATATTCTGTCGCAGGGTTTTACACTCTGCACAAGCACCCTGGAAGGTGGCTTCTTCTATCAGAGTCAAAACGCATATAAAAAAGCGAAATCTTTCAATTCAAATGGATTTTGGTATACGAATGAATTAATGAATATAGATTATACATACGTTTAAGTAGCAAAATCTTGTTTATTAGCTACTACACAGACCAACAGATCAATGCAATTTTAGGAAGGACCTTTTGTAAACGCAAGCACTTTCGAGGTAAAAACACAGTACTTTCAAGTACATTCCAGAACAGTTGACCATTGGAAAAAAAAACTCTTGATTGATCTCAATTTCTCTTATTTTTTCAATATTCTGTATGAACAAACCAGAACAAAAAGGTTGGCTGTGCTCTGTTTTTGACGATTGCATATCCAAAGTAATTTGCAATGTATTATACTTATAGCACATGCATGAGTCTGCATGGTCTCTTTTGAAAGGTAACATTCCGAGGTTTCTTACACAATAAAGAAAAATCACTTTGAGTGCTAATGAAATAGAGTAACAGAGGTTTGAACACACTGAATTAAAGGTTTTGTGTACATTTCTGTTTAGTGGTTGCCAGATGCCTGTTTTTAAGTTCCAGCTGAGAGGTAGGAGCTTGAAAACATAACGGTTCCATAGCCTGAAGTCTTATAGTCATACAGGTCCAAAGTTTATAAAAATTCCACGGAAAATGTGTGTTTTACAAAGGTTTTTGTAATAATAATTCAGCGTGATTATCCAAAATGGCAGTCCACTGCCAATCATTTCGCCTCTTGAGTCAAAACAAAGGACTTCTTCTTGTGTCACCTTCCCCCACTCTCACTCTGGGATCGCTTTCGGAGCAGACGCTCCTTGGCTACAACGGTGGTCAATCATTTTCGCCATCAGCAGTTCAGGGACCATTCGCACCCGGACATGGCCACTCGTCCGAACGGCTTGTCAAATGATGGTGGCCGGCTGTTTTGTCTTGTAACTCGAGAATGGAATCACGCAATAGGTTGAGTGGGGTGACGATCGAAAGGCGGCAAATTCAACTTTTCCAACAATTTATTGGTCTTAGTGAAAACGCAGGCCAGAGCCGGCAGATGAGAGCAAAGCAAGTGCGTGATGGCCCACTGATGTTTGTGATAAAATGCATACTCTTTTTTTACGTAGTTCATTAATAGAAATTAACGCGATAAAGTCCCTGCCCTAATATATATATAATATATATATATATATACACACACACACACAGTATAACGTTTGTAAGTCACAGAGTTTTGCTGAACAAGAGAAAACTCTCTCGTCAGCAACACATGAAATCTGGTGAAATTGTAGATTCAAGCAGGAAATCTTCTCTGCAAACAGAAAATCCATGATTTACTGCACGTATTAGAACTAAGTAAAAAGCCCACACATTTATAAACACACAGTAAAAATTATATTTATTGTATCCAGGGACGTGCACAGGACTTTAGAGGGGCAGGTGCATGCTCAAAGGCTGAAAAGGGCACTACACTTGTGTGTATATATTAACCGAGCGCACGTATTTTGAAGGGCCCTTTTCGGGCGGGGGGACCCCTTTTTATGCTTTTTGGGGGGTTTTGGTGATCAAATATTGAATATTGAACTATAATAATCAGTGCAGGAGCTCACTTATCCTTGAAAGACACTTTTATCACTGACTTAAAAGGCTTATACATCTCCATAAATGTTCAGGGGGGAGGGAATAAGTGCTTACCCTACAGACCCCAAGAAGTGCTGTATATTCTGTATTGTTTAATATAAATGCATTTTTTATTCCAATCCCGATTTGTATTTGAGATGCCCAAATCCCATCGGACTTGACTTCTTCGTGTCCTTCAATGAGTGTAATACCAGCATTCAACTGTATGCGCCACAGCTGTTTCTATCATCATCATCAGCACCACCCACGCTATGCATAAAATATATAGGTCCGCGGAGAGGCACGGTGAGGAGGTCGTGCAAACTGCAATGGAATATGGGGCATCTCTCTCTCTTTACCTAATATTTTTATTCTATCCTGACATTTTTCAGTTGGAAGGGCAGTCTATATGCGTAACGGTAAAAAAAAAAAAAAAACATACATATTGGCTAGATCCTCTCTTGATGTTGGCTGATCATCTCTATATTTTGGCTAGATCCT
Organism: Notolepis coatsorum; assembly: GCF_963971535.1. Taxonomy (NCBI): domain Eukaryota; kingdom Metazoa; phylum Chordata; class Actinopteri; order Aulopiformes; family Paralepididae; genus Notolepis; species Notolepis coatsorum. Next base: position 170,312,252 of record NC_140166.1, on the reverse strand, counting down.
CTCTACATATTGGCTAGATCCTCTCTTGATGTTGGCTAGATCATCTCTACATATTGGCTAGATCATCTCTACATATTGGCTAGATCCTCTCTTGATGTTGGCTAGATCATCTCTACATATTGGCTAGATCCTCTCTTGATGTTGGCTAGATCCTCTCTACATGTTGGCTAGATCCTCAGAGAGATTACAGATTCATAACCTGTCACATTATGCAAAACACGGCCCTTTTAGTTTGATTGAAAGTGAATACAGCACTTTTGAGCCCTCTGATTGGTCGAGAGGTTTAAGGAGGCGGGACTTCCGGGTATGTCATACCTTATAAGGGCATATAGCCAAGTTTGATGGATTGTAACCACGCCCCCTTTTTGAGATGATTTATGACCCCTTAGGGCTTCTCTGATTGGTCGAGAGGTTCAAGGAGGCGGGACATCCGGTTTAGGAGGCGGGATGGACTTCCGGTTTCAGATTTTTTTTTCAAAATAAAGGTTTTTCAAAATAAAACTTTTTCAAAATAAACGTTTTTTTTTATTGTTATTGTTAGAATGGGCTGTGCTCGCCATTTACGACAGTCTAGACAAGTCCGCTGGAAACGTCGTACTGCTTCTCTCCCTTGCAGTATCCAATAACGACGTCTGATCTCCGCGAAGACTCTCTCTGCCCCGGCGTGATGCACGTCCTCGTCGTATTTCTTTATGATAAGCTCTGTGACCTTGTGTCGGCTGTTTAAGACTATCGGGTACTTGACGTCATCCGGTAAGTCTGGAGCTCTCGTCAGACGACCACCCACTCTGATGAGATTATGGGCGTCGCTCTCGGGGGCTAGGTGGAGCAATCTGCTGTCTGACGGGACGGGCTTTGCTCCCTGTAGACAGTCTAGCTCGTCGGGGAACGAGTCTCTCTGGGCTCGCTGTAACAGAAGAAGTTCTGCTTCTTCGTAGTTACTGTAGCTGCAGTAATGTCAGTAGTGGGCTGAATCTCTGGGTGGTGCCACAGGAATGTCTTTAGCTGCGCACTCTCAAGGGTGAGGCAGTCGTCTATGTTGGGGTCTGTGGGGACGAGTGTGTGTGTCAACCCACAGAACATAGATTTCTTGTTCTCTGCCTCCTCTTCACTCGCCTCTCGTGGGGTGGGTGTAGGCCACTCTTCTTCCGGGAGCTTGAGGAACTCTGGCCCGTCACTATATAGATTGTGACGGGTGAGGTCATCCAGGGACATTCCCCGGGTGATGACGTCAGCTGGGTTGTGTTTTGTGTCCACATAAATCTTGGATCTCTGTGATTCTGACTCCCACGAAGACCTTGTATCTACACGAATCAGACTGGATCCATGTGAGTACGGTCGTGGAGTCTGACCACAAGATTGTTCTTTGCACCGGGATGGTGAGTTCACGTTGGATTAACGTGGCGAGTTGCGCTCCTGCTAGGGCTGCGCAGAGCTCTAGACGCGGGATAGATTGTTGCTTGCGGGGGGCTATTCTTGAGCGAGCCAGGATGAAGGCAGTATGTATTTCTCCTCCCTCCTCTCGGGCACGCAAGTAGGCCACCGAACCGTAGGCTACTTCGGAGGCGTCGCTGAAGACGTGCAGGTCCATCTGGCACGTCTCCGGCCTCACTGTGGGTGGGAAGTAGCTGCGGCGTATGTTGACACCTGGGAGTGAGCTGAGTTCTGTCTCCCACTCTCTCCATGTGGAGGCAAGGTGTTCGGGTATGGGGTCGTCCCAGCCCTGGTCCTTGTCCCATAACGCTCTTACAATCATCTTTGCCCTGGTGGTGTAAGGTAGAATACATCCCAACGGGTCATATTGTCTGGCGAGTGTTCTGTATACACTCCGTCTTGTGGTCGGTAGTGCAGTCGACCTTCCCTGCTCCTTGGTCAGGGGTGTGTGTTTATAATGGAGCGAGTCTGTTTTGAAGCGCCAGACTAGTCCTAATGTCATTTCTTGGGCTTCTCCTGGGATGGTCGCCATCCAGGTCTCGCTGCTTGCTGCCTTGTCCTCTGGGGAGAGGCTACGCAATACTTGAGGGTCGCTGCTGGCCCACTGCCGGAGATCAAAGCCGCCTTTGATCAGGGAGGCGCGGAGCTTGAGTAGGAGGGCCTCTTCTGCAAACGTAGCACAGCATGGGCTGCATGTGGTTCCGAAAGGGAGGACTTCCCATTGATAGATGGATGGTTGCTCGTCCCCGATCCTCTCTCTCCATAGGAACCGCAGCAGGGGCTTGTCCTCCTCCACTAGTCGCACCTGCAGGAACATACCTTTGATGTCGCCGCTGATGGCCACCTTGTCTTGGCGGAAACGTAGTAACACGCCTAGTAGAGAGGGGCCGAGTGTTGGGCCGGGCAAGAGCTCTTTATTCAGATTTTGTGATCCGATCTGGTAGCTGCAGTTGAACACAATACGATCCTTGCCGTTGTGGTGGACTTTGTGGTGCGGCACGTACCATGATTCGGTCGTCTGATCGGCCTCTTTAATGTCAATTTTCTTTATGTGTCCCGCTGTGATTAGCTTGTCAATCTCAGCGCGGTACACAGTCTCTTGAGCGGGGTCTCTGGCTAGGCGCCGCTCTGTGTTCAATAGATACCGCTCCGTCGCTTCTTTTGGGGCGTGGAAGGTAGGCATACCCTCTCGCCTCAGGAGTGGAGTTGCGTATCTCATCACTCCGTTGACTTTGACTCTCTTTGTCCCCCGCTCGAGGAGGGCTATAGCGTAAATGTCTTCCTTGGAACGAATGTCTTTCTTTTCGTTCTTAAAGGGCATTGTCTCTAGTGTCCATAGCCTCTCGACATGCTGTAGGAGGGTGGTGTCTTCTTCTGTCACTCTGGAGTGGAGGCAGCTAGTGGCTGCTGTTCGGTTAGGAGATCTAGCGAGGGGGCCTTGTAGTGTCCATCCTAGGCGGGTCTCGACTGCTGCAGGACAGCCTCTGGGCCCTGTGTGGACCCGGTCCATCGGGACGATGAGGTGTGCATGGTCGGAGCCTATCAGCAGGGTCGGGGTGGCACCGTCTATGAGCGGTATAGGTAGTTGACGCAGGTGCACATATTTATCCATCAGCTTGGCGATGGGGTAGGTGTACTGCGACAGGCCTATATCTTGGCTGGTGAAAGCGTTAGTGATCCTATACCGTCTCTCTGGCTGCCCGCTTGCTGCGATAGTGAAGGAGACATGCTCGCCCTTTATCATCTTTAGGTCTCTTCTTATTGTCCGAATCGTCATCGTTTCTTCGCTCCCCCGCAGCCCCAGCTGGGCCGCAGCGGACGCGAGTAGAAGGGTCTTCTCTGACCCGTCCTCAAGGACGGCGTAGGTGTCCATGACCTTGTCTTGGTAACTCAATGTTACGCGGACCACCTTCAAGAGCACCCGGGCGCCCCCGCTGCTGGCGGGGTCAATGTACATAACACTTGCCTTTGTGCTGCTTGAGGGTGCAGGCTTTCTTCTGTTACTGTCATGTAGGACGTCCAAGTGGGTTCCGTCACACCGACTACACCTCTTCTTTAAGCGGCAATCGTCTGCCATGTGACTGCGTGCACATCGGTAACAGCGTCGGTTGGACTTTATCCATTGACTCACCTCGTCGGCGGTCATCTTCTTGAACGTGTCACAGTGTGACAGCCAGTGTTCCTTTTCGCAGTACGGGCACACCATCTTCCACTTCTCTTTCATCGAGGGGGTACTGTGGTTCTTGTTGCTCGGTACTGATTCTGCTTGGTGCATGACGGTCACCAATCTGCGGCCATCGTTTGCTCTCCTAGGTCCCTCTCTGGAGCTTGGTGTGCTCCGCACGAACGTATCCAACCGTAGGCTGTTGACTTCTCTCGCCAGGAAGTCGGCTAGGTCTAGGAGGGATGGCTCGGGACCGTTAGGATCACGGTGGTCTCTTTGCCGCCTGAAGCGCTTTTGTCGGGCGGGCGGAAGCTTCTCTAAAATCCTCTCGACATTAGAGTTTGCGTACAGTTCATGCATACCCTTTTCCTTTTGCGCCCCCAGCATCCCTACCAGGGATTGTACCTTGATAGACAGGTCATCTAGTGAGCGATTGTCTGTGGCTGGGGGTAGACGGTCAATATTCCTTATCTCTTGTATTACGTAGTCCCATATGCGTCCATATCTTTGGTCGAGTGCTGCTAGAGCCGCCGTGTATGGGGTAGTAGAGGTGGAATATGCCAGCGCTATATTGTGCGCTCGGGGCACCTTGAGGTGCTTGAGTAGGATAGCATATTTGTACGGTTCATCAGCTACATCGGACATCATTGTCTCTAAGCACATTCGTAGCTCTGTGTACTGTGCTCTGTTCTCATGTGTGAAGTCCGGGAACGTCGGTGTGCCAAGGTACGATGCCATGGATGGCTGGCACATCGGTGAGCGTTGGAGGAGAGGCCTGTTCCTCGGGGCTGGTCGTGCGTCAAGCTCACCCGTGAATTGAGTCGGGGGTCTGTAGCGCAGAGCCGCGGGGGTAAAGTCTGGGCTGTACTGGACCTCCTGGTCCTGTGGAGTACTGTGATGCTGTTGGGCTTGACTCTCCTCCTCTCCCTCTTCTTCTTCCTCTGGCAGGTCATCTAGATCCTGTAGTCGTCTATTTAGCCTCTCCGCGGTATAGACCGGTTCTTCCCTGTAGCTGGGTCTCGCTTGGACCGGTCGGGGGAGGGGTTCGGAGAGGGGTATAGGCTCTCTCTGGTGGTCGGGCTCAGGGTCGCTTGATCGGGTAGGGGAGGGTGCCCTTGACCCTTGTCTTGACGAGGCCCTGGAGCCCCGTGCGGAGGGAGGGGGGGTTGCCCTGGTAATCAGCTGCTCCATTATCTGCGCTTGTAATCGGTCGCGCTCGGCTTCGTGCTTGGTGAGAGCGAGGTCGCGCTCTGCTTCTCTTTGGGCACCGGCAGCGGCGCGCTGGGCTTCGGCGGCGGCGCGCTGGGCTTCGGCGCGGTCTCTTCCCATATTCTCTTCCGTCTGGAGGCGTCTAATCTCCAGGCATATGCGGTCTTCGTCACTCCGTTGCTGCGCTTGAAGGCGTTCTCTTTCCATGGAAGAATGTTCGCGCTCACTAAGCGTCTGTGCTTGGAGTCGATCGCGCTCGGTTGAGGCTGCCAGGCTGGCGAGGAAGGCCTGCGCCAGCATCTTATCCGCCTTGCTGGGGGAAGACGCTGGTTGAGGTGATCCGCTCCTGGTAGTACTCGTTGGAGATCCGTTCTCCTGTGGCGTATCGAGGAGATCCATCTCCGGGGTGCTCGTCCCTTCTTGTAGTGGGTCGAGTTCCATCCCTGGAGGGCTTTCTTTATCCTGGAGCTCTCCGGGGACTACTTCTTCGGTCTTGGCGGGGGGTAAAGTCAGGTCAGGACCCTCCTGGTCCCCACCGTGAGCTTGGTCAGTTACGTTAGAACCCACTAGGGCCTCTACTGGCGGGGTAGCCTGGTCGATAGGGTCGGACATAATTTTACTATCTACTTTTTCCGCGTTTACCGTCTGTAGAAAGCTAGGTAGTATACTGGCAACGTGTCTGCCGTCTACGCTGCGGGCGATCTATTTTAGGAGAACCGTTTTGTGGAGTGTTCATCATTGGCCATGTCAATATTAATACCACTATATTAATATTACGCTAGTTACCCTCCGGCTCGAAGGACCAATTGTAACTGAGGGGTACAATTCCCTGACTGTATTGATAAGTATGGTATCATTAAACCACTACCGTCTTATGTACATTCCTACTGGCCATACAGTACACAGGTATCTAATGATGAACACTTCCCACAATGACTCGGTTCCACACAAAACTGGATTTAAGTATTTATTAGCAGCAATGATAGTACATAATATACTTTACTTTGGATGCGCTTATAAGGCAAAGGAATGTGCGTAGGCAAATCAATAACGTATGTCCATTCTCATATTACGCAGGAGATAATAATACAACCTGAATCTTAGGAATTATATCTATGGTACTCTGGTAATATAGCGGGAGATACTGGTAGGGTCCCCCCGGTTGTAAGCCAGCAAGGGTAGAGGATTTGTCGGTAGTAGAGTCTGGGTCAACGATGATAAGGAGACTCCAAGTACAGGAGACGGTGCAATAAGATCTTGATCCGCAGACGAATACAGCTGTTCTCCGTAGCATGCAGCTCCGTATGGAAGAAAGCTAGCCGGCCTCAGGCTTCTGAGAGGCGGACTCGACGTGGCTCCTCACAGGGTAAATCGCACACAATTGTGGGTGTCGGCGATTCTCCGCTCCATCAATTACAGGACCGAAAGCAAATATAATCCAGCCGAAGAGGCTATGCAGTCGTCGGTAGGTTATCCAGTGTACATAATCCACACGGTCCTCGTCTAGGGCCCCTCGGGTGAAAGCGCCAGGGTAAGCAGCCCAGCCTGGATAAGCACACTAGCTGGTACGAGGAAACGTTGGTGATGCTGGTCACTGTAGAACGGTAGCCGCACGATACACTATACATAAATAGACTATTACTGACTTAATAGAATAGGTCGAACTCGACGGTACAGCGTTAAACTATGACACTTCAGTTATTAATTTGCACGCGGTCTCAATGCTCTATTTCGAGCCAAACAGGCCATACTTCACCGCACGTTGTATTGTGGGTGAGGCTTCAACTTATTGGGTAACTCTACTTCTGTATTCACCTGCGCCGTATTTATACGTTAGGTGAACAAACTAGTACCAGCTTTATTCCTGTCTCATATCCTTGCGCAGAACCGTTCATGTCCAGGCAAGTCCCCGGCGGTGACTTTGAACCCGACCTTGGAGGTATGGCAATGGCGCCTGGTGGACCGCTGTCCAATAGGAGAATGAAATATTATGGTCTGTACTAGGCTAAAGGGATATTCCGTGTATATGTACAAGGAATATACAAGGGATATCAAACGATATACAAATATTATGCAATATATATCAATCAATAAATATATATATTCGGTTTAATCTGATCCTTCGTAACAAATACCCTTCCTTATATTGTATTATTATTCACATTAATTATTACACTTAAAGATATGATTAGGTATAAAAGTTATATGTGATAGCTTAAAGAGCTGTGCTGAAAATAAATGTCTGTGTGGGTGTGTGTGTGTGTTCGGGGGTGTGAATAAGGCCCTCTTAGGTGTTAAAACAGCCCATAGGGGCGTGAATATTAGGGGACATGCAAACTTAGAGTAAAACTCTGACATATTTACAGGCAACATTCAAATACAAATGGTTTATATCTTTGTAACATGAAAGTTAGTGTACAACATTATACTCATAGCATATTTTATAGTTCACACAACGGATGGGTTCACATGAACATAATCTGATCAAAGATTTTGACAATGTATTTTTATGTATATTAAAAAACATTCCCCTAAACATACATTTGTCCTAATAAACTAACCTACACTATAACATGCAACACTTTGATGAATATTGTTACACAGCTGACAGAGTTGTATTATAATTATAATTTGGATAAAAGCGTCAGCTAAATGACTAAATCTAATTGTTGTAATACCAACTATTTGACAGTTTGGGACACGGTGGTGATTCTTATTTCTTATTTCGTAAAACTAATACAATGTTGACTGGAAAATGAGTCTTTGACGAGGTTAAGAGAATACATGCCATAGAAAGACTTTTGTCATGTTTACATCAGAGTCCCCCATTTTCAATTAATCAGGGCATACATGACATACAGATAGACAGTAATGCTACATCCAGACATTTTAGGACATACCAGATTGCAGATACACCAGTGTTTGTGATACCAAACATCAAAAATAGTCCAGAAAATATGTATGTGTCTGTCCAAGCTGCTTTAACTGTTTCAATAGGGTATTTCATATGTCTTTAATTAAGACTTATTTCTGGATATAGATCACTTCAAAGCATGAATGTCCATAGTCTCTGTATCAATGCTAAGCCTACATTTATAATGCATTTATAGGTCAACTACCGTTTTTAGCACGGTTCAAACCTTACCAACATAACATCAAACCCCAAATTTATGTCACAGTATCCTGAAATAGCACAGAGTTTGGGTAAAAGGCCTTCTATGATAGCTAGGTCTGTAATGGACTTTAAAATAAAAACTTTGAAACTGTAGGCCCTCAATACCTTCCATCCTCTTTTTTACCCCCGAAAAACCCATTCAATATAGTTTGCTGTACCTCAAATGTAATGTTCAGAAAATATGTCTCAGTAAGCGTTCTGTGTATTTTAAGGTCTTTGTTGTTGCAGTCAAATGGAACCAGGTCTAGCTAAGAAAGGGATCTATGATCTCAAATGACTACTTGGTAAAAGGTTTAGCATCTTTCGTGAAAGAATTTCAACTCTAATGTGTTACACACGAGTAAATCAGACATATATAACACTATAGTTCTAAACAGTGTATTACAAAATCTTTGTATCTAATGTAGACAATATGCAATTATATCATTGTCACCTGAAAACATGTTGCAGGATATTTAGCAGAAACTATGGTAAATGTAAAAACATTCAGATAACAACAACAGATAATCCTATTGAATTCTGAATTTTTGTTTATTGGCTGAGGGGCATTGATACACTTAAAACCGACATATCAACCTAGTTTTTTTTTACCTGTTTGCATAATGATAAGAAAAGAGGTTAAATAAAACAAAGTGTATCATTACAGATGTATTTTAGAAGTTTTAGTACACTCAAGCCCTAATGGTCTCTCTCTCTCTCTTCTAAGATACAGTATACAACAAATCTCTGTGATAGACCTATCGGAGAGTGAATTTTGGCAACTAAAAAAAGCTTTGTATGAGGCTATGGATGGACTTATGCGTAGAACGCTTAAGGATGGGCAGATATTCACCCTGGTAATAAGCTCGATAGACTACGGGTATGTGTATTACGGGCGGATATCTATAAAAAATACTCCGGCACTTGGTGTAGAGACTAATCTAACCATCTTCTCAAGGTTCCTTAATACAAATCATGAATATTTCCTCTTCTCAGTTCCGGTAACAACCTGGCTAGAATGTCTTCGGACATGCGGAATGGTTACTAACGATGGGGTTAAGGTGAGGACAGACCTGGCAGATCTTAGAAGAAGGCTCCTTACAGCCGACGATTCAGAGGAGATGGAGTGGGAGTGACCCTGCGAGGGGGCGGCGGATGGGGCGTGTCAACCCTAAATCATCCTTTTAAAAGACTTACAGTGCATTTGTACTTTTAGATAGCAATCATGGCTTTGTATGTGACACATGAGGCTGATCCTTCTAACTCTGCATTGGATACACAAACAAGCCTGTCCCCATTATATACGCCGGACAAAATTAAGACACTACCCGCTGGCGGTTATAGATTCAGTGACCCTACTTCAACGAGACCGACCATGGCTATATATGTGAGACATGGGGAAGATCCTTCTAAGCATGCATCGGATACACTAGCTAGCCTGTCTCCACTGTACGCTCCAGACGAGGAAGTTGAGACATTACCCGTAACCCTGTATGGTTCAACTAAAACTTTTTCATTGCAAAGCCTCCTAGACACCCCTAGGACTAGTTACAGCCCCCTTTCAACGATTTGGGAGACTTCATCGCCGGATTCATCACCGCCAAACCCCGTCAGGTGTATGGATCCCCCTCCTCCTAATAGCCCCTGGTACACCCCTCTTACATCAGAATCTGATGTATTCCACCCTGACCCCGAAGAAATACCTATCGCTGATGTAACCAACAAATCATCATCAAAAAACCGGATGTCCCGCCTCCTTGAACCTCTCGACCAATCAGAGAAGCCCTAAGGGGTCATAAATCATCTAACAAAGGGGGCGTGGTTACAATCCATCAAACTTGGCTATATGCCCTTATAAGGTATGCCATACCCGGAAGTCCCACCTCCTTAAACCTCTCGACCAATCAGAGGGCTCAAAAGTGCTGTATTCACTTTCAATCAAACTAAAAGGGGCGTGTTTTGCATAATGTGACAGGTTATGAATCTGTAATCTCTCTCTATCCTCTCTTGATGTTGGCTAGATCCTATCTTGATGTTGGCTAGATCCTCTCTTGATGTTGGCTAGATAATTTTGATAATTTTGATCAACTGGTGTTAATTACTGTCTAGTCATCAAATTCAACAAGACGTCACACAGTTACTCTAGTATTTACCTACACTTGACTTCTTAAATAATAAAATCATAATAAAATAAAATGCATTTACTTATGCTGTCAAAGTTGTCTTTTTAATGTCACAAACTCACTCACTCTTTCACTCATACATAGCTACTCTGCCCCCAGTGGTGGCTCACATGCATGGCACTCTGTGTAAGACCAATCTATGTGAGAATGCTTTGTATCTATGACACCTGTTATGCCTTAGACTCATACAAATTCATACCTGTGAGCTGCCCTGTTCAATAACATCAGTGTACGTCAGTGGCATTGTTCGTCAAATAGTGTCAAACTTGATAGTAACATAATAGTACATAGTGGTAAGGTACATAATAGTAAAATACGGTAAGAAGGTTAATTTTAGTTTATTTATTTTTTCGTTTGGAATGCGGGCCATGTAGACTCAACCATATACTTAAAGGAACACACCAACATTATGGGAAATTTAAATACAAGAAGACAAGAAGATAGATACCAATTTCCTCTCTGTGTTCAGTAGAAAGAGATCCGGCTGCATGCTATCCTAGCTTAGCACAATGACTGGATGCGGGGGAAGAGTTCAAGTTTCAAGTTTCAAGTTTCTTTAGGAGTTGTCATACAGAAGTACAGAATACTTTCATACAAAATGCTTCTTACTGTTACGCTCCAGAGACTGTGCTAGACAAGATAGTATCAAATAACATAGTATAGCATGTAATTTAGAAGTAGAAAATGAGGTCACAGTGTTCAGTATAGACATATGTACAATGTTCGATGCAGAATAGACGTAACTGAGTTACCATATAATATACAATACTATGCAGTGTACTAATGTACAGTACTATATAGTGCAAAGCAGAAATGGGATGAGGTACAATTTAGGTACAATTTACAGTAAGGTGTACGAGTTGTAGTGCAATCCTTCATCAATAAATATAAAGTGTGGGGAGTGGGTGCTACAGTGTGTTTGTTTAAAGTGAGTGTGTGCTATAAAGTGTGTGGAGTGGGTGCTACAGTGTGTTTGTTTAAAGTGAGTGTGTGCGTGTGGATGTGTGTGCTATGTGCGTTTGATGGTTGTTGTTTAGCAGCCTGATGGCCTGGGGATAGAAGCTTCTTCTGAGTCTTTCTGTGCTCGCCTTGAGACTCCGGTATCGCTTGCCTGACCGCAGCAGTTCAAAGAGGCAGTTGTTCGGGTGACTGGAGTCTTTAACTGGAGTGGAGTGGCGTGGCTGGAGTGGCTAGCCTAGCGACTAACACTAGGGTTGCCACCCGTCCCGTAAAATACGGAATCGTCCCGTAATTGGAAACTAAAAGATGCGTTCCGTATTGAACTGATACGGGACGCACTTTGTCCCGTATTTTAAGGTCGGGAATCAATATGAAAGACAGGGCGATGATGTGCTGTCCGGTCTCTCCGCTGTGTGACTGCAAATGTGAGAGCTCAGTCAGTCAGTGTTGCCAGTATAGTGAGAGAAATGATCCAGCCGACCTACAAAAAACAAGCCAAAAACAAGCCAAATTTTGTCCAAAAGTTGCGGAAAATAAACAGACTTGGCAACTCTGGTATGATCCCATTGTCTGGGAGTGCGCTCAGCAGCTCACGACCAATGAGAATGAGCGCTTTCACGTTGCTAAGATACATTGAATGAATGACTGAATGAACATTTTATTTAACAGATTGCAGAATGGGTACAATACAGTACGGCTCAATACACACAATTGTTAAGGGGATGCAGACCAGAAAAAGACGTTTGTCTTGTTTACATCAGGGTCCCCCATTTTCAATTCATAGTGACATTTATGACATACACAACATATATGACATCATGACATTTATGGCATAGGAACATACATGACATACAGGTAGTACTGTTACATTTGTGACATATATGATGCAAATATACAGTACTGTTACCCATAGATCCTGACAGAGAGTATACATAATGGGGATGAGACTGTACATTAGGAGGGGGTGGGTGGGTGGGAGAGAATTATACATACGGTGGGGAGAGAATATACATACGGTGGGGAGGAGACTGTGCATTAGGAGGGGGTGGGTGGGTGGGAGAGAAATATACATACGGTGGGGAGAGAATATATACATACGGTGGGGAGGGGGGTTTGGACATTTACGGTGGCCAGTTTAGAATTGTAGCCTAACCAATATAAATGGCATAGTCATTCTCCCATATTTAATAACAATTTACTCCTTATTGGAAAACAACCTATCAGATTTACCAAATGGGAAAAGAAGGGCATACACACATTAGGGGATATTTTCAACAAACAGGGTTTCTGTAGCTATCGAGATATACATAACAAATTTAACCTCACCTGCTCTACTTATTATTTCTATCTACAATTAAGAGCTGCTTTGAAGGCTCATGGAGTTCCTTTAAAGAGTCCACTTGTGCACCACAGATATCACAAATTCTTTTATGAAAAGGAGACATCGAGAGGCTCCGTCTCTGACTTTTATCGTCACTTATACAACGGCATGCAAATTTCTCGATTCTGATTGGCTGAAACAGTCCATTTACACGTATTTATCCTTCACAATCCACACTCCTGGTCCCAGGACCCGCCCATAACCGAATCACATCACTCCGCCGTTCGACTTTGTAGAGGGAGCGGAGAGCGGAGAGGGGAGGAGACGAGAGGGGACAATAATCTCTACAAATGGATATGTTGATAGCGTAATAACGACTAAATATAAACAGATTCTGTCACGGCGAATGTCTTAGTCTCTTACACAATGTTGGATTGTGTAATCTATGGGTCATGAATCATTGTGGAACAAAAGAAAAATCGCGGATTGATTGATTGATTATTTGCAATTTCTTTTAAATATTTTTCTTCCTTCCCCCTGACACTGTCTGGCACACCCACCCACCCACCCACACACACACACACACACACACACACACACACACACACACACACACACACACACACACACACACACACACACACACACACACACACACACACGCACGCACATACGCACGCACGCACGCACACACACACACACACACACACACACACACACACACACACACACACACACACACACACACACACACACACACACACACACACACACTCCTGTCTGCAACGGCGGGGGAGAGTCAGACTGTAGAAGCAGCTGAGTGCTGCGCTGTTCTAAGTGAGCATGGCCTATTGAGTTGATTGATTGATTGATTGCTAATTTTATTACTGTACGCTTGGTTTCCAACTGGTTAAGTTTAGGCCCTCTAAAGTAGGTTTAAAAAAATAAATAAAAAAATAGGGCGAAGAAAACTTTTTTTTCCTATAGGGCAAAGAAAACTTTTTAATTTGTTTTACCTACTTTCTATAGAAGCATCTAAGAATGAAGTTCTATAGAAAGTAGGTCTGCATCCCCTTAACAATTGTGTGTATTGAGCCGTACTGTATTGTACCCATTCTGCATCTGGTAATAAAATTTTCAATCAATCAATCAATCATTCCAATAACAACCACTAACTTCATAATTAAAAACTAAAGAAAAGTTGGATGTGTTAGTTGGTTGGATGTCTTAGTTGAAAGGCAGTTGGATGTGTTAGTTGGTTGGATGTCTTAGTTGAAAGGCAGTTGGATGTGTTAGTTGGTTGGATGCCTTAGTTGAAAGACAGTTGGATGTGTTAGTTGGTTGGATGTCTTAGTTGAAAGACAGTTGGATGTGTTAGTTGGTTGGATGTTTTAGTTGAAAGACAGTTGGATGTGTTAGTTGGTTGGATGTCCTACTGAGAACAGTTGAATGCACTTCCGAGCTGCTTCCACATGGAGGCAACTTCTCTTTTTTTCTTTTTTGGGAACTACTTTTTCTGGCGGATGGTTTTTTCAATAAATCTTCGATTAATGTGTGTTTATTGTATAGCAATAATGTTGGATGAATGTGGCAGTCGTATAAAAGCATTACACCACTTGCAGTCGCCTTGGGCCTAACGACCACCCCTAGGCATGGTTTATTGTTCACAAACCACTCCTGCGCGTGATGTAATGCTTAATTACTTACGTCTTCGTATGAAGTCCTTCCCCTAGACTCAGTTTGGAGGAAGGATATACCAGACTTGGAAATGGATTTTGATTGGTATGAAGTCTGGGCAAACGTTCGGCTGTCGTCACGCAACCCGGATCATCAACAGATTAATCTTAATTTTATTCATAGGACTTACTTGACTCCTAGACGATTGTACCTTATGGGGCTTAAACAGGACTCTCGATGCTCATTGTGTTTAAAGGGTGAGATCGGTACATTTATGCATATGTATTGGGAATGTCCCCCTGTTAAGATATTAAGAAGTAACCACACAATTATCAGAACTTTTGTTTCTGACCATACCTGTACTGCCTTCGGTATTGTTGCTGAATGATGTCTCTCAGTTATCACACTCAGTACATGTTAAGAGGCTAATCTTGTCCGGTCTTACGGCTGCCAAAAAGTTAATAGCATCACGCTGGATTCAACCGGATGAAATGTGCCTGAAGGTATGGATTCTTACCTATCTAGATGTGATTTATTTAGAGATATCTACCGCACAAATTCTAGGTGTCAATCAGTGGCGGCTGCTACATTCTTTCCATGAGGGGGCGCTTTACCAAACATTTTGCAAACATGTACCACGCATGTACCACGCATTGGCATGTCACTGGCAGCGGACAGCTGACCAAGCAACACACAACCAGTCAAATAAAGTACAGTCTAATTCACAACTTGAAACACAATATATAAATAGAAAAGTTAGAAACAAACTCGCTCCGTCTGCAAACACACACAGAGAGAGAGAGAGAGAGAGAGAGAGAGAGAGAGAGAGAATCACGTTAGTTAGTGAGAGAGAGAGAGAGAGAGAGAGAGAGAGAGAGAGAGAGAGAGAGAGAGAGAAGAGAGAGAGAGAGAGAGAGAGAGAGAGAGAGAGAGCGAGAGAGAGAGAATCACGTTAGTTAGTTAGGGAGAGAGAGAGAGAGAGAGAATCACGTTAGTTAGTGAGAGAGAGAGAGAATCATGTTAGTTAGTGAGAGAGAGAGAGAGAGAGAGAGAGAGAGAGAGAGAGAGAGAGAGAGAGAGAGAGAGAGAGAGAGAGAGAGAGAGAGAGAGAGAGAAGAGAGAGAAGAGAGAGAGAGAGAGAGAGAGAGAGAGGAGAGAGAGCGAGAGAGAGAGAGAGAGAATCACGTTAGTTAGTTAGGGAGAGAGAGAGAGAGAGAGAGAGAGAGAAGAGAGAGAGAGAGAGAGAGAGAGAGAGAGAGAGCGGAGAGAGAGAGAGAGAGAGAGAGAGAGAGAGCGAGAGCGATATCGCAAATCTACCTTGTTGTTAAGTTGACAGCAGGTAGAAGGGCTTGATAAAGTATATCCACTCCATTGTCCAGACTGTGTTGATGTCCATTGTCCATGCATGTCCCTCCACACTGCATCCATATATAGCTTGTTGTTAGCCAACAAGTACTGTGTGAGCTAACAACAAATAGCTGCATCACAACACAACAGCATAAACTCACTTTGTTTAATTGAAACGTGGTGGGGCTTGAGTGTATAATCCGCTGTTGATGATGTATATCCAGACCACTGTCCACTGTCCAGACTGCATCCGCCATATAGCTTGTTAGCCAAGTGTTAGCTGTTAGCACCACACAACACAAGTACTTGATTTCTTTGTCCATTTCCGCGTCGAACAGACTGCAAACTACCTGGCGTTCTATCGCCATGCTCTAAGACAAACTCTAACCTTAACCAACTTTGAAAGAGTGCCTAAGCTTAACCGTCGAAAGAACTTGCAGTCACGCTCTAAGACAAATAGCTGCATCTCACAACAACACAACTATCTCTACCAACCTAGAAAACCTAGAATTGGAACATAGAAACCTAGAATTGGAACATAGAAAGTGGCGTCGGCCAATCAGAGAGCGTCTCCGCGAAATGCGGCTATGGAAAAAAAAACTGACGTCGGCCAATCAGAGAGCGTCTCCGCGAAATGCGGCTACGGAAATTCTTGACGCTGCTATGGATGCTTGCCTAGACCGCTTCAAATCGCGCCCGGTTTCCAACATAATACATCATATTTCAATGCACAGCGCGTTACGCACTGATTGGCTGCGACGGATACAGCGATCAAACAGTGACGCGCACTCAGAGTGCTATTGCGTCTAGCCCGGGCCGAGAAATACGGCTAGGAGAAATGCGACAGGAGAAATGCGGCAGGAGTGAGTCACTTCCTGTTCAGGAAAACGAGTATTTTTTATTTTATATATTAACGTTATATTGTGCATTGGAAACACAAACATACTTAAAATGAGTAAATATTATTCATTTTAAACATGTTTATATTATTTATAGGGCTATAAAACAAAAAACAAAAAAGTAATTTTTTTTTCTTCTCTCATTTAACAGGTGGGTCGGCGCCCTAGCGCCCCCGGTGGCCAGCCGCCACTGGTGTCAATGAAGCCAACATAGCAATTTGGTCAGATATGGTGGAGAAGATAAAGCACAGCATTTGAATTTGTAATCCTTGGTGTTAAACGAAATGGTGGTTTACTGTCCAAGGGGGGTCCTGGGGGGGGGGGGGGGGGGGGGGGGTGGGGGGGGAAGGAGAAAGGAAGGGTGCAGAAGAGCTAGCAAGAGCATTTGTATGTATTGTAGTGTATCGTAATTATTATGTATATGTATATCCTTTAATCTATATTTATTTTGATTTAAATACTGGACTATCATAGTCCTATGATTTATTGTGGATTTTTTCTTTTAATGTTTGTGTGTCTAGTTTTATGTCATGTCAAAAAATTGAAAATAAAAAAAATTGTTAAAAAAGATAAATAGAATTGTAGCCTCCCGTAGGTGCTCTTTATCTGTATCTAGGTCGTCCTCGGACGGGCCCTCCATCGGTGCTTCCAGTCATCCCGATCCTCCATGCATCTGGCTAGCTCGCCGGTGCTTTCTGTTCCCACATCCCTCCTGAGTACGTCCACATAGGTTAACGTGGGACGTCCTCGTGATCGATGCCCGTGTGTTGGTTCCCACAGTACAAGTTTGCTGGTTGGCATCTCATGGTGTCTCTGGCAGTGACCTGCCAGCCTCATTCTCCTGACTGCCACTTTATCGCTCACCTTTAGCACCCCCCCATACAAGTTTGCATTAGTGACATGCTCATCCCTGTTGATGTTGAGCACCACACGCATCATTCTGGTGTAGCACCCATCCAGGGACTTCTGCAGGGTGGGCTTCAAGGTCCAGCATTCACTGCCATACAAAAGGACAGACTCAACTGTTGCATGAAAGAAGTTGAGCTTGATTTGACGGGGGAGGTTGGATTTCCACACACTGGTCATGCCGTTCAGAGCCCTCCACGCAAGTGCCTTCCTCACTTTAAGGTCTTGCTCGGACGAGTTGACCCACGAGCCCAGGTACTTGAAATCACTGACTTCCTTTAGAGCAGAGCCTCCTGTTGTTTTTAGAGGTGGATGATCCGGGAGGATGTTATACATTATGACCTCGGTTTTCTTGGCATTTAGCCTAAGGCCAACCTTGGCGCACTCCGTCTCCACTCTGCACAGGAGTTCCTGTGCCTGCTCCACCTGGTCAGAGAGCAGGCTGATGTCGTCCGCGTAGTCAAGGTCTGTTAGGACTATGGCGGGGTGTCGTCTCGATCTCCTTGGGGTTATTGTGAGACCAAGTTCCTGCTCCCGTCCATTGATGGCCTTCCTGAGCGCATAGTCGAGGACTATGACGAAAAGGAAGGGGGCAAGGGTGTCCCCTTGCATCACTCCAGCCAGGATGTCAAATTCTTCACTGTTGCCGTCTGGGGTTACCACCTTGGCCCTTGTACCCGTGTGCATGGTCCCTATGGCCCGGAGTAGATTGGGAGGGACTCCGTAGGCCTTGAGTATCCTCATCATCACGGCTCTGTGTATCGAGTCAAAAGCCTTTTTGAAGTCGATAAAGCACAGTACCGCTGTCAGGTTGTTCTTCTTAACCTCCTCGATGATGATCTTTAAGAGCCGTTTTGAATGTGGGTAGGGATTCACATTCCTTTACAGCTTTGGGTAGGGCGTTCCACATTGTTGTGGCATAATTGCGAAACGTGTTTAGTCCCTTGTTTGAGCCGAATCTGGGTTTAACATGATTTGTTGAGCTTCCTCTGGTGTTGTGGTCGTGGTATTCACTGACCTTTGGGAAGTATTTTGACGTGTACATGGGTACCTTAGTCGTATAGTGTATCTTGTAGACCAGGCCCATTGCAAGTTGCTGTACTCTGTCATCTACTAAGCCATCCTAGGTAGTCAAAGTGGGCAGGGGTAAGGTGGGTTCTAGGAGTAAGGTCAAGTAGTAGTCTGACCAGTTTGTTTTGTGATGTTTGTAATCTTGTTTTTAGCGCCTTTGAGGTGCTTTGGTACCATGAGGTGCAAGCAGAGTCTTCAAGGTATTCTTGTTTACCAGAGAGGAGATCCGGTACAAGAATCTAGTTCGTTGGTTTTTTTATTACCTTGGATGCCATTTTGTCACAGGAAAGATTTGCCTCTAGGATGGAACCTACCTAGGTATGTAATTTCATCTTTCCTTGTGACAATATTGTCACCCACTGTAACTGAGAAGCCGTCGGTCTTGCTGAGTTTGTTATTTGATCCGAAGAGAATGGACTCTGTTTTCCCCAGGTGTAATGATAATTTGTTATCAGCGAGCCAGGTGCAGATTCTGCCGAGTTCTGAGGGTTTTTTCAACCTGTAACTTGTTCTTGTCAGAGACCAGCAGGGCTGAGTCGTCCACGAACAAGAAGGAGTTGCAGTCACAAGCTGACGACATGTCATTTGCATAAATTAGGAACAGTAGCGGTCCTAGTATGCTTCCTTGTGGAACACCACAGCTCACTGTGAGGGGGGGGGGATAGGGTACCGTTTACCGTTCTGTGCGGTTGTGCCAATCCTCTGTCTGTGCGCTGCCTGTCATGGTTGCTCTTTGAAAATGTCTACAGCAGACACTCCACCGCGAACAACATTCCCGAAATATAAGAACTCAAAGGACCCATGGTGTCACAGTTCTTCATGACTGAAACATCTCCTGAGATTGATTCGGTGTGGGATATTACATCTTATTTATCTGGTTGTGTTTTTAACTAGATGGCTGTTGATGTGGGCATAGTCTAGGCTATTTCAGTTTACTAATATGGTACTACATGGCACTACAGGGTACTACAGGGTACTACATGGCACTACAGGGTACTACATGGTACTACATGGCACTACAGGGTACTACATGTCTGCTATTTTGCAGCACCACAAACATGGGAACTCTCTAACTCCTCCCCCCCCCTTCCCCCCCCCTCCCTCCCCCCTTCCCCCCCACTTCAATCCCCCATCTCTCTGAGTGCCCGTCTCCTAGCGTTGACTAAGGTGATGGATGCCTCGAGGTCTTGGCCAAGATTGCAGTGACTGCTCTACATGCACCACCGAGGCCTTGGATCAGTTATCTACCGTCGTCTGTCCGTGGTCCTGTCAACTGATTAACAGTATTAACAGACTGTTAACAGATTAACAGTCAACGCGGTTTCATTGCTGGGTTAAGTACTTCTATTCTATTCACATAATATGCTTACTTCATATATTTACTCCATTCACATATATGCTTACCACTTGTATCTATTGCTATGTCCGCCCACTACAATCACATGAGCTGTCTAACGCCTGTCCCGTCTCCCTGTCCCCCTGTGAGTTGCCGTCCTGGAGTGCTGACCGGAGTGTCGGACGTCCCGTGATGAAGGCCGGGAGGTTGCGACCCCCTCTGCGTGCCCCCCTGTCTCCGGAGGTCTCGTAGTGGTGACTGGAGTGCCGGACGTCCCGCGATGATGTCGGGGAGTTCGCGACCCTCTCTGCGCCGCCCCCTATCTCCCTGTCTCCGGCTGTCCCTGAGCAATGACCGGAGTGTTGAATGTCCCGTGATTAAGACGGGGAGGACGCGACCCTCTCTGCGCCGCCCCTGTGCCTCAAATAGATTCGCTATCAGTTCTATCTTCAATCTTTCAAAATGTTCAGTTGCTATCGCTATCAGCTCTATCTTTAATCTTTCAAAATGTTCAGTTGCTAATGCATGCACTCATCTGTGTTTCACTACACACTTGAGTGCATGCTTACCAACTGTCCGTCTGCAACACTACTATCACCGACATCTAAGAAGGGAGATCCCCCCTTGAATGGCCCTTCTAAGGTTTCTCTCCTCCACACTGCCTGTGGAGCATTTTTACCTATTGTTAGGTTTTAGTGAGTTTTTCCTTACCTTCGCGTGGGGTATGTCTGGGAGTGCTTGCATTCTTTAATCTATTTGCATTTATTTTAAATTTGTTGGACCTTATGGTGTCCTTGTTCTGTTCTTGACTTATTGTTATGTTTTCTTCTTGACTTGTTTAAAGAAGACTTGTATGGCCCATGGGGACATTAACGTGTGTTGTTGGGCCTTATAAATAAATTTGATTTGATTTGATTGTTCATTAATGTTGAGTTTTTAAAGTCTAATAAATAAACATGTATTTATTAATCAATATAATTAAATAGTGTGCCCATTTAAACTCATAAACACTTTCTGATGAACCCATGACTTTTTGGCTAAGGTTGAGGGAAGGAGGGTTGAGGGAAGGACAATTTCTTTGCACTTTTTATAAATTTTTTTATTTGGGTCACACCAAAGTAAAGTTTGTATTATTGTCCTCTTTCAGTAAAAGTGTTCCCAGGCTTTGTTTTTTACAGCACTTTATATGCATACAGTATTATGCTCAAGTTGAGGCTATAGTTCAGCCAATTTATTTAAACATTTATTACAATGTGCAATGCAAATAAAGCACTTTAAACTTTAAGTATGACTAAATGCTTTCTTGACTATATATATAGTAACTGTTCCAAAATGCATAGATTTCTATTAGGGGTGTAGCGGTACACGTATCCGTACTGAACCGTTTCAGTACTGGACCTTTGGTTCAGTACGCGCTGTGTAGGCTACCGAACGAAAGCAACGGTACGTTAACCACCAACGGAATGCGCGTACAGAATTTTTTTTTCATGCAGAATTGTATTCAAAACTCCAAGTTCACCCCTTCCCAAAATATTACTTGCGCAAAGGGCCGGGTGTTCGTTCAACTTCAGCCCACGCACAACACAGAGATTACCTGTAATTTAGCATAGCTTCATAGTGTGGCGAACGCAGACATTCATACACAGCAACGCACCTCCAAACAAGGTGTGATAAACATGAATTGATATATTTTCCATGGCATGAAACAAGAAATTGTATTTACCATTAGGAACCTGCATGGCGCTTCTTTCTCTATTCAATAATGTTTACCCTGAGGGATGGTGGCCGCGGTTGTTGTTGTTGTATTCAGTTCAATGACGTCGCGTGTCTCCTATCCTTCATGCAGCGTATTCAGGCCCACGCCCACAATCTAATATATATGTATATAAAAAATGTTAACAAGTCAATTATTTATTTGAATATAGAATATTCATTGACAGCCCTACTTAACAGTTACTGCATCACCCCTGAGTGGAACATGGAAAGCCAAATAAACAAACTTAAACTTTCACTCACTGTACTGAAAACCCGTACCGAACCGTGGCTTCAAAACTGAGGTACGTACCGAACCGTGGTTTTTGTGTACCGTTACACCCCTAATTTCTATGTATTTTAGGAGTTTCGGGGGCTAGCTCTTTTTAATATAAATGTCATAGATTGTTTCATTTAGATTTCATAGATTTCTATGCATTTCAGGAGTTTTGGGGGCTGGCTCCCCAAAATAATTAAATAACATAACCCTAACCCTAAAACCAAAAAAAAGTAAAAAGAAAAGTTACAAAATCCGCCCAAAAAACGCCCACATTTTGTTCTTGTGCTCACTCAATGGCTACCATACATACACTGGCACCAGGCACACATCATACTACACAATGGTCAGGAGACAGGGATTGATATCAGCCAATTACGGGGGAGGGATGATTAGGTGGCCTTGATGTCAGAGATGTCAGGCCTGATTGGGAATTTGGGAACACCCTACTCTTTGTGATAGGGTTCTTTTTAACAACCAAAATCTGTCGGACCTTGGTTTAACATCTCATCCAAAGGACTGCACTCGCAACTGTACAGTGTTTCTATCACCATGACAGGGGCATTGTTACTGCCAAGTCCAGAGGACAACAACACCACTTTCCGACAACGGCCTTGACCAGGGCTCAAACTGGTGATCTTCCTATCATGAGTCCGGAGCTCTACCCATGTCCACACTGCCAGAAAAAAGTATTATACTGTGAATATAACTCTACAGCTTGTTGAGGTCTACACCCCCTCGTCCTCTCTTCATCCTCTTGAAGGCACTTTATAAAGGCAGGGCACTGGGAAGTGTGAGGAGGTGGTTGGCGTTGGCCCCCTGATAAATCAGCGGGTCCTGGCAGCCTCTGCTTAGTGCAGCCTGGTAGCATCACTGTGCCACAGTTCAGGTCCGGTACTTGGCAAGACCCCTCCTCTCAAACAGGGCTGTCTTGTTGCTCCCCAGGCCGCTTTTCTACCTCCCAAACCTCATCTACCTCCCAAACCTCATCTACCTCCTCAACCTCCCAAACCTCATCTACCTCCTCTACCTCCCAAACCTCCTCTACCTCTCAAACCTCTGCAACCTCCTCTACCTCCCAAACCTCCTCTACCTCCTCTACCTCTCAAACCTCTGAGACCTCCTCTACCTCTCAAACATCATCTACCTCCTCTACCTCTCAAACCTCTGCAACCTCCTCTACCTCCCAAACCTCTTCTACCTCCTCTACCTCTCAAACCTCTGAGACCTCCTCTACCTCTCAAACCTCATCTACCTCCTCTACCTCTCAAACCTCTGCAACCTCCTCTACCTCCCAAACCTCATCTACCTCCTCTACCTCCCAAACATCATCTACCTCCTCTACCTCCCAAACCTCCTCTACCTCCTCTACCTCTCAAACATCTGCAACCTCCTATACCTCCCAAACCTCCTCTACCTCCTCTACCTCCCAAACCTCATCTACCTCCTCTACCTCCCAAACCTCCCAAACCTCTACCTCCCAAACCTCCTCTACCTCCCAAACCGCATCTACCTCCCAAACCTCCTCTACCTCCCAAACCTCATCTACCTCCTCTACCTCCCAAACCTCTGCAACCCCCTCTACCTCCCAAACATCTGCTATCTCATCTACCTCTCAAACCTCTGCAACCTCCTCTACCTCTCAAACCTCTGCAACCTCCTCTACCTCCCAAACCTCTTCTACCTCCTCTACCTCTCAAACCTCTGAGACCTCCTCTACCTCTCAAACCTCATCTACCTCCTCTACCTCTCAAACCTCTGCAACCTCCTCTACCTCCCAAACCTCATCTACCTCCTCTACCTCCCAAACATCATCTACCTCCTCTACCCCCAAACATCATCTACCTCCTCTACCTCCCAAACCTCATCTACCTCCTCTACCTCCCAAACCTCCTCTACCACCTCTACCTCTCAAACATCTGCAACCTCCTCTACATCCCAAACCTCCTCTACCTCCTCTGCCTCGCAAACCTCATCTACCTCCTCTACCTCTCAAACCTCATCTACCTCCTCTACCTCCCAAACATCATCTACCTCCTCTACCCCCAAACATCATCTACCTCCTCTACCTCCCAAACATCATCTACCTCCTCTACCTCCCAAACCTCCTCTACCACCTCTACCTCTCAAACATCTGCAACCTCCTCTACATCCCAAACCTCCTCTACCTCCTCTGCCTCTCAAACCTCATCTACCTCCTCTACCTCCCAAACCTCATCTACCTCCTCTACCTCCCAAACCTCTACCTCCCAAACCTCATCTACCTCCTCTACCTCCCAAACCTCATCTACCTCCTCTACCTCCCAAACCTCCCAAACCTCTACCTCCCAAACCTCATCTACCTCCTCTACCTCCCAAACCTCCTCTACCTCCCAAACCGCATCTACCTCCCAAACCTCCTCTACCTCCCAAACCTCATCTACCTCCTCTACCTCCCAAACCTCATCTACCTCCTCTACCTCCCAAACCTCTGCAACCCCCTCTACCTCCCAAACATCTGCTATCTCCTCTACCTCCCAAACCTCTGCAACCTCCTCTACCTCTCAAACCTCTGCTACCTCCTCTACCTCTCAAACCTCTGCTACCTCCTCTACCTCTCAAACCTCTGCAACCTCATCTACCTCTCAAACCTCTGCAACCTCCTCTACCTCTCAAACCTCTGCAACCTACTCTACCTCCCAAACATCATCTACCTCCTTTACCTCCCAAACATCATCTACCTCCTCTACCTCCCAAACATCATCTACCTCCTCTACCTCCCAAACATCATCTACCTCCTCTACCTCCCAAACATCTGCTACCTCCTTTACCTCCCAAACATCATCTACCTCCTCTACCTCCCAAACATCATCTACCTCCTTGTTACGACCCCTGTGAGTCTAAGGGTAAAGGGCTGTAACATAACAGTTGGTTGACAGAAAAGATGGACCAGGTTTGTAAACAACAATGATATTTATTGAATAGAGGCAAAGGAAGCACATGTAGCTCAGGGGTGAGCCCAGGCCAAAACAACAAACAAACACCACTATACTCCAAATAAACACAATCTAATCTATGGTAAAAGAGATTACATTACCTAAACTACTCTTACCTAACCAAAACAGGAGAAAACAATGTCCAAAGGAAATGGCAGCTCACCCCATCTGTGCTTCCTGAGAAAGAGAGAAAAACACATTAATTATACAGAAACAAAAGCAGAATATATACAAAAACAAACTATAACTAACAATGCTCTCTCTGTGGCCATACACACACAAGGAAATTACTACTAAGCACCAAAGGCCAATAAACGAAATGCAATACTGTCAAAGTTACAGGTTTACCAAAAACACAACATGCCTAGCCTCATGCCAGAGAGAGAGAAAGACTGAAGTGAGAAGCCATGTTTTAACAGGTGTGGGGTGATCCATGATTGGGTGGTGTGGATTGAGTGTTGGAGTCTGGAAAGCCATCCACCAATCGGTGCTGTATTGCAATAATGGAAGAATTGACCAATGGTGAAGGGAACAATGGCTGGAGGGAGGAAACAAAATGGAGAACACACACACATGGAGACACACTGGGGAATATATACATTGGGATGTAACACCCCCATACATAAGACAAAACATGTTTGACTTAACACCAACTAAACATGTTTTTTTTTTAACAACGAGATAACATCTCTGAGATAACATGTACTTCAAAACAAAGAGCTATGAAAAAACTAGCAGTTGGTACAACAACCACTCGGGTCAACAATGACAGAACGAGTTGACAGCAACAGACAACGAGTCGACAGCAAAATAGAACAAGTCGACAGCACGAGAGATTTAACTCCGAGATAGAGCATCCGCCAACACATTCTCAGACCCCTTCTTATGCTTTATGCTGAGGTTATAATTTTGCACTATGAGCGCCCAACGCATGAGGCGCTGATTGTGGTTGTACATCCGCGACAGAAAAACCAATGGGTTGTGGTCGGTGTATACTACCACTGGTAATACGCTCGAACCGACATACACCTCAAAATGTTGCAACGCATACAACATAGCCAAAGTCTCCTTTTCAATAGTGGAATAGTTTAGTTGATGTTTGTTAAATTTCCGGGAGAAATAACAAACCGGGTGACTGACACCATCGTGATCTTCCTGTAATAACACCCCTCCAGCTCCCACCCCGCTGGCATCCACCTCCAGCTGGAACGGCAGGGAGAAATCTGGAGCAGAGAGAACAGGGGAACTGCATAAGAGAGCTTTAACACTATCAAATGCATTTTGACAATCAGCTGTCCAAATGAATGGTTTGGACGGGCTACACAGGCTAGTGAGAGAAGTGACGACAGAAGAAAAGTTCTGGCAAAAACCACGGTAATACCCAGCCATCCCAAGGAATCTACGCAATTCCCGCCTAGTAGTAGGCACTGGAAAAGTTGTGATTGCAGATATTTTTGCATCCACCGGACGCACTTGGCCTTGTCCTACCTGCTTACCAAGATAGGTAACCGTAGCCTTGCCGAACTCACACTTGGCAAGGTTAAGGGTCAGGGAGGCTCCAGCTAAGCGGTCAAAGACAGTTTGCAAGGTTGTCATGTGGTCACGCCAGTTGGTCGAATAGACAACCAGGTCATCGAGATAGGCTGTAACTGAGGGGTACAATTCCCTGACTGTATTAATCAAGTACTGATATCATTGAATCACTACCGACTTGTACATTACTGGCCAACACCGTACAAAGGTATTCTAGATGACGACACTCGCACAATAACAGGTTTTCCACACAAAATACTCGGTTAGAATATTTATTACATAAAAGGGAGATATTAGATTACATCACTTTGGTCAATTGCGCTTATAAGGCAAATAGAATGTGCATAGGCGAGTCAACAGTGAATATTAAGGTAATTAGATCTGGTTATTCTGGGAAAGGGTGTACTACCGGTTGTAAGCCAGCAGAGGGGGCCAAAGCTCTATGCAAGTCTAGGGTTCAAGGGGGCGATGTCACCCCTGTGGCAGCGGGGAAAGCAGTGGTGATCCCAGGGTGCGCTCCGCGCAGATGAGAGCCGTCAAGTCTCTGCTCCGGCAGAGACGGGCTTGGGCGATGGTCCCACGGGCAGGTGTAGATCCCACAGTGGCAGTGGGCAGACGGTTCTGCTCCAGCCGCCACAGTCAAAGCACTGAAGAATAATCCTTGCCGGAAAGTGGCTCTGCTGGCGGGGTAAATCCTCCGTGTTGCGCGGTAGTGCGCGGTGGTTCAGAGTTGAACTTGACGTTGGTCTCTCCTATTTGCACGCGGCTATAAGTGCTCTGTATAGACGCACAATTACTCCCTTCACGTGGTCTTTGACTCGTAATGAAGGCTTTTACTAGTAAATAGCGAACGGTACCTTGAACAAAGGTATTAGGATAACACGATTCTATCTTGGGCGATACGAGCCCTACTCTGCACCACACGTTGCGTAGTGGGTGAGGCTTTACTCGGTAACTGAACCAGACTGAACTGAAGGCGAACTGAACGGGAACTGCAAGGGGGGTTCTACATTTCTTGCGCCATATATATATGTACCGTGAACAAATAGTACCTATCTCATTTCTGTCGCCTCTCGGTCTCGTAGCCGTGGGCGAAAGCGGGCATGTTTGGGCGAGTCCCGGCGGCAGCTTTCAAGTCAGCTCGAGGGGGTAAGGCTTTACTCGGTACCTGGCGCCAGGGGGTCGCTTCCAATAGGGGAATGAATATTATGGTCTGTCCTGCTAGACTAAAGGGATATTCAGTGCATATTGTACAAGGAATATACAGGGGATATCAAACGATATGCAGATATTATACATGGGATCTCAGGCAATAAATATATATATTCGGTTTAATCTGACCCTTTGTAACAGCCGCCCCCTAATTAGTCCCACCTAATTAGCTAAGCAGGGACAGATTAACCGCACTGTCCACCACTCAATGTCTGTGAGGGGTCGGTCAGTTCACAAAGTCAGGGGTCATGGTCGTCATTAGGCAAGTCGGGGAGCCTTGGCGGCTCGATCAGCCTCGCCACGGGTCGGTTGTAGATCCGCCCTTGGCCGAGCACTTCTGCCACTCTGACCTTTCCGTCGGTACCAGTGGTCACTTTGCTTACGCGGCCGGCCGGCCACGCAGCTCGGGGTGGTGACTGGTCTATGGTCATGACGACTGGACGGGATGAAGGGGGGCTTAGGAGGAAGCGGGCCTGAGACTGCTTTGATCTTGGCTTGGCTGTGCTTTCTCCTCCTCCGTCTGTTTCTCTTGTTCGCTCTGTACCCCGTGTGAGGAGGGGCCGGTCCCGGCCGCTCCGTCAAGGAGTCGCTTGGGGTGCTGGGTTCGAGGTCAGCTACGTCTGGAGCGCAGCTGAGGGGGGTGGAGTTCCGAACTCCCTCTGGTACCCACGGTTCTCTCACGGGCCTCTCGCTTAATGTCAATAGCCTCTGCTGTACGGGGGAGAGGCCGGTGTCTTCTTCTGTCTCTCTGGAGTGGAGGCAACTAGTGGCTGCTGTTCGGTTGGGAGATTTAGCGAGGGGCCCTTGTAATGTCCATCCTAGGCGGGTCTCGACTGCTGCAGGACAACCTCTGGGTCCTGTATGGACCCGGTCTATCGGGACTATGAGTTCTGCATGGTCGGAGCCTATCAACAGGGTCGGGGTAGCGCCGTCCATGAGCGGGATAGGTAATTGGCGCAGGTGCACATATTTATCCATCAACTTGGTGACAGGGTAGGTGTACTGCGAGAGTCCTATTTCTTGGCTGGTGAAAGCATTTGTGATCTTGTACCGTCGCTCTGGCTGCCCGCTTGCTGCGATAGTGAAGGAGACATTCTCGCCCTTTATCGTCTTTAAATCTCTCCTTATTGTCCGAATCGTCATTTGGTTCTCGCTCCCCCGCAGTCCCAGCTGGGCCGCAGCGGACGCGAGCAGAAGGGTCTTCTCTGACCCGTCATCAAGGACGGCGTAAGTGTCCATGACTTTGTCCCCGTGGCTCAGGAGCACTCTGACCACTTTGAGGAGCACACGGGGGGTCCCGCTGTGCTGGTCAATGTGGAGCACTCCTGCTAGTTGGTTGTCTTGGACCTTCTGGTGGGCTCCGCACCGTGCTGCGCGGTAAACGGCGCCCGCCTGGGCCGCCTGGCGCCACTGGTTCACTTGGACGGGGTTCAGTGTCTTATATTCGGCGCACTGTGCCAGCCAGTGTCCGCCGTCGCAGTAGGTACAGTAGGGAGCGGTCTGGTGGAACTTTGGTTCTGGTGCCACCGCCTCGGCGTGATACATGACCGCGACGGGCCCACTCTGTTGTCCTGGGTGACGCTTGTTGATGTCGTGCAGGACCTCCAGGTGGGTGCCACCGCACCTGCTGCACTTTTTCTTCAGGTGGCACTCAGCTGCTAGGTGGCTGCGCGCGCAGCGGAAGCAGCGGCGGTGGTCCTTGACCCACTGGCTCACATCCTCCGTGGTCAGCTTCTTGAAGTCCTCGCACTGATGGAGCCGATGTTCTCCCTCACAGTACTGGCACTCAATCTTCCACTGGTCCTCTTTCGTCGAGGGGGTGTTGTGGTTGGAGTGCTGCGGTACTGACTCTGATTGGTGCATGACAGTCACCGATCTTCTTCCATCATTTATTCTCCTGGGTCCCTCTCTGGAGCTTGGCGTGCTCCGCCCGAAGGTATCCAGTCGTAAGCTGCTGACTTCTCTCGCCAGGAAGTCGGCTAGATCGAGGAGGTTCGGTTCGGGGCCATTAGGGTCTCGGTGGTCTCTCTGCCGCCTAAAGCGCTCCTGTCGGGCGGGCGGTAGCTTCTCCAAGATCCTCTCTACATTTGAGTTGGCGTATAGTTCATGCCTACCCTTTTCCCTCTGCGCTCCCAGCATCCCTACCAGGGACTGCACTCTGATGGACAGGTCGTCCAGTGCTCGATTGTCTGTGGCTGGGGGTAGGCGGTCAATATGCCTTATCTCTTCTATCACGTAATCCCATATACGTCCATATCTCTGGTCCAGCGCTGCAAGGGCCGCTGTGTATGGTGTCGAAGAGGAGGCGTAGGCCAGCGCTATATTGTGCGCTCGCGGTACTTTCAGGTGCTTCAGTAATATTGCATACTTGTGGCGTTCATCAGCGACATCCACCATCATTGTCTCTAGGCACATCCGGAGCTCCGTGTACTGTGCTCGATTCTCATAGACGAAGTCTGGGATTGACGGCGTGGCAATGTATGACGCTGTGGGTGACTGATACATCGGTGAGCGTTGGGGGAGAGGCCTCCTAGGCGAGTCTCCTCTGGCGTGTCGTCTTGGGCTGGTACTTGGTGGGTACCGAAGGTCGGGTACCCAGGTGCTGTTCCTCGGGGCTGGCGGTGCGTCAAACTCACCCGTGAGTTGAGTCAGGGGTTTGTAGCGCAGGGCCTCGGGGCTGACTTCTGGGCTGTACTGGACCTCCTGGTCCTGAGTACGTGGCTGCGGGTCGGGGCTGTACTGGGCCTCCTGGGCCAGAGCACGTTGCTGCTGGTCGGCTTGACACCCCTCCTCTTCCTCCTCCTCTTCCTCTGCTGGGACCTGGAGTCGTCTGCTCAGTCTCTCGGCGTGGTTCGGTTCCGTTACCCGGTTGCTGGGTCTCGTATGGACCGGCTGGGGAGGGGGTTCGGAGACGTGGACAGGCTCCTCCTGTAGGCGGGGTTCGGAGACGTGGACAGGATCCTCCTGTAGGCGGGGTCCCGGGTCGCTTCGTCGGGTAGGGGAATGTGTCCTAGACCCATGTCTTGACGACCTCTGAGAGCTCCGTGCGGAGTGAGGGGGTGTCGCCATGGCAACAAGTTTGTCCATCAGCTCCGCCTGCAGCCGGTCGCGCTCTTCCTCGCCCCGGGCATGGGCTGCGTCGCGCGCTGCTTCGCGCTGGGCATTGGCGGCGTCGCGCTGCGCATTGGCGCTGGCCTGGGCAGCGTCGCGCTGTGCGTTGGCGCCGTCGCGCTGGGCATTTGCGCTGACATGGGCGGCGTGGAGCTGTGCATTTGCGGCGTCGGCGCGGCTTCTCTCGACGTCGCGCTGGGCATTGGCGCTGGCATGGGCGGCGTCGGCGCGGCTTCTCTCGATGTTCTCTTCTGTCTGGAGGCGTCTGGTCTCCAGTCTTATTCGGTCGTCTTCGCTCCTTTGTTGCGCCTGGAAGCGCTCTCGCTCGCCTGCATAATGTTCGCGCTCGCACGTCTGTTGCGCTTGAAGTCGATCGCGTTCGGTGGAGGCTGCCAGGGTGGCGATGAGTGCTTGCGCCAGCATCTTGTCCGCCTCGCTGGGGGAAGACGCCGTTCGGGGCGATCGGCTCCCGGCAGTACTTGTTGGAGATCCATTCTCCGGTTGCGTACC
The DNA here is from genome assembly GCF_963971535.1 of Notolepis coatsorum. Classification (NCBI taxonomy): domain Eukaryota; kingdom Metazoa; phylum Chordata; class Actinopteri; order Aulopiformes; family Paralepididae; genus Notolepis; species Notolepis coatsorum. The sequence continues at coordinate 170,281,221 of NC_140166.1, read as the reverse complement.
GAGGAGATCCGTCTCCTGGGTGCGCGTCTCTTTAGGGTTGTCTTCCTCCCGGGGGTGATCGGGGGGTATTTCTTCGGTATTGTCTGGGGGTAAAGTCGTGTCAGTTCCCTCCTGGTCCCCACCGTGAGCTTGGTCAGTTACATTAGCACCCACTAGGGCCTCTGTGGTCGGGGTAACCTGGTTGTTAAGGTCAGACATAATTTTACTTTCTACTTTTTCCGCGTTTAACTTCCCTTTAAAGCTAGGTATTGGACTGACAGAGTATGCCTCTAGGTAGGGAGGTGGCTGTCGTCTGCGCTGCGGGCGATCTAGCTTAGGAGAACCGTTTGTGGAGTGTTCGTCATCGGCCAATTCCATATTAATATTATATTAATATTACGCTAATTATTATCTCGGCTATCGAAGGACCAATTGTAACTGAGGGGTACAATTCCCTGACTGTATTAATCAAGTACTGATATCATTGAATCACTACCGACTTGTACATTACTGGCCAACACCGTACAAAGGTATTCTAGATGACGACACTCGCACAATAACAGGTTTTCCACACAAAATACTCGGTTAGAATATTTATTACATAAAAGGGAGATATTAGATTACATCACTTTGGTCAATTGCGCTTATAAGGCAAATAGAATGTGCATAGGCGAGTCAACAGTGAATATTAAGGTAATTAGATCTGGTTATTCTGGGAAAGGGTGTACTACCGGTTGTAAGCCAGCAGAGGGGGCCAAAGCTCTATGCAAGTCTAGGGTTCAAGGGGGCGATGTCACCCCTGTGGCAGCGGGGAAAGCAGTGGTGATCCCAGGGTGCGCTCCGCGCAGATGAGAGCCGTCAAGTCTCTGCTCCGGCAGAGACGGGCTTGGGCGATGGTCCCACCGGCAGGTGTAGATCCCACAGTGGCAGTGGGCAGACGGTTCTGCTCCAGCCGCCACAGTCAAAGCACTGAAGAATAATCCTTGCCGGAAAGTGGCTCTGCTGGCGGGGTAAATCCTCCGTGTTGCGCGGTAGTGCGCGGTGGTTCAGAGTTGAACTTGACGTTGGTCTCTCCTATTTGCACGCGGCTATAAGTGCTCTGTATAGACGCACAATTACTCCCTTCACGTGGTCTTTGACTCGTAATGAAGGCTTTTACTAGTAAACAGCGAACGGTACCTTGAACAAAGGTATTAGGATAACACGATTCTATCTTGGGCGATACGAGCCCTACTCTGCACCACACGTTGCGTAGTGGGTGAGGCTTTACTCGGTAACTGAACCAGACTGAACTGAAGGCGAACTGAACGGGAACTGCAAGGGGGGTTCTACATTTCTTGCGCCATATATATATGTACCGTGAACAAATAGTACCTATCTCATTTCTGTCGCCTCTCGGTCTCGTAGCCGTGGGCGAAAGCGGGCATGTTTGGGCGAGTCCCGGCGGCAGCTTTCAAGTCAGCTCGAGGGGGTAAGGCTTTACTCGGTACCTGGCGCCAGGGGGTCGCTTCCAATAGGGGAATGAATATTATGGTCTGTCCTGCTAGACTAAAGGGATATTCAGTGCATATTGTACAAGGAATATACAGGGGATATCAAACGATATGCAGATATTATACATGGGATCTCAGGCAATAAATATATATATTCGGTTTAATCTGACCCTTTGTAACATAGGCATTACAATTTGGAACACCAGCCAGGACTAGGGTCACCAGTCGCTGGAAAGTGGCCGGGGCATTACGCATTCCAAAAGGCATTACAGTATATTGCAAAAAATTGTCAGGAGTAACAAACGCCGAGATTTCCGAGGCACGGGGGGTCAAAGGGACCTGCCAGTAACCCTTTAACAAATCTAGTTTGCTAACATAGGTGGCAGATCCAAGGTTGTCAATACAATCTTCCATGCGGGGCAGTGGGAAGGAATCAGGCACGGTGACATCATTTACCTTTCGGAAATCAGTACAAAATCTAGGAGTTCCATCCGATTTGGGAGCTAACAAGCAAGGTGAACTCCAGGGACTGCAACTTGGCTTGGCTAAACCATGTTTTAACAAATAGTCAACCTCCTGTTGCATCATGGCCCTCTTGGTGATGTTAACACGGTATGCATGTTGCTTGATAGGCACAGCATTGTTAACTTTAATATCATGGGCCAATACAGAAGTACAGGAGGGAACATCACCAAACAGAGCCATGTAGGCCTGAATCAAATTTGTGATGTCCTCTCGCTGCTCCTCAGGTAAGTGTGCTAAGTGAGTGGGCAGGTTCAATAACATCTCAGTGTTGGACAATCTAGCACCCTGATGGGCTGCATTGCGCAACTCCAAGCCATCTACATCCTCACCACTAACGTCAGGAGAGTCCGGAACTATTGGAGTTGAGGCAACAGCAGAGACGGCCAGTCCGGCTGTCTGGTCTGAGGTCTTCACCTGCACACCATCTCTGGAAAAATATGGTTTAAGCATATTGATGTGGCAAACACGAGAGTGACGTTTACGATCAGGGGTGCGAACCACATAGTCTGTATCACTTATCTTCTTGTCTATTGCATACGGTCCGGAAAAACGAGCGGAAAGAGCAGAACCAAGGATAGGTAACAGGACTAGAACCTTATCACCTGGCTGGAAAGATCGAGAAACAGCTTTCTCGTCATAGTGCCGTTTCATAGTTCTCTGGGAAGAAGAGAGCGCTTCTTTTGCGAGAGAGCACGCCTGATGCAGTCGCTCTCGAAACTGGCTAACAAAATCTAGAACATTAGTGGGTGTGCTGGCACCCTTTGACATGAACCGTTCTTTAAGAACTTTCAGAGGCCCTCTAACAGTGTGCCCAAAAACGAGCTCAGCAGGACTGAAACCAAGAGACTCCTGTATGGTCTCTCGCGCAGCAAATAGAACAAGGGGGACACCCTCATCCCAATCTCTCTCTGTGTCTAAGCAATATTTACGCAGCATGGACTTTAAGGTCTGATGCCAACGTTCTAGAGCCCCCTGAGTTTCAGGGTGGTAGGCACTGGACACTATATGTCGGATACCCAGGGACTGTAACACTTGCTCAAATAACCTAGACAGGAAGTTGGTGCCTTGGTCCGTTTGTACTACCTTAGGCAGTCCAAACGTGGAGAAGAACTTCGTCAAAGCCTTAATTATTACAGGCGCTGTAATTCTGCGAAGAGGGATAGCCTCAGGGAAACGGGTGGCGGTACACATTATTGTCAACAAAAACTGATTGCCCGCTTTGGTCCTTGGCAACGGACCAACACAGTCAACTATGACATGTTCAAATGGTTCACCGACCGCTGGTATAGGACAGAGGGGAGCTGGTGGAATTACCTGGTTTGGCTTTCCGGTGATCTGACAAGTACTACAGGTACGACAGTACTGTGCTACATCGGACTTCAAACCGGGCCAAAAGAAATGTTGAAGTATTCTGTTGTATGTTTTAGTGACTCCCAAGTGTCCAGACCAAGGGTGGTCATGGGCCAAGAACAGTACATGCTGACGATAAACTGCAGGGACAACAATCTGATAAACAGTGCTCCAGTCTGGTACCTGATCTGGTAGCCCTATCTCCGATTGTGCATGCTCTGCCAGTCTAGTACCATGGGACCTCCATGTACGCATCAAAACTCCTTCATCCACAAAATAAGAATGCAACTCTCTCCTCTGTTCTGTTTCAAGAGAAAAGAAACATTTTGCAAGAGAAGGGTCAGCCTTCTGGGCAGTAATTAGCATTTCACGAGTAACGGGTAACTTCAAAGCGTCGGAACTAGTTACAGTTGTCTGTGGGGGTACCTTACTATGAGTCGGTGGTTTGTCAGCGGTATCAGAAGTTGGAGCCAGCAACTCCTCCCTGACAAAGGCTGAAGCAAAAACAGAGTCAGACAAATTAATTTCATCACCTCTCTTTTTCAATTGAGCCCGAGTGACAACACTTGCAGAAAAAACTTCAGGGAAGTTCTGTGACAAGTCATCAGGCAGAGAATCTGTGTCTGGGTGATCCAACACTTCCAGCACAGCGTTCACCTGTCCTCCAGCTAAATCATTTCCCATGATAAAGGAAATGCCTTTAACTGGCAAGGAAGGTCTCACCCCTATTTTAAAGAACCCAGTGACCAAATCAGATTGTACATGAATACAGTGTAACGGGGCTGGCACGAAACCCATCTCAATACCTTGAACTAGGACACTAGAACCACAGGAAGATTTCTCAGACAGAGGAAGTACATCAGAGAGGATAAAGGATTGTGAGGCTCCAGTATCTCGTAAGATCTGAACTGTACACTGATCTTTTGGATCCCCTGTCAAGGAAACTAAACCCTTGGAAGTAAATGGCCTGAAACAAGGATCGAGAACATCCTGATCATTGTGCATCTGTTGATCGGAATCAGGTGCCATTTTAATCAGACCAACCCCTTTGGGTTGTCTAAAGTTCTGAGAGGACGGTTGCTGCTTACGTTTCAATGTTAAACAGTCAGAAATAACATGACCAGATTTATGACAGTAGTAACATGTCCGCTCTTCTTTTGAGCGTGGAGGTGACATTTTTGGTCGGGGGTGTGTGAATTCTGAATGGTTGGGGACAGAATGTCTCTGAGAGAAATCATGGGGGAGAAACGAGTCACGCCTATCTACAAACACAGTTTTATGGGTTAGCGCAAACTCATCAGCTAATACAGCAGCTTGCTGCAGAGTGGACACTTTCTGCTCACTCAGGTAAATTACAATACGCTCTGGCAAACGATTCTTAAACTCTTCTAATAGAATGAGTTCTCTGAGAGAGTTAAGATCTGAGGCCTTGCTTGCTGCACACCATTTATCAAAGAGAGTTCCCTTCTCTCTAGCAAACTCTACAAAGGTCTGGTTGACAGCTCTCTTGTGACTGCGAAACCTCTGCCTATAAGCTTCGGGCACAAGCTCATATGCACGAAGGATGGCAGCCTTCACAGTATCATACAGTAGAATATCTTCTAGGGAAAGTGTTGAACAAACCTCTTGGGCTTTACCAGTCAATTTGCATTGAAGCAACAAAGGCCAGACCTCTCTTGGCCAGCGCAATGAAGCAGCAATACGCTCAAACACATTAAAATAAGTATCAACTTCTGTCTCTCGGAACGGAGGCACCAAAGCAATGTGTTTACTTATATCAAAAGTGTGTGATGAATAAGCTGTGGAGGAGGACATACCCGGGCCTTGTGGAGGAGTCGGTGTAGCAGAGTTGGATTCACTCCTTAGGACTTCCAGCTCCAACCTCCGCAGTCTGAGCTCTTTTTCCACTTCATGCTCAAGCTCCAACCTACGAATGTTAACAGCCCTTTCATTTTCTGCCTCAAGCTCCATTCTACGAAGCCGATACTCCGCCTCACGTGCTTGTGCCTTCTCCTGAGCCTCCATCTGGAGACGTGCTATTCTAACCTTGACCTGGGCCCCTTCTCGAGACCCAGTTGACACAGGAGAGGTCAAGTGAAAATGTGGCAATGTGACGTTCACACCTGCCTTTTCAGCACCATGGGCTTGCTCCTCAGAAGGCTGTGCTTCCGTAGGTTCACCAGGAGGACTTGCATGTTCATCAGAGACCGCAGGTAAAACAAGCGTCCCCTGCTCCAACAGCTTATCTACCACAAGACACCTGATATCCTGCTTAAGATGCTTCTGTTGAACCGAGAGTTTAAAATGTGTGGCAATCTCCACTAAGTCTGTCTTGCGGCAGCTATCTAGCGCTTCCCAAGTAGGATTGCTCAAGAATTTCCCCAGATCAAAAGTACTAACTGCCAATTCTTTTACACAAATGCCATTTTTACACACAAATTAATTAATTACTATACAAGTGTAAACAAACACAGTTCACCAAATCCATCAACCAACAATTGAACACGGGTTACAAGATCCAGGCAGAGCCCCCATTTATGTTACGACCCCTGTGAGTCTAAGGGTAAAGGGCTGTAACATAACAGTTGGTTGACAGAAAAGATGGACCAGGTTTGTAAACAACAATGATATTTATTGAATAGAGGCAAAGGAAGCACATGTAGCTCAGGGGTGAGCCCAGGCCAAAACAACAAACAAACACCACTATACTCCAAATAAACACAATCTAATCTATGGTAAAAGAGATTACATTACCTAAACTACTCTTACCTAACCAAAACAGGAGAAAACAATGTCCAAAGGAAATGGCAGCTCACCCCATCTGTGCTTCCTGAGAAAGAGAGAAAAACACATTAATTATACAGAAACAAAAGCAGAATATATACAAAAACAAACTATAACTAACAATGCTCTCTCTGTGGCCATACACACACAAGGAAATTACTACTAAGCACCAAAGGCCAATCAACGAAATGCAATACTGTCAAAGTTACAGGTTTACCAAAAACACAACATGCCTAGCCTCATGCCAGAGAGAGAGAAAGACTGAAGTGAGAAGCCATGTTTTAACAGGTGTGGGGTGATCCATGATTGGGTGGTGTGGATTGAGTGTTGGAGTCTGGAAAGCCATCCACCAATCGGTGCTGTATTGCAATAATGGAAGAATTGACCAATGGTGAAGGGAACAATGGCTGGAGGGAGGAAACAAAATGGAGAACACACACACATGGAGACACACTGGGGAATATATACATTGGGATGTAACACTCCTCTACCTCCCAAACATCATCTACCTCCTCTACCTCCCAAACATCATCTACCTCCTTTACCTCCCAAACATCATCTACCTCCTCTACCTCCCAAACCTCATCTACCTCCTCTACCTCCCAAACATCATCTACCTCCTCTACCTCCCAAACCTCCTCTACCACCTCTACCTCTCAAACATCATCTACCTCCTCTACCTCTCAAACATCATCTATCTCCTCTACCTCTCAAACCTCTGCAACCTCCTCTACCTCCCAAATCTCCTCTACCTCCTCTACCTCCCAAACCTCTGCAACCTCTACCTCTGAAACCTCATCTACCTCCTCTACCTCCCAAACCTCCTCTACCTCCCAAACCGCATCTACCTCCTCTACCTCCCAAACCTCTGCAACCCCCTCTACCTCCCAAACCTCTGCAACCTCCTCTACCTCTCAAACCTCTGCTACCTCCTCTACCTCTCAAACCTCTGCAACCTCATCTACCTCTCAAACCTCTGCAACCTCATCTACCTCTCAAACCTCTGCAACCTCCTCTACCTCTCAAACCTCTGCAACCTCCTCTACCTCCCAAACATCATCTACCTCCTCTACCTCTCAAACCTCTGCTACCTCCTCTACCCACTCAAACCTCTGCTATCTCCTCTACCTCTCAAACCTCTGCTATCTCCTCTACCTCTCACACCTCTGCTACCTCCTCTACCTCCCAAACCTCTGAAACCTCCTCTACCCACTCAAACCTCTGCTACCTCCTCTACCTCTCAAACCTCTGCTATCTCCCCTACCTCTCACACCTCTGCAACCTCATTTACCTCTCAAACCTCTGCAACCTCCTCTACCTCTCAAACCTCTGCTATCTCCTCTACCTCTCACACCTCTGCTACCTCCTCTACCTCCCAAACCTCTGAAACCTCCTCTACCTCTCAAACCTCTGCTATCTCCTCTACCTCTCACACCTCTGCAACCTCCTCTACCTCTCAAACCTCTGCAACCTCCTCTACCTCTCAAACCTCTGCAACCTCCTCTACCTCTCAAACCTCTGCTATCTCCTCTACCTCTCAAACCTCTGCTACCTCCTCTACCTCTCACACCTCTGCTACCTCCTCTACCTCCAAAACCTCTGAAACCTCATCTACCTCTCAAACTTCTTTGTCCTCTGCAACCTCCTCTACCTCTCAAACCTCTGCAACCTCCTCTACCCCCCAAACCTCTTCATCTTCAAGTTTCAAGTTTCAAGTTTCTTTAATAGTTGTCATACAGAAGTACAGAATACTTTTATACAAAATGCTTCTTACTGTTGCGCTCCAGAGAACCGCAGAGAACCGCAGCTTCTGCAACCTCCTCTACCTCTCAAACATATTCCTGCTCTGCAACCTCCTGTACCGCTCAAACATATTCCTGCTCTGCAACCTCCTCTACCTCTCAAACCTCTGTGACCTCCTCTACCTCTCACACCTCTGCAACCTCCTCTACCTCTCAAACCTCTTCCTGCTCTGCAACCTCCTAGGGCTATAGATTGTTATGAAATGTTGGACTAAATCATATCTAACAGAAATATGTTTAAATCAGGCTCCCCGACAACTGGGGGTCTGTGGCTTACCTTGCAAGGCAGCAGGTTTCACAAGATCATGTGGGAATCCATCTTGTTAGGCTTGAAGTTATGTTATGCTTGTGGCTTGCGAAGTGTGATGTTTGCTACCTTTGAATAAAATATTTATTTTCCTTACAAAGATGGCAAGAATCGTCTAACAACATGCTAACTACATAGCTAGCTTCCTCTTCTGTGCTCTTCTATTACATCATAATGGTTCATCGTTTGTTTGAAGTTAGCGCTTGATAGATCCAATCACCTGTCATGTATTTTTAAGTGTGCCCACCCATTTCTGTTTCCAAGGATGACTTCTCAGATGGTTCTGTGTAACAAACCACCTGGTGCATCCAGTTAGTCTGTGGCCTGGTGCGTATCAATTTGGTGATCCTGTCTAGGGATGCACGGATCCTACTTTTTCAGTCCCGATACGGATACGGATAGCTGGGCTTTGGGTATCGGCCGATACTTGAGTACCGATCCGATATGCATTGTTCAATTAATAAACTGTATGCGTCACTGTGTGGAACAAATTAACACAGATATAAATGTACTGAATTGTTATTTATTATAAAAAAAGAAATAATAATAATTGTCACCGTTACCCGATCTAGCTATTTTAGTCCGATATCCAATATCAATATCGGATCGGTGCATCCCTAATCCTGACCAAAGAAAATGGTTGAAAACCACAGTTTTAAGTCATCCTACGTACCCTTACTGTGTCCATGAAGTTTTTCTCTCATTCATTGTCAATGGAGAATTTCCAACATGTAAGAGTTTTTCCCATTCTGGGAAGTGGGAACCCATCCAAAATGACGCCATACATTTCAAATTTCAAATAATTGGAAATGATGGTTACTTTCCTTTCCAAGAAAGACAAAAAGGTTTCTGTATGTTACTTTAATAGTCATTGATTATGAAAATGTCTACATCAGTGTTGATAGTGATGTGTTTTTTTAGCTGCAACTAGCAGCTCTATCAAATAGGTCACTCTGTTGATTGGTTGGTCCACAAAATATTCTCTGCTCTCTAGTGGCCACATGTTTTGCCCTAGGAAGCTGAAATTTGGCACGGAGGTCAAGTGTATGTGTGTGTGTTCATGCCAATTGGCTAAAAGGGGGCGTGGCAATGTCAGTGGCCTATCACAAAAAGGTCACAGCTATTGGGAACATCGCACTTGATAATGTTAGCTACTAAGGAATCTACTACCAAGTAATCTACCTTGCCTATATTATTACCTACTATGCTAATATGCACTCAAGTCTATAGCACTCAAGTTCAACACTGTCTGACGAACAATGTAACTTACCCTTAGCTGCCAGAGTTGTACCCTTCCTGCTGACTTGTTGTACAGAAGTAGTTTTGAATAAATCAGCTAAATGACTAAATGTAAATGTTAGGCGTGTGACATTTCAATACGACTACTACAAAACCCTTAGCCCTCGTGAGCTCCCAACAAGATTTTAGGTCGGCAGGTCACTGACACTCACAGGCTTTAGAGCAGAATGCGTTCAGTAACATTACCAATAAATAGTTTTTTCAACTGTAATTATTAATTGGTGTGTGGTTAAAGGAACACGCCAACTTTTTGAGAAATGTGCTTATTTTCCATCTATCCCAGGGTTAGACAAGCAGATACAACTCCTGAGTAAACAAAATAGGTTACCCAATTTACGAGTAGCCTCGTTTTTGGTGTTACTATGTAACGCCAGTCAGGCAGCTAACTGGGCAAGCAAACGTAGCCCTCAAAAGGGATGCAGGGACCGCTGAGGATTAGGATAGTCCAGCAAAGTTATGTCCTATTCATCAAGTCTCACAATATTAGCTAACGTTAGTGTAGCACTTGTGTCACTAACAGTAACAGCTGTTCGCCACGGGCACAGTTCTAGATTCGATTGAGGAGAGGAGTAATATACACAATTAAAGGAATATTAGACCAGAGACAAAGTTATAACAATGACCGGTGTTTTATTTCTAAGCGCGCTAGCTAGACATACAGACATACAGACGTGAAGTAAACAGTAGTAGTATGAAGTATCCCTTTTAGGTTCTTTCATTAACCACTCCTTCTTTCGGGAGGGTTAGTTCAATATCAAGTCCTAGGTTGATTGGATCAACACATTAGGGTTGGTTCAGACGTCTCTGAGGTTATCTCTAGCTAAAGCTAGGTTCAAGGTTGGATATTGGATGTATCCCTTTGAGTAACTTGTTATCTTTTCTTCTGCAATTGCAGATCAGTAAACTCTACATCAGTTTATCATTTCAATAGGTAAGTGTTTGACGTATATTCTGCTATATTTAAGCTCATGCCACATGTTGAAAATGGTCTCTGAATGCTAAATATAAGGTGGGGACAATTGTCCCTGAAACCTAACCCAGAATTGGTCAAAACAGATGGCTTTTCAGTCATAAAAACCACTAGGGAGTCAAAGCTCGAGGCTCTACATTCTTACACCAACAGATGTCGGTGCTGATAATAGAAAACTTTGTAATAAATATAGGCATTTTATTAAGTAAGTTCTACTGTGTGCAAAAGGAAATGTTAGGCTTTATACAATTAATGTTTGATTAGGTTGGCAATTAAATATACTTTAAATCTGATTAGACTAAGGTAACTTTGTTTCTCATAGATTGTGTGTGTGAATACAGACTGTGGGTGCTGTGGTTCACACAGAGCTAAATTTACATATAGTAGGTGGTCAAAACAGCTAAAACAATGGGCTGGCAGATCACATGCGTCTCTTATCTGCTGTGGAGTATCTTGTGACACAGAGTATAGACAGCTGTAGGAGGAGGATCTAAGATTCACTAATACAGTAACTCATACACTTTAAAATGATTATATCCTCAATGAAGCTCCAATTAAACTGCCAATATTTCTGTTATGTTGGACTAATGTGTTTATGACAAAGAATCAACGAAGTTTGCCATTAAACCTTTTTCTGAACCAAACTGAAGAATACCCAAAATACTGAATAATAGCTGTTTAAAATGGAGATTGATTTAAGCTAAAAGAATATGATTAGGACCTATAGCAATGGATTTAATGGTTAAAAAGACGGTGATTCTCATCTAGTAAAGCTGTTTTGAGTCAATAATGATATCTTTGTGTTCATCTGGTTATCCCCGATTTAGAAATATACATATTAAATTGTAAAACAGAAGTAATAAGCTTATTTTAGACTAATTCTATTTCCCTGATTTGGAACAAAAGGGAGAACGGTTGGCCACAAAGGACAACCCTCAATTTCAACTACAAAACTTAGAAGAGTCGTGATTGGAAGAAACGTCTAGGTGACGTCACACTGATGACATCATACAGAGGTTTCAGGCTCATTGATAAAAAGAGACAGACTGAGCGGGGAGGGAACTCACACCCTCAGAGACTCAGACTCACACAGACACGGAGGACGGAAGACAGCAAACGAGAACAAAACGGAAGAAACCCCTCACCATGGCAACGAGCCAAACAACAACCAATCCATCGATGGAGAGCTCCTGGCTCAAGCAGACAAAGAACATTACTAGATAGAAGATCCAATGCTGCTTTGATCATTCTTAAATATGAAAACTCTCAGCCAACTCTCAGGTCTACAATTACCAAATGTTTAAACATATTAATTCAAACCTTTAAGTGTGCAGGGAATGCAAGTACCTTATTAGGTGAAATGCCCCTTTAAACTCTTAAGTACCAATATAAATATTCTAGGTTATAGGAATGCAAATACCTTATTAGGTGAATTTACCCTTTAAACCATCTTTCTTTACAGGAGAACCATTCAACTATAATCAATATGTCATCAATGAGATTCAAGTATCTTACTGGGTACATAGACCCTTTAACTCGTCCTCTATAATGGACAGTAGTCAGTAGTTCAGGTATCTTACTGGGCGTATTTACCCTTTAATTCTCCTTTCTTAATGGAGAATTATCAGTGGTTCAGGTATCTTGCTGGGTGTATTTACCCTTTAATTCTCCTTTCTTAATGGAGAATTATCAGTGGTTCAAGTATCTTATTGGGTGTATTTACCCTTTAATTCTCCCTTCTTATAGGAGAATTATCAGTGGTTCAAGTATCTTACTGGGTTTATTTACCCTTTAATTCTCATTTCTTATGGAGAATTATCAGTGGTTCAAGTATCTTACTGGGTGTATTTACCCTTTAATTATCCCTTCTTATAGGAGAAATATCAGTACCCATATATCAAATAAAATCAAATACAATATCAAAATAAAAAAAGGTGAACAGGTCGAAGCCCTTGGAAGTCCTTGTATTCTCGTTCAATCAGTTCGTGTCATAGAAAAGGATATGGTCCTTGGAAGTTCTTATGACTCAAGTTCAATCAGTTCAATCCTACCGGACTGTTGAGGCAACAGGAGTTGAGCAACAGGGGTACTTGAATCAGGCCGGCATTAGCCTTGATCTATATCAGAGGTTCAGTGGGTTGGCTCGCCATCTTGTATTGGTCCGGCACACTGCCTCGTCCCGCGTGGGCACACGTGGTGAATGGTGGTCGGCCGGGACTCCTGGAACTGCTCCCAGGGTGGAACGGGGTGCTAGAAAAACCTGGCCTGCATCAAGCAGGCATTCAGAAAATAAAAGCTATTTACCATCTTTTATCGCTTCATCATCTTTTCATTGCTTTCAGAATGAATAATCAATCAGGCTACTTTTAGCTATGCTAAGCTAATGTAGGCTACCTTATCACAGCACGTGGGAATGTCCGTCTGTCCCATGCTAAGTTAGGCTAAAGTGCGCTAGCATATGGGACATTCCTCACGTTCCATATTAAACTCTTAAAAACAGTCAAAATGTATATAGACCATATTCTTATCGTACAGCATATCAATACAATTATAAGTACTTCTGAAATGGTTTCTTTCTAGTTTTCATTTAACCAAATTGAGCTTGAAGCTTCGCTAGCATGACTCAGGATGAAGCTACATTATTAGCTTATAGCATTGAGCTAACGATTTTGTACATTCAACAAATGGACAGCACAATATTGATGAAACTCACCAAAACCGCAGGCTACTTTAACTGCAACGCTTCTTCGGTTTTGTAACTGGGGGAATCTCTGTTTGACAACTGTTTTTGTGGTGGTATTTCATCTCGGTATCCAGCAACATTTAGCTGCGGCTATCTCCGTCAATCTGGAATCTCATCTGGCGTAGTGCAAGACTCACCTGCCGTAAAGCAAGGCGTGGCTGTCGTGACATCTATCTACGTCATGAAGTAATTTAAAGGGCAGTGCAGCAATTCAAATGATTTGGCCAAAGTTGCTAATCGCATACAAATATACATATGACCCAATAATATTAACTACTTATGTTCTTACATAATAGCATTAACTATTTATGTTCTTATTCAATGGCATTAACTATTTATGTCCCTATGACTAAATAGTTATGAATCTGAAACCTGGGTTACATTAGCGACAGATGGAATACAGCCTTCCATCTAAAAACATAACAGAGCACATACCACAGCCATGGTTGGCAGTGTTTCACTTTCTCCTCTCTGTGCGATGCCGATCGATGGGATGGTCGTATCCTTCAGAAAAAGTCTAATGGTTCCATTCCAAGTAGGGATGCTCGATATTGACTTTTTTACCGATACCGATATACCGATATTGTCCAACTCTTAATTTCCGATACCGATATCAACCGATATCAACCGATACCAATATATGCAGGGTTTCCCCCCCCAAAAAATGGAATAATTGCAGGTAATTAACATTACATATCTCTTGTTGTGGAATTAACACAACATTATGCATACTTTTGACAATAAATAAAATCAGAATTTGTTCTTACTTGCTTGCCTGGGTAAATAAAGGTTATAGAAATGATTTTTTTTTATTTAATATTTTTATTAATATTTAATACTCCCCGTGCTTGCAAGGGTTTCCCCTCCCGATAAGATAAACCCAATGGGAAAATATGCAGAACAGATCACTAATGCTGACACATCCCTGACGAAGAAGGACAGGAGCACTTGGATTGGTCCCAGGCGCGGCCCATGCCGCAGGCCCATCCATGTCTGCTCCCGGCTGCCCTTGCGAGGGAAGGACGACGGGATGGGTCAAGTGCAGAGAGACATTTCATCTGTGACTTGTGGTATATTCTAAGCACATACCTAAGGTTATTTACAGTACAATGAGGTTGTTATCTGGAAAGGAAGAAAGATCATAAGTGATAGAATGGTCTCCTCATCTGAAGCCAGCAAGGAATAAACGTGCAGTCAAGACCACAGAGTTCTAATTCAAACTCATATATTTATTTGCCGAGAAGCCCAAAGGTAAAAATGCAGCAGTTACATACAGGGATTATTCATCATTTTACATAAGACAAGATGTACAAAAGGATTGATGAGGTTTACATAATTATAGCCCATTCACGGTGGCTCTCACATCAAAACAAGTCTGCACATAAAAGTAGTCATGTTTATCAATGGAATAGACTACTCCTTTTGCCACCACATAGTTAAACCTGGTCTAAGATAGGCATCTTACTCTATATCACAACAAACAGTGATTATTCCATACAGTTTACTTACGTCATGGCAAGAGTACAGTCTGTGGAGCTGGTGGAGGCCAGAAAACCCCTGGGGTTGGGTATATCTGTCTGGCCTGGCCTCTCTCTCATCAATACATTCTTTTATACTCTGATTTCCACCAATAGTAGCACATTCTAATAATACGTTGGTCCAATTAGGTTTCTTGATTCTATATATGGAGTCTCCTCTGTTCCAATTGGTTCTGGATTCTAAAAACAGGTGTTCTTCTGTGGGGGCTTTCTGCCCCAAAGATCTCCTCGTCGTATATGGGCTGGTTCCTGCAGCCCCCGTCGTGCTGTGGCTTCTTGATGACTTGGCATCTTCTTCCCCCCAGAGAGAATGGATACGCAGTTCTCTTTTTCTTTGGTTTTGCCAGTTGAATACTAGAACCTTTTCTAATTTGTATCTTTAATGTAATGAGTTACATATATATTCAGCATTAAACCAATGTGGCGTTGTCTATATTTTAATACCAGATTCCCTATATAAAGTATACTGAATTAATAGTTCTAATGGTTTAGGTTCTAGTACTTTACAACCAGTGAACTGACCCTCCATTACCTTCATAACCAGATTGACATTCTAAATGACATTTAAATCTAATAAGTCAGTTCCCTTTTATCTTATTCTGTAATTGTATGGATTTAAACAGTTTTACACATTGGTCTTGTTTCACAGAGGCATATCAGCTTCATTTAGCCTCTTGCTCCCTGGTTCAACCGTCACACCCTAGAAGGTGTTTCTTGTTCTATAGATTAGCAGTTGCTTGAGTGGGGGGTTAGGAATGGCTGTCTTATAAATACAGTTGAGTAATCTGTTTGTGTGGAGGTTGGCCTGAAGACTCTCCCCAGAATGTCACACAACACTGAAGCCTGATACTGTTTGTTCCAAACGGTACCCCAGATTTCTTGCATTTTGGTTTTCTAATTTATACATACATGGATTTGTTATGAAATACACAGTCAAGGATACCACAGACTCAATGCATGTGTGTATGTGTGTTCCTGTGTGTCGCCCATCTCGCATGTGTGTGTTAAACTGCATGACAAATAAAGACTTCTTCTTCATTTTCGGACTGATTGGACGTGTGGAACGATTTAGACACTCATATCCATCAGATCGCTGAATGGGGAAAAACTCCTCCAGCGTCAGGTCGAAGCAGTGGCGGACTGGCCATCGGAACGTTCGGGACGAATCCCGATGGGCCGGAACCAAAGTGGGCTGGGCCGGTGTGTGGGCCAGTATGTGGGCCAGTATGTGGGCCGGTGTGTGGGCCGGTGTGTGGGCCGGTGTGTGGGCCAGTGTGTGTGACCGCGCCCCCGACCGCCAAGAACCTTGGTGTTGTCCTCGACGACCAGTTGAACTTCTCAGCTCACATCGCAGCGACAACCAGAACCTGCAGATTCCTCCTGAGCAACGTCAGAAGGATATGCCCCTTCCTGACAAAAGAAGCCACCCAACTCCTCGTCCAATCAACAGTCATCTCCCGCCTCGACTACTGCAACGCACTGCTAGCTGGCCTCCCGGCCACTGCCACCAAGCCTCTTCAACTCATTCAAAACGCAGCGGCCCACCTGATCTCAAACCTACCGAAGTCGGCCCATGTCACCCCACTTCTTAGGGACCTGCACTGGCTCCCCATTGCTGCACGTATCCGCTTCAAGGCCCTCGACCAAGCATACCGTGCGGCAAAGGGAACCGCTCCCGCCTACCTCCGGTCAATGGTCTCTAACTACACACCCTCAAGACCCCTACGCTCTGCATCTTCTGGCCGCCTCAGACCTACTCCTATCCAAGCTCCCGGAGGGTCATCAAAGAGAAGCCGCCTATTCTCAGTCCTTGCCCCACAATGGTGGAATGAACTACCCATCCCAGTTAGGACAGCCGAATCCCGTCCAATCTTTCGCCGTCGACTAAAGACTCACTTCTTCAACCATTATTTGAAATGATAATAAAAAAATAAATAAAGAAAAAAAATCTAACCCTGACTAACCTTACTGCCATGCACTTGTCCTAATAAACTAACCTACACTGTAACACGCAACACTTTGATAAACATTGTTACTCAGCTGATAGAGTTGTACCCTTCTTGCTGTCTTGTCGTACAGAACTTGTAAGTCGCTTTGGATAAAAGCGTCAGCTAAATGACTAAATGTAAATGTAAATGTAAATGTGTGGGCCAGTGTGTGGGCCACTAATGTGGGCCGTAGGGTTGCCACCCGTCCCTTAAAATACGGAATCGTCCCGTAATTGGAAACTAAAAGACGCGTTCCGTATTGAACTGATACGGACGCCCTTTGTCCCGTATTTTAAGGTTGCCAGTTTAGTTAGAGAAATAAGCCAGCCGACCTACAAAAACAAGCAAAATTGTGTCCAAAAGTTGTGGAAAATAAACAGACTTGGCAACTCTGGTATGATGGGCGTGCGCTCAGCAGCTCACCGACCGATGAGAATTAGCGCTTTCACGTTGCTAAGAAGAGTTCTGTGCCGTTGTGCCAATCTTCCGTCAAAGAACCTGCAGATTCCTCCTGAGCAACGTCAGAAGGATATGCCCCTTCCTGACAAAAGAAGCCACCCAACTCCTCGTCCAGTGTGTTGCGTGATTTCTTTTCGAAGACGTTTTGAAAATGTCTACAGCAGACACTGTGACTCCACCGTGTCCTAAAAAGACAAAACGCCTCCAGAAATACAGACCTGAGTGGGAAGAGGCAAACCACTGGCTTGATAGCGTGCGTCAGTGGAGATGTTTACAAAGCAAACTGTAGAGTATGTAGGTGTTTTCTGTGGCGCATGGTGGACTGACTGACATCAGACAGCATGCCTCAGGAGAACAATATTCCCGAAATATAAGAACGCAAAGGACCCAAGCACAGGTGTCACAGTTCTTCATAACTGAAACATCTCCTGAGATTGATTCAGTATGGGATATTACATCTTATTTATCTGGTTGTGTTTTTAACTAGATGTCAGTATTTCTATTTACCTGCCCTGGCAGCCAGGAGCCTACTCTTCTTTGCACTTTATTTTTTATTAATCTTTTAATTTGGGTCACACAAGTGTTTCATTGTATTATTGTCCTCTTTCAGTAAAAGTGTTCCCAGGCTTTGTTTTTACAGCACTTTATATTCATACAGTATTATGCTCAATTTGAGGCTATATTTCAGCCAATCTATTTAAACAATGTTAAATGCAAATAAAGCACTTTAAACTTTAAGTATGACTAAATGCTTTCTTGACTATATATAGTAACTGTTCCAAAATGCATATATTTCTATGTATTTTAGGGGTTTGGGGGGCTAGCTCTTTTTAATATAAATGTCATAGATTGTTTTATTTAGATTTCATAGATTTCTATGCATTTCAGGAGTTTGGGGGGCTGGCTCCCCAAAATAATGAAATAACATAACCCTAAGCCTAACCCTAAAACCGAAATAAAGTAAAAAAAAGAAAAATAGTGACAAAATCCACCCATTGTCGCCCAAAAAACGCCCTAAAACCGCAACAAAAAAATTTGCGCGCTACGCTCAATGATAGGTGTCCCTTATTTCTATTGGTCAAAGGTGGCAACCCTAGTGGGCCGGTGTGTGGGCCGGTGTGTGGGCTGGTGCATCTGAATGTCTCGGGCTGAATTTGTGTCCCAGTCCGCCACTGGGTCGAAGTATGGAGTACTTGGCTGACGCATGTCCTTATGACGCATGTCCTTATCAACAAAGTCTTTGCACTCTTGTTATCGTCTCTCAAGGACCAAATATGTAAGCCTCGCTCTGTCAAAAGACTTTGCTTCCTGACCTTACATAGCATTTTTTTCTTTTCATTGAAACAGTTTTTTTGTTCGTTCTTTTTTCTTGGAACAAGTTGTCCAACATCAAGCCTCTTCACATCGGCTTGTTTAATAAAAAAAACACTGTTCTTCGTGTCAAATTGTGATTTATTCATTGCACATCATGGAGAAAACAAGATGATGGCAACGAGCTCACACCTGGCTTTGTCTCGTCCGCGGCGCGGGGGATCAATTCCCCCGAAGATCCAATTCCAGAGACAAAAAAGTCAATTCTCACACACACTTTGTATCACCTCTGCATTGATTTATTTAAAAAAAATTGTCTCTCGGGTGTCCCGACTAGTTAGCATGCCGGAGTCTCGTTCGCCGGATAGATCAATGCAGAGGTGAGAGTGCGTGTGTGTGGGATCTGACTTTTCCCTTTCGGAAAACATCACGAAAAACTCAGAACTTCAGAACCGCAAAACCAACACTGACAGAATTTGAATCACAGACTCGCCATTGTCATTATTTTAAAGACCAGTTCCCGGGGTTCCCATGACAACCTAGCTGAGGGACAGAGGTCACTAAGGAGTGGCGCCACCTGTTGGAGGACAATGAGCCTCTTCACGTGAAGTGAGACAGACATCCCCCCACCATTGTGTCGGGGCGTAACCTTCCCCCCCCCCCCTTCAAAAATACAGCAACTCTTTCCAATTGAGTTGTTGTTGCTGCCATCGCTATTGGCTTTCAATAAGGCACGGGGTTATCAAAGAGTGAAGGAGAAATTGCCTTGGCTCTGCCGTAGCCCTGATTGCACTATCAGAGCCGTCAGGGAGGCTCTTTATAAAGGCAGGGCGCTGGGGAGCGCGAGGTGGTGGCTGGCGTTGGCCCCCTGATAAATCAGCGGGTCCTGGCAGCCTCTGCTTAGTGCAGCCAGGCAGCACCACTGTGCCTCAGTTCAGGGCCGGTACTTGGCAAGACCCCTCCTCTCGAACGGGGCTGCCTGCACCCGACCGCAGACCTCTGCGCTCCCCAGGCTGCTTCTCCACCGCTGCCCTTGTCAAGGTTTGTTTGTTTATCCCTGATCCCCTCTACCCTCACCACGCCACATTGTCTTCCATCCTGCCAAAAATTACCCCCCCCTCCATTTTTTTCTATCTTATTCTGCATATTTCCCCCAACTTCATTTATTAAATTAGAAAAACTGTGTTGTTGGAAATTCAAAACGGGTCTCCATTTTAGGGGACGCTTTATTGTTGTCATTACAATGCCAGGTTATGCTGTCTTTTTTGCAGAGATAAATCAGGCACAGCAACCTAGATGTTGATTTATTTGTGTTCGCTCTGCGTTCATGTTGCTTTGTTAATGATTTAGGTTTAGGAATAGGTTTCCTGTTAACACAATTCTGGAAACAAACGATGGTCTAATTGTAAAAAGCCCCCCCCCCCATCTATGTTAATGTTTCAAACAACTACAGTAGCATATTCATTTACTATCCTGGAGATTAGATGCTTAGTTAAAGCATGTAGTATTTTGATTGAAATATAACTTTCCAAAACTTTAACCATCTGGGGAGGAGATTACGCCGCCGTTAACGCTTCTCGTAAATTTGTGGTCTTCATCTCCCAATTGGACGCTCGGGTTTATGACCCCCCAATAAAAACGGTGATTTGTTGTGCTCTCAAGTGTTGGCTTGATAAGGTTTGGAACGCAGTCATACCCCGCCGGTGAGAGTTGACAAAACTACACCTCCCTCTATCGCCTCCCCAACACGCATTCCCCCCGATTTTCCGATAATTCTTGGGAATAAAAATGAAAAGATCGCAGAGTGCGGGAATGGGACACTTATTTAATTTAATCTGACACACACACGCTCCACTCCAGGTGGGAAGAGGTTAATGCTGCAGCTTTGAGATTGCCATAAGTGTTCAATTACACGTACTTAAAAAGGTGCAGATGAGGCCACAGTGAGCCCCCCCAGTTAAGTTCAAGTCCTGATTAATTTCAGATTTATACTCTCATTCGCTTCTCTTCTCTAATGTCTTTTCCTCTCCCACTGCCACTTGGAATCAGTCTGGAGTTTTCTACAGGACCTTCCGCAACTTTTTCTAATTAGGTGGACATGAATATAGTGGTACATGTCATTAACAGTGTATTGATGTACACGCTGCGCTGGGACCGTGCTGGGACCGGGGTTGTACCCGGAGACCCGTCTGATGTGCAACGCCTGATATGTCAAGGGGCTCCTGTACTTCCTTTAATGTAATTCCATCGCATTAAAGCATGAAAAATATGCATTGCATCATCTCACTTGATCACTAATCTGGTTTTATACTAACTGAGATCTCGCCTCGTTTAGGTGATTTGATAATCGTCAGTTGGTGCATAGGAAACCAGAATATGCAATCAAGAGGTGGACTGTCTACATATGCACTGGAGAATACCGCTTAGCTTAAGATCTGTGTGTTTGTGTGTGCGTGTGCATATTATGCATGTGCACGTGCGTGTGGTGCCGATGCTGGGGAGTGTGCTTCGACAAGTTTGGTAAGTACATTTTAAACATACTTGAAAACGCTCCTTTCAAATCTATGTGAGAAAAAAATCAAAGCCACAGTAACATATGGACACAGAAGTCACATATTCATGAAGTAATATGGACACCTTCTTTTGTCAACATGTCAACAAGTGGGACTAATCATCCTAAAAAAATCATCCCCCTTTAAAAAAAAAAGAAAGAGAAAAGAGTGCTTACTAGCCGGCGGACCCAGCAGAGGCCTAAGGCTCAGTCCTGCCCCTCCCAGACAACCCCCTCCAAACAAGCCCCCCCCCCCCCCCCCCCCCGCCCGCCCCGCCTCGGCCACAAAGCCAACGGGACGCGTGGGGGCCTTTTGTCTGAACCGTGTGGGGGGCCGCAGATGTCGTCCCCCAGAGACACAGCGGAGGTTAATGATCTCACAGCCTCTCCTAAAATAAATAAATCATTTCCAGTCAGGAGTCCTGCATAAATCTTCGCTCAAAGGGCGATTTGCCGGAGCAAGTGCCACCAGTTGCTAATGATGTTTTTTTTTCTCTTTTTTTTTCTCTCTTCCCTTCTCTCCCCCTTGATTGCCCGAGGGGATAGGCTGTGACACAGATGAGTTCTCTCCCTCACTCTCTCTCTCTCTCTCTTTCACCTCCCCTTCCCCTCCCTCTACCTCTCTCTCACACACACTCACTTTTTTTGTGGCTATTCTAATTCACTGGCGTGTTTTGTCAGGGGACATTAGCTGGCTGACAGGCGTCTGCTTTGGGGGGGGTGCATTTGTAGTGACAGTGGTAGTTGTTTCTTGTTTCGCCTGAGCTGATGGTAACAGACGTGTGTGTGTGTGTGTGTGTGTGTGTGTGTGTGTGTGTGTGTGTGTGTGTGTGTGTGTGTGTGTGTGTGTGTGTGTGTGTGTGTGTGTGTGTGTGTGTGACAGCACACTACAACACAGGACGGCATTAATGCTTCACTTAATCTTTGTATTTCCTGTATCAGCGTGTAGGCTATATTCCCCCCTTAATGCATTAGGCCTAATACATTACCAGTACCATAGGTTTTTTTTATTATATAGACTATTGGTTATATTTTTGGCATGTATAACATGAATATATAGCACTACTACACTGAGTAAAGGCATAATTAATAATGCTTTTCCAGTGGTATCCTATCGTATGCCATTAGCCAGCAGACAGTAGACCATTATTTGTGACTGAACTGTTAACCTGAACAAGCTTAATCGGGAAAACATGATGCGGACGATAACCGGCTTTCATTGAAAATGTTTGATTTTGATGATAAATGTAATTGAACAAATTCACACAGTATATATTTTGACATGCATTTTAGGGACTATGCGTGATTATTGGTCTGTGTGTTTTATGATGCTGTCAAGGTGTTTGTTCCAGATGGTGTTTATTCCAGACGGTGTTTATTGGAGTAAGGTTTGTATAAATGATGATTTATCTTGACAACAGGGCATTATTAACTATTTAATCAACCTAGTCCCAACATTGTTCTCCCTCAGATAGGGATACATACACTCCCCAAGACATTTCAACTTGCAGTGATTTGTGCACATGTAGCTTTAGTCTTTAGTCATACATAAATTAGTTGTATTACAATACCTTACAGAATGGCTCTGGCATAATTACACACTGCGGGTGTCAATAATATGGAACACTCACCAATACTACTTACCTGTATAGTGTAACATGTATAGGCCACCTAATTAGGTCTTTCAATAGAGGCTCATGCCAGTAATCAATGAAACCATTCAGAACTAATTAAGCCACAGTGAATCAAGAGGCTGACATACTTCACTTGTGTAAGATGACTGAGGTGACGCCATTAAACATACACAGTAGCAGCTGCAGTGCAAATGGAGACTGATCATTTTCACATATTTCTTTTTAGGATTTTTATTTTGTAATTCTGAATATTTTACCGCAATGCCCCCCCTGATGCCAAATAGTGTAGTAGTAGTGATAGTATTACAGTAGTAGACCTGGCAGTATATTATTAGAAGTAGTAGTAGTAATTATTGTTGAATCTATTTTAAACGTAATTAACTTGAAACCTCAATCATTGATTGCAAACCATGTCACAATCTGCTTCTTCTTCTATAACATTTTTATAATTTAAATGTTTCTTAAGGTATTGGACTACTGTATGTTGACAATCACATGGTAAACTGTGCATGACATTAATTTGAGTTGCATTTGGGTTCAGAAAGGGAAATAGATGGTGTTTTCCACATGAGCTTTGGATCCGTCCTTGGTATCATATTCTGACAAAGAAAATGTGTGCATGGATCTTTATTTCAAGGTGAAAGAGAAGTAAAAAAAAAAAAAAAAAAAACGTTTTTTTAAATAAAGTCCAGATCAGAATCATCATAAATATTGACTGGAAGGTCGGGGGGGAAATCCAACAACAAAGTAAATAAATAATGTCATTACCAGAGCTTAGAACACAGGGACCCGATCTCTCTTTTATCCTGCAACAACAAAACGAGAGGGAGACAGAAAGGAAGGAATAAACAAAAAACAGAGAGAAAGAAAAGAGAAAGAATTGCACAGCGGCTTTTCTTTTCTTTAAAATGCTGCATTAGGTTTTTCCTGCAGCAGTTTTCATAGTTCACTGGGCAGTTTAGCTGGAACTGGCACATCTTGTTCTTGCAAAAGAAAATCATGTTAATCCTATACCGGCAGGTTCACCTAGC
>NC_140166.1:170251978-170257257 GCF_963971535.1 Notolepis coatsorum | reverse complement strand
CACTGGCTTGAGAAGAGACGCAAACATGCCTTGGGCTAAAAAGTTGAATGTTAATTGGCTGTTATGATTAGGGTTGCCACCTTCCATGAGGAAAAAGAAAGGAACGCTCCACGGCTCCTCGGGGCCACGACCACCAGGGCCCAAGGGGTGGGGCGCCGGTGGTAGTAAATCATAGCTTAAAACAGGGCCGTGCACACAGACATTTTGAGGGGCTATGGCTGAAGCAAAAACAAAAAAACGCACTCACCCCACCGACACACACACTATTCCCACCCTGATTTTGCCTTACTGTACCACCGCCATCCATGATCACACACTATGTTCATGATATGAGACGTGTTTACTTTCTACTGAAACACATTATTCTCCATGAAGAAACAACATAATTTGTTTGACATGTTTTCATAAAAGAGTTCAGTTGTTTTTTAGACCAATTCGGTCACAGTTATCTGTCACAGCGGCCCGTTCACTTAGATATGTTCAATAAGACCTGAAAACATGCACAGAGAAAATGTATTTTGCTGCCAAGGTAAAGCTATCTATTTATCTATCCAACATAAGAATCTGGGGGCATGGTCGTCCCCTTAACCCACAACAAGTTGGGGATATTTCCCCACAAGGTTACAAATGGCAGGTTAAACAGTGAGTGAATGAGTGTGTGTGTGTGTGTTTGAGAGATGGAGAGAGAGAGAAAGGGAGAGAGAGAGATAGAGAGAAAGAGAGAGAGAGACAGAGAGAGAGAGAAGAGAGAGAGAGAGAGAGAACCACAAAGCAGATGTCGCTGTCCAAGGTGCTGAAATTATGGCCAGTGGCTAGTTACTGACATGAATGTTAAGTGATTTCGATTTGATGAAAGGGTGAACGTTTAACCAGAGTCTGGTTCATCCAGGATGCTCTTCTCACTTTGTATCCACTGCATCATCCCTATAGAACTGGGGTCCATTATCAGTATGTAGGTACCAGATATCCTCGGCCTGCATGTCCAAGGGTCCAAGATGTGTTCGGATGAGTAATGATGACACACTTCCTTATTCATATGTGATTTGAAAACAAGCATGCACACCACATGGTAAGAGCAAGAAGATACATTTTCAGTTGTTCTCTCCTTTTGTTTTCTTGTTGTTTACTAAATTAAAGTTTACAAGTGACGGTACTTACTCAAGTTTAACGTTAGTTGTATGAGGTGTTATCAACATAATATTTGTTTGTGAGTTAGTTCTCTGTGGTCTTACTGTAGTTTGTTAGCTAACATTAACAAGCTGACTAATCTAACTTAAAATAATATTGTCCTTTTATAAAAATCAATTGCTTAACGATTTCAAATTAACATTACAGCACTTAAACTACATACGCTTTGTGCCATGAGTTATGTTTGTTTATTTGTTGTTTGTTTGGAGTCAGTGTGTGTCTTGCTATGGAGAATATTATTTGTTTTTCGGGTTGGGACTAATGTTAGGGGTGCTGTGTTGCATTTTTTAAATGTGAATTAAAATATTTATCTAAGAGTGATACATTGCATATCGGGACCGTGCCTATGTTACCACAGCCCTATATGTTCCCACAGCCCTATCTTCCCACATTTCTTTTTTTCATAAATTTGTATCAGATTTGACCCCCCTTTCTCTTAATTTGGTAGCCAATTACACTCAACCTATTATCCAATTGTCCTCTGGTAGTAAAGGGTTCGTCCCGGAAAATAGGGCTGTGGGACCATTGGGCTGTGGGAACATAGGGCTGACCCCTTCATATCGCATACGTGGTAATGCTATCGATATGTGCACTTGTTACCCAGAGGAAGAGAATGAGAGCAACACCAGGAGAATGTGTTATGGATGTTTTCACTCATTCATTTTCAATGGTCATGATTCTGTGACCTTACGTCCAAAAAGCCCCGGCTGTCCCGTTGTGATGCTGGCAACAGTGTTGTCTGACCTATAAACTTTGTGCTTTGGGATAACCTCAATGAAGCGGTGCTCCAGGTAGGAGATAAAGCATGCCGAACATTGGCTCCCTTGTGGACCACCTTCAGAGACACAGTGTCTGCTGACGATTTCAGGACCGGCTTGACAGTAAGTGCTTTCGTAAAGGGATGTGGTGCTGTGGTGTCTATGCATGTTTTCACTGACTATGGAAATGGATTGTATATATATTTGATTTACTTTATAATTTTTACAAATCTTTAAAAGGGGTCCAACTTTATACCATTGACAATTGTGAATTAAGGAAACAACATGGACATGGTCCATGGTCCGTTATGAACTTTAAAATAAATCCCCAGTCCCAGACTACGGCAAGACATGAATGCACAGCACATAATTAAATTATTATTATCATTATAATTTGTATTAACATAAAACATAGAAATTCTGAATTAAACATATCAGACATAATATGTTTACATTAATATATATATATACATAGTGAACATACACTCTACAGAAACAGATAGTAAATAATTAAACATATAGTTCAGGCATTTACATTATATTTGATCTACACAAAATCTACAGAACAAAATGTGTTACGTCCTCTGTAAATGCAGGACCCTGAGCAGACCTGCCAGGCCAGGCATAGCTGGTAGCTGATAATTAGACTAGCTTTGCTCACGTACCAAGGATCAATGACGAAATTACAGCATGAAAGTGGCAAGTCCTACCAACCTACTTCATAGTTTTATATATATATATATATTATATTTTTTTTTTTTTTTTTTTTTACATTATTCTTTTTACTCTTTAACTGTTAATCCATTAGTATTGAAGAATGCAATTTTCCAGGTTGGGTGAGCATAACATATCAGAGTTGTTTATTTTCTTCACATGGGCACTATATTCATATTGAATCAATATTAAATACATGTTTATTTAGCTGCCTGGGATGAATAATTGTGACACTGCTGCTGGGTTCTGACATTAGGGGAATATTTCTCTCCTGAGGTATGTAGTTTAATGTCTGCCAGGCCATCACGCACTACACAAAACATTCACCAATGTTGGCTTTGTATTCATTTTCGCTGACGCTGTTAAGCCAAGTGTCAAGGATAGACATTTTCCCACCCACATTCTGCGAAGACCCGCCCCTCCTTTGCCTCTGATTGGCTCTGACCCTGGTATTCTTACCCTATCCCTAACCTTAACCTTAAAAAACTTAAACCTAACCAATGAAGGCAATGAGTCAGAGACAGGGTAGGGCAGGTCTTCACAGCATGTGGATGGGATGAAAATCTACAGAACAAATCCCAGAAACCAAGATTTAATTGTCAAATATGGGAGGATTCCTTATTCAGCGGTGGCTGGGATGCTGAACTTTACTCATTACCACCACTTAGTGGAAAGAGTGGCTGCGATCAGTAACCTCATTACGAAATAAATGAGAGCCTCTCAGAGTCTCTATGATCATCTTACTCAAATGGCATCGTATCGTGAGGAACAGTATACCTCATAAGTCCACACTCATTGTATATGATTGGTTGGCTGGTAGGTAGACTGGTGTTCAGGAGTCAATGGCTGTTCAGGGATTACGCATAGTTGTTGCTTTGAAGCTCTGTGCTAACTCGTATAACTAGAGATTCGGGATACCCCGGGGATCGATCCTAGACCCCACTCTTCTCCATTTATATGGAGAGGCTGATTTTGTATATAAGAATTTGTTCTTAATTGCTTGCCTGGATAAATAAAGGTTAAATAAAATAAAATATAAATTATATTGCAAACTCGGTTATAAACTCTTCTATTCACCTTTATGCTGATGACACCATTCTCTATTCCGTTGGTCCCTCCCCAGATTTAGTACTCACTTCACTCCAAGATATCTTCCGTAAGGTCCAGCAGGTCTTTTCCTCCCTCAACCTCCTGCTTAACACCAGCAAGACCAAGGTCATGTGGTTTGGGAGGAGGGGCTCTGCTGCAACCCCCACTGGCTGCGACATCACCACCCTTGAGGGCGCTGTTCTGGACCAGGTCACTGAGTATAAATACTTGGGGATCTGGCTAGACAGCACTCTGTCTTTCTCTCACCACATCACCAGATTACAGTCTAAGCTCAAATCCAAACTCGGCTTCTTGTACAGAATGCGCTCCACCTTCACTTTCTCTGCTAAACTCACTCTGATTCAAATGACAATACTCCCCATGCTTGATTGTGGTGACATAGTCTACAGATCTGCATATAAGACCTCACTCCACAAACTTGATGTCCTCTACCACCAGTGCCCCTTTCAACACTCACCACTGCGCCCTTTAGGCTACTTCTCCGTCAACTGGCCATCCCTGCACACCCATCGCAATATGCACTGGTTCATGCTCATTTACAAAACCCTCCTTGGATTGTCCCCCCCTTACCTATGTCACCTGTTGCAAATTTCTGCCACTTACAACAATCTTTCTGCTCAACACATTCTCCTAAAGATTCCGAAAACATACACTGCTCTTGGTCAAACTTCATTTAGGGCTGCTGCTGCCAGTGACTGGAACAACTTACAGAAATCACTCAAACTGGTCACCTTTATGCCTATAAGTCAGCAATCAAGCACTCTCTTATGAACATTCTCACTGATTCCTGCAACTGTTTCTCAACCCAGTAACGTCCCCAACCCCCTGTCTGTCATGGTGCCCCTCTCACTGCTATATTGCTTGTTGTATGTATATATACATATTGTAATAACATATTGTATGTCGGAAATGCTTAACCTGAATAATTTTTCAAGATATCGTATATCAGAGAACAAATGTATTCACAAAATGGATCACCATTCAATGTTATTCAAGACTCCTATGACTGAAGTACTTATGATTACTTTCCATTGCTTCATGACCGCAGCCCCTACTGATGCATTTTGCTACTTAAGAAAAATGTATCGATTGACAGCCCTACTAGAGATGCATTCATATCTATCAATTCACATCAGTACACTCAGAATTTGATTTATAAAGACAATAAAATTGCAACCTACCGCAATTGGACTGATAGGATGCCAGGATAGCTGTACGATTAAAACATGCTGGTTGTGGTTGTCCCGTGGTTACCCTTGCGCCACAGTCTTGTATTGCATCTAATGCCATTATTAATAATATTAATATTATGGCCAACTTGACTGGAGTGAGTTGGGGAAGATGAGGGATGTGATGTCATCCTGGGAAAAGGCCCAGACCAAATGTCATTGGTTCATTATTGGCAACGGGGGAACGCAGAAAAAAAGCTGTTTTCAAAACCGAACGGTGGGGAAATCCCTTAAATCTCTCCCACGTTTGACATTCCCATCAATCAGAATGAGAAGACAC
>NC_140166.1:170236978-170246978 GCF_963971535.1 Notolepis coatsorum | reverse complement strand
CTGTCATTTTCTTTCTATCTCCCATATGACTTCTTAATCCATCTGAATGCATAGAAGATAATGTTTTGGGCGAAATAACATAAGAGGAGAGATAGACTCCCAAGGACCAATATCTTTATTGCTTGGAGGATAAACGGATTATGTCAGCCATTTTCTGCTGCTGACAGCTTTTCTTATTAACCGATTTTATTTTTAATCTGCCAAGGAAGAAATGCGGTTTTATGTCACAATAAAACGCTGGTCACATCTAATGCTGCCCTCAAACAAACAGCTTTCTCAAAGCCTTGCTGAAAATTTTGAAATAACTTTAAAGAGGGTTTTTAGGGAAAGGGGGGGTGTCTTCATCCACAAGCTTGTTCAACTGAGGAGAGAAAATAATTTTTAAAGTCCTTCACAGTTGTATTCTTCTTTTAAATATTTATTTATTTATTTTGCTGATCTCTTAAAAAAAGAAAAAAAGCCTCCATCATAACAAAATAGCTTCAAAAAGCCTCCATCATAACAAAATAGCTTCTGTGTGGTGTGTGTGTGTGTGTGTGTGTGTGTGTGTGTGTGTGTGTGTGTGTGTGTGTGTGTGTGTGTGTGTGTGTATGTGTGTGTGTGCGGCGTGCGTGCGTGCGTGCGTGCGTGCGTGCGTGCGTGCGTGCGTGTCTGTCTGTCTGTCTGTCTGTCTGTCTGTCTGTCTGTCTGTCTGTCTGTCTGTCTGTCTGTCTGTCTGTCTGTCTGTCTGTCTGTCTGTGTCTGTGTGTCTGTGTCTGTGTCTGTGTGTGTGTGTGTGTGTGGTGTGTGTGTGTGTGTGTGTGTGTGTGTGTGTGTGTGTGTGTGTTGTGTGTGTGTGTGTGTGTGTGTGTGTGTGTGTGTGTGTGTGTGTGTGTGTGTGTGTGTGTGTGTGTGTGTGTGTGTGTGTGTGTCTGTGTGTGTGTGGGGGCTGTCTGTTGTGTGCCAATTCTTTCACATTTGAGGACATTAGAAATAGAATAGTGTGGGAGCCTTACTTAACACCAACAAGAAGACTCCTGCACAGCCTGGACGAATTATGAAGGGTTGTAGTTACTGAATATTTCATCATAATTACTCGATTATTATAATTTCTTTGTATCCATCATTCCATCATTACTAAAAATCAGGTCTCAGGTACTACTTAGAAGCTTCAAGCCCCAGTTAAGTGTGCAGTAGATTCTGGGGATCATCTAAAATGAAACGATTTGGACCAGATTTATATGGTAGGGGTGTTGGGGGAGGGGGGGTAAATGTGTGCCAGGGAGCTATCATTAACCTCAGGGCTTTAGCGCTCTCTGCTCTCTCATTTCATGCTCGTGATCTGAGGGTGTGAATTAGCCGTCTGCCCCAGGCAACCCAACTTAGTTACCGGCTGGACAACATGAAAGCAATACACAGAGCTGCATAAAGAATCCCCTCAAAGCCCCCCTGTCCACCCCCACACACCCCCTACACCCCTGCCCTCTCCTGGGGGACTGGGGGGGCGGGTGTACCCGACCCGTGTCATGTCTATAATGGTCTAGTTTGCAGATTCACCTTTGCCTGGGCCCAGGAAGCTTAAAGTTAAAATGTTATCATTTATAATTTACTTCACATACTGTATGTTAGACCGTGCTTACAGTAAGTCAGTGAGCATAAGTCAGGTAATGTAATGTAACTTTAACGTCAGAAAAATGACACTAACTGGCTTTTTAATATAGTCTGAACCCCCCCCCCCCCCTACACACACACAAAAAATATATATATATTTTTAGAACTGTTTACATAATCATAAAGGAATAGAGGGAAATGTATATGCATATAAAGACCTTAACACCGAATGCCTGCTAACACCTTTTAAATACACTATTTACATATCAATATATATTTTTGTATTATTCTTATTAACAATATCATTTAAATACCCATATAGTATATAAAATATGGATTTATATATATCCAATGTGTCTTATCAAATGTGCAGAGAAAACCCAACAGAATATTAGGTAAGATTTGATGGGCTCCCTGCCACATACTGGATAACTCACTTAACCCGTGTGACCAAAAACGAAATGGAATATTGTATACTGTAAGTCAATATATTTTTGTGAAAGTATAGGGGGGGGGGGGGGGGGGGGGGGGGGGCATTTTAAATGGATCTGGCTTGTAAACACCCTGTATCAGCTGATAGAATAACAACACTGTTTATTCAGGGTGGGTTGACTGAGATAGATGCTGTGTATATATACCGGTGAAGTAATACTGACATCATTGTGCAGATATGGCGCCAAAACACCTGGATCAAGCCACATGTCATTAAGGAATCCGGAATCTCCTCAAATACCCGTGACTCTACGCTGACACACTGTGTGTCGCAGTTTCCTCGAAAGAAGCAATGTGAACT
Source organism: Notolepis coatsorum (assembly GCF_963971535.1). Classification (NCBI taxonomy): domain Eukaryota; kingdom Metazoa; phylum Chordata; class Actinopteri; order Aulopiformes; family Paralepididae; genus Notolepis; species Notolepis coatsorum. The sequence goes on along the minus strand of NC_140166.1, from coordinate 170,244,595 downwards.
GCAGTCCAAAGTTACCATTTGGAAATGGACCTAACGTTTTCTTTTTTTGGGGGGGGGGGGGGGGGGGGGGGCAAATGCAGTAAATCATAATCGCAAAGATAACCGGCGGCGCACACGGATGGCAGACGCCTTCACGGGTTGGTGGGTCTGCGCCGCTCAGACTTCTCAACTTAAAAGTTGGAAGTCTCATTAATAAAAGAGCAAAGTAATCACACCATTTCTGAATTTCAAGTGTAGTGTAAATATAATGTCAAATCAGATTTTTTTTTTTCATCATACACTAGTCTCCAGTTCCTAACGCACACCTTGATGTCACTACTGTATAGTGACTTTTCAATTGCAAAATCATTCTGACTCCTACAGTATCTACAGTATGGACTCGTATAGTATCTACAGTACCATTCTGACTCGTATAGTATCTACAGTACCATTCTGACTCTCTACAGTCAACCTCATTCCTTTGCCATTTGCAATTGACTCAAACAACACCCAGTGGTAGAATTACAAAAGATGAATACATGACGTCATTCATCCTTCTGCACTTTATTAATTGAATTTAACTTGGATTCTGGCCTGTGTCCTGATCATACTACTGTTTGCTTTACCTACTGCAGCAGCAGTGCTTCCATAGACCTGCTCTGTGTTAGTGGTAGTTCCATAGGCCTGCTCCGTGTTAGTGGTACAGTAGTTCCATAGGCCTGCTCCGTGTTAGTGGTATAGTAGTTCCATAGGCCTGCTCCGTGTTAGTGGTACAGTAGTTCCATAGGCCTGCTCCGTGTTAGTGGTACAGTAGTTCCATAGGCCTGCTCCGTGTTAGTGGTACAGTAGTTCCATAGGCCTGCTCCATGTTAGTGGTACAGTAGTTCCATAGGCCTGCTCTGTGTTAGTGCTAGTTCCATAGGCCTGCTCTGTGTTAATGGTACAGTAGTTCCATAGACCTGCTCCGTGTTAGTCCTAGTTCCATAGGCATGCTCCGTGTTATTGCTAGTTCCATAGGCCTGCTCCGTGTTAGTGGTAGTTCCATATACCTGTGGTAGTTCCATAGACCTGCTCCGTGTTAGTGGTAGTTCCATAGACCTGTGGTAGTTCCATAGACCTGCTCCGTGTTAGTGCTAGTTCCATAGACCTGCTCCGTGTTAGTGGTAGTTCCATAGGCTTGCTCTGTGTTAGTGCTAGTTCCATAGGCCTGCTCTGTGTTAGTGCTAGTTCCATAGTTCCTCCAAACCACACTGGGGCGCTCCTCTGTGTACTCCTTATCACAGTGATTGACCACTACAGTGGCATTGTGTGCATTTAATACAATTTCTATCCATAGGCAGTCTTACCATAATGGCAAACAAGGACCACAATGGAAACAAGCTCTAGTCTAGGGCTTTATTGTGTTTTAATCCTTTTGTTCAATATTATTTGTATTGTATTGCACAATCCTTGTTTATTGCTTCAATAAAGACATCAATCAATCAAAATACTGTAGGTAGGCAATTGATTGGGGCCTTGTTAGCCAACGGGCTTTGTGAATTTGTGTTTCATTTTTATTCTTTTTTTATAAAACATTCTTCCTTTCTTGTCACTCAAAACGAATGATAATCTGTAATACATTAAAATAATATGTATAATGTGGGCCTATCCAATAAAATGTTGATATTTGGCCATATTTATTATCACCCACATTTTACATTTAATTTAATTTGCACCGAATCAAAGGATGCAGCAATTTGAGTTACCATCAGAGACAGACAGTCATTATCTTAGTAACCAACCATGAAGCATTTTCAAAGTTGATTTTAGAAGTAGAAGAAGGAAGATGCCCAGTTTAAGGAACGTTTATTTAAACTGACAAAGTTCTTTAATAAAGTGAGTTAGTGAGTTTTTCCTTACCTTCGCGTGGGGTATGTCTGGGAGTGTTGCATCCATTTATTTATTCTACATTTTATTTTGGATTTCATGGTGTTTTTTGTTTTGTTCTTGATTTATTGTGATGTTCCTTCTTGACTTGTTTAAAGAAGACGTGTCCGGCCCATGGGGACATTATAACGTGTGTTGTCTTACAAATACATTTGATTTGATTTGATTTGATTTAGCGTTACTGCCTGCTGGTTGCGGTGAACCAGCTCCAGTGTGGGACTCTAAGTCAACACTAAGCCCCTGCATCTCCTGCTGTGATCGTCAAAAGTAAGCTCATTTACCATTTCTGATGTATTTATTTATTTCAATATTGTTACCTACAGTATAGACGGGTTTCTTCTTGTTCATAAACATAGCGTGTTCCAGCCAATCAGCAATACTTGCTGAATCACGTGACTGAGTTGCCCCCTACCATGTGTTGAGCTGCTGTGCTAAAAAAGAGTGTGTGTTCTTCTGTGGCCATAGGCTATGTTCAGGTATCATGGATTTTTACTGACCGGTGTACCTCTATCCATATGCTTGTATGATTAGTGCTGCTGTTGCGACTGACTAATGGTGTGTGTGTGTGTGTGTGTGTAGGTGTGTGTGTGTGTGTGTGTGTGTGTGTGTGTGTGTGTGTGTGTGTGTGTGTGTGTGTGTGTGTGTGTGTGTGTGTGTGTGTGTGTGTGTGTGTGTGTGTGTGTGTGTGTGTGTGTGTGTGTGTGTGTGTGTGTGTGTGTGTGTGTGTGTGTGTGTGTGTGTGTGTGTGTGTGTGTGTGTGTGTGTGTGTGTGTGTGTGTGTGAGTGAGTTATGTGGCCGTGCCAGGCTATGCAATGTTGTTGTGTCCACCTACTGTTCATCTTGGTGCCTTTAATGTTACTCCTGGTGATGTATAAAGTGTGTATGATTAAATTGTGGTGCATTCATGTAAATATGAGTTATACTGGCCTATTTTGGCTAATGTATGCATTTCAGAACCTATTAAGTATGATTGGTTTTGGACGGGCTAGGCCCACCTGATTTCCTCAGTGTACATTACAGTACTTAAGTTTTGTTCAGTTGTATATATTATTTATATTATAATGTATGGACCAGCAATACCAGGAGTAATGATCTCACCTTATCAGCAGGCCAAATATGTACAGTACCTGTTACATTTGAGACATTATTTACAGTTTGTTTATTTAAACATTATTTATTGTTTAACTGCACTAGAAGAAATACACATGTACTTATGTATTGTTTATAGACTAGCAATACCAGAGTAAGTCCTTCACATTTCAAGATTAAAGTGATAAAATTGGCAAATGGTATTATCTGACTCATTCCCTGTGTTGAAATAGATTATGAAGCCTGTTCAAATATAGACATTCATCATGACATGCACAATATTGTAATAAAATAAAATAAAATAAAATGTATTTGTATAGCCCGAAATCACATGGAATTGCCCCCATGGGCTTTTTTTTGTATCCATCCATTATACGTGGTGGAATTAGGGCTAGTATGTTTGTATGTACATCGTGGGGGTAGTCCACGGCCATTTCTGCATGATTACATTGAGCAAAATGAAGAAGGGCCTCACATTATTTTTGCCTGGGGCCTCCAAATCACTAAAGCCGCCCCTGTTTCTATCCTATTAGGGGCACAACACTCTTTATCTCTCAGACTCTTTGGGTTTGTTGAAGTTGGCAATACCATAAACTAGGTGGATGGCCTGTTGGGATGTTAGATCCTAATGTGAAAAACTGTGATTTTATATGACTGCACTTTATGTGCTCGTTTTCCTGTCTTTTTTCTGTTGTGAAGCACTTTGAACTGCAGTTTCTGTATTAAAGGTGCTATAAAAATAATGTTTTATTATTATTATTATTATTATTATTATTATTAATGCTGTCTGGGGCCCATTATGGGCCATGTAATACATTCATAGTGTGTAGTTCCATAGTATAAGCGGGTGCCACGGTGGCACAGAGGTTAGCACTGTTGCCTCACAGCAAGAAGGTTGTGGGTTCAAACCTCAGCAGCTCTCTGTGTGGAGTTTGCAGGTTTCCTCCGGGTTCCACCACACCATTGAAAAGACACGCATGCTTGGTTTCCTGCCATTGCCCTTGACCAAGGTACTGGCTTTACAAAGTGGAGTTTGTCCCCGGGCGCCGCACTGTATGTGGCTGCCCACTTCTCCCAAATAGTTAGGATGGGTCAAACGCAGAGGACGAATTTCCCCAAGTCATTAATCTTCTTCTCTAGGCATGTTTATGCCTTTATTTTGGCAATGGGATTGGGTTTCTTCATTCAGCGCCTATCCTTATTATTAGGGAACATGTATCTTGTGTTTTATTATAAATACAAACATGATGTATCTCTTTTTGGATCTCTTGTATTTTAAGGCTGAACCTCTCTCCTTGTTGTGGGCCCATTTCAGGCCCACATTTCATAGAGCTGTCCCCGAGTAGGAGTGCTGATCAGGGACCAGTGAACAGGAACACCTGCATTCATCACCTTATTCAAACTAAGAGACTGAAGCTGACTCTAGATATACAAAAATGTTTGAAAGGCTTTGTGAATAATGGTCACTGAACCTGAATGGTCCTCACTCCACAATGGTCAGGACAGCGGAGAGTCGGCCAATTTTCCACCGTTGACAAAAACACAATATAAATGTATATCAAAAAACAAACCTTCTTACTGTCTTTTTACCAGTGTTGGGCAAGTTACTTTTAAAAAGTAACTAGTTACAGTTACTAGTTACTTCTTCAAAAAAGTAACTAAATTACTTACTCAGTTACAAATTATAAAAGTAACTATAGTTACTTCAGAAAGTAACTATTGCGTTACTTTCAAGTACATTTTTTACATAAACAACATACACAAATCTAAACTATTTTAATGTTGCTGTGGGACAAAGTGAGACTAGCCTCCAATCAAATGCCATGTATGTAGATATTATAATTACTATGTTTATATAGAGGATCATACAAATACAAACACAATAGATGTTTTGGAACTTTTGATATGTATTGCCCCTCAACAGGCCACAACTGTGCAACATTAAATTATGCTTGTTAACCCATTCTCTGCCGGGCTTATATCCATCTGCCAGCGCTATTTCTCTATGGAGATGTTCACTTTCTTTGCAGGGCTATAACTTTTTTAATTGTATTGCTAAATTGACATTACTATGGCCCATTCAACATCAATTATCTATCGTTCAGGATGTAGGAACGTTTTACTTTTTCATTCACACATTCATACTAAAATACCGTCTAGAGTATAAATATTTTTTTTATCGTTTTCTGCTGTATTTCATAGAACGTGAGATATAGCCATAAATATATATTAGATGATCAAATGCAGTTTGATACCGATCAACGTTACATTAAAAATGTCAACTGTACATGGTCCTATACGTCATGACTGGTCATCTGCGGGTGAACGGAGGGGGGGGGGTCGTTTATAATTCAATGACCGACATTAAATGATTCATGTAGTATGGGTGATATATTGATCAGAGCAGTTTGTATCAAAAATGGTAAAGAAAAATGCTGAAACTCACCCAGTCTCCTCGTAGCGTTGGGTGATGAGAGTGGAGCAAAAAGATCGCTATTATGGGATGTTGATCGATGCGATCCATTTCCGGGTTGTATATTACTAATACACGTCCAAATCATGTTGATTATTGAGTTATGGCAAAGATAAATATCCACAGTGTCTGTATTGAGCCCCGGGACAATAAGCGAGTGGCCGGAGGAAAATAGGGGACGGACCAAGCACTTCCGGCCACTTTTGGTTTGGCAACTTGTTGATCGGCCACGAGGTGGCGGTATTGAAGCGTTGCAGAGTTGTGATGGCCCAGACAGCATCACCCAAGACTCCGTGAGTGAAATATGAATACCATGACGAAAATATGAAATATTGATCTCAAAGACGCATTACGGCATCATTGGCAGACAACGCATGGCGGAGAATGACGTGGTAACACGTCACTGGCGGAGAATGGGTTAAGCACTATACCAAAAATAAATAACAAATATATACTGATTGATTGAACATTTTAATTAACAGATTGCAGAATGGGTACAGTACAGTACAGCTCAATACACACAATTGTTAAGGGGATGCAGACCAGAGAAATACTTTCATCTTGTTTACATCAGGGTCCCCCATTTTCAATTCATGACATACACAACATACAGATATAAGAATCTAATCGAATCATCTAAACGAATCTAATCATGACATTTAAGACATGCATGACATGCAGATATATATATATATATCTGAGCAGTGAGCACCTGAAGACTGTGCTATTAAACCAGGAAGTGCAGCACTGTTGATAAGGCTGTAGCCTCCACTACTGTGTGCCCTGCAACACAACTAACAGAAGAGTGAAAAAAAAACGCTCATGGACCCGTGGTCTGTCGTTGACTGCTCGCTTGTGTTGTTCGTTGGATTCGTTTTGGATTATTTGGGCTCGCCAAACCAACTATCAAAACGTACACGGACCGCGGCCTCACGTTGACTGAACTGTCGCTGTGTGTCAGACCCTGGATGCTTTCAAACACCCGCCCACCTCTACCTCTGATTGGCTTACCATGACATTTTACTCAACCTCAGCCAATCGCGCACTGTCCACTAACCAAGGAAAAAAAGTATTGCTTCTCGGCGCAGACATCTGTCTGATGAAAAAAACAGATTCAATCATAGTAACACGCCGCATTTTTTGGCAGTAACGGTAACGGCGTTATTAAGATTGGAAGAGTAATCCGTTAGATTACTCGTTACTAAAAAAACGAACGCCGTTAGTAATGCCGTTATTTATAACGCCGTTATTCCCATCACTGCTTTTTACTATTATGTAACATACTACTATGCTACTATCCTTATACTACTAGCTATCTTGCTAATATGTCTATACTACTATGCACTCAGAGTTTACAGTAACACTCAAGCTTGACACTATTTGACGAACAACGCCACTGACCCAGAGATGTACCCTTCCAGGGCCCCATTCCCCTGGTGACTTGTTCACAACTTGTATGGATAAAAACTTCACCTAAATGACTAAATGTAGTGCAATGTCCGGAAGCTGTAACTTTATTTAGCAAATAATGTGATCAGCACAATGTTGAAGTCGTAGAAGAGTGGGTGCTGCATTGGTGAAGCATTGCTTACATACCAGGAAGACTCTACGTTGCTTTCATTAGATTGTTGTTGATTGTTGTTGATTTGAACTGATCCACTGTGTTGATCTCCTCAAATGAGAATATCTTTGTGTAAATGATTGTAAATAATTGCAAATTACTCCCTGTACATGAATATCCTGCTGGGCCAGTGTACAGTGCATATTTATTTGCCATGTGTGACAGTGTTACATGCTTACTGCTTTTGACAACTATTTCGATCACCAGTCTTATCTCTGAAAAGGAGCAATGCAAGAAACATTTTCAGAATTAGTCAAAGACGGATTCATTTCCTATCATTAATAACAGTCCTCCTCAATTCCTTTCCTCAGACTTTGAGATGTTTGCATATCAGTTGTGTTTTTTTAATTGGCGAAGTTTGATTAAACCCGGCCCCTAGTGTTATGTGGCATTAGGCGGTACCATATGTTTGGTTGTGTGCCGCAGATTTCCATTTCCATAATAATTTCGCCTGTCTGAGGCTGTTCGTCTTTTGATTGCATCTGCCCCTAAACTCAAGCGACGCCTTGTGAGTTTTTACTCCATCGC
>NC_140166.1:170204478-170231978 GCF_963971535.1 Notolepis coatsorum | reverse complement strand
CTTATTTAAACAACTTTGTCGGCACAGAGAGGCAATGAAACGTTTGTATTATTATAGTATAGAATGTATTTAATAAGCAAACATTTGTCAGCAGGGTTTTTGGGCTGTATTTCATGTAAAAACGTTTACTGTTAGTTTCCTTGCTCAGCCAGCATTAGCCTTCATTAGCTAACAGAAGCTAGTGGTTAAACAGGCCGGATTAGCTTTGAGCTAACTATCTTTCCCGACCCATGTATTCATTCCATTCTAAACATAACGTTAGTTTACAAAACATGACCTGTCTATATAACGTTGAGGAACAAATTATAAGTGTGTGGGTGTGTGTTTTGGTGAACATTGGACTGCAAACAGAAAATGCATCACAGTTAGACAGTAGCTACTGTTAGCTGCCCTCCGGATTAGCTTTGAGCTAACTATCTTTCCCGACCCATGTATTCATTCCATTCTAAACATAACGTTAGTTTACAAAACATGACCTGTCTATATAACGTTGAGGAACAAATTATAAGTGTGTGGGTGTGTGTTTTGGTGAACATTGGACTGCAAACAGAAAATGCATCACAGTTAGACAGTAGCTACTGTTAGCTGCCCTCCGGATTAGCTTTGAGCTAACTATCTTTCCCGACCCATGTATTCATTCCATTCTAAACATAACGTCAGTTTACAAAACATGACCTGTCTATATAACGTTGAGGAACAAATTATAAGTGTGTGGGTGTGTGTTTTGGTGAACATTGGACTGCAAACAGAAAATGCATCACAGTTAGACAGTAGCTACTGTTAGCTGCCCTCCGGATTAGCTTTGAGCTAACTATCTTTCCCGACCCATGTATTCATTCCATTCTAAACATAACGTCAGTTTACAAAACATGACCTGTCTATATAAACAAATTATAAGTGTGTGGGTGTGTGTTTTGGTGAACATTGGACTGCAAACAGAAAATGCATCACAGTTAGACAGTAGCTACTGTTAGCTGCCCTCCGGATTAGCTTTGAGCTAACTATCTTTCCCGACCCATGTATTCATTCCATTCTAAACATAACGTCAGTTTACAAAACATGACCCGTCTATATAACGTTGAGGAACGTTATCTCCCGGGACGAGTAGCCACGTTAGTTAGCCAACAACCAGCCAGGCAGCGCCGTTATCTCCCGGGACGAGTAGCCACGTTAGTTAGCCAGCAACCAGTCAACCTGGCTCCAGCAGCTTGTCGATGTCGTCGGGAGCATTTAGCCTGCTGGCTACCTAGCTCCACTTCAACCAGCATCGGGAGCTCCAGCAGCTTGTCGATGTGCTAATAGCCTCAGCAAGCTAACGTTATATAGACGGGTCATGTTTTGTAAACTGACGTTATGTTTAGAATGGAATGAATACATGGGTCGGGAAAGATAGTTAGCTCAAAGCTAATCCGGAGGGCAGCTAACAGTAGTTACTGTCTAACTGTGATGTATTTTCTGTTTGCAGTCCAATGTTCACCAAAACACACACCCACACACTTATAATTTGTTCCTCAACGTTATATAGACAGGTCATGTTTTGTAAACTGACGTTATGTTTAGAATGGAATGAATACATGGGTCGGGAAAGATAGTTAGCTCAAAGCTAATCCGGAGGGCAGCTAACAGTAGCTACTGTCTAACTGTGATGCATTTTCTGTTTGCAGTCCAATGTTCACCAAAACACACACCCACACACTTATAATTTGTTCCTCAACGTTATATAGACAGGTCATGTTTTGTAAACTGACGTTATGTTTAGAATGGAATGAATACATGGGTCGGGAAAGATAGTTAGCTCAAAGCTAATCCGGAGGGCAGCTAACAGTAGCTACTGTCTAACTGTGATGCATTTTCTGTTTGCACTCCAATGTTCACCAAAACACACACCCACACACTTATAATTTGTTCCTCAACGTTATATAGACAGGTCATGTTTTGTAAACTGACGTTATGTTTAGAATGGAATGAATACATGGGTCGGGAAAGATAGTTAGCTCAAAGCTAATCCGGAGGGCAGCTAACAGTAGCTACTGTCTAACTGTGATGCATTTTCTGTTTGCAGTCCAATGTTCACCAAAACACACACCCACACACTTATAATTTGTTCCTCAACGTTATATAGACAGGTCATGTTTTGTAAACTAACGTTATGTTTAGAATGGAATGAATACATGGGTCGGGAAAGATAGTTAGCTCAAAGCTAATCCGGCCTGTTTAACCACTAGCTTCTGTTAGCTAATGAAGGCTAATGCTGGCTGAGCAAGGAAACTAACAGTAAACGTTTTTACATGAAATACAGCCCAAAAACCCTGCTGACAAACGTTTGCTTATTAAATACATTCTATACTATAATAATACAAACGTTTCATTGCCTCTCTGTGCCGACAAAGTTGTTTAAATAAGGGGAGAAAAGTAGCTAAAACCAATGTATTTGGATGGGACAGGAAGTACTATTGGCAACCGGAAGTCAGCCGGAAGTGCCTACTTTCAATTTGTGCAAGTGGAGAATTTGTTATGGTTTGTGAACAACCCCAACAGCACGGCACAGACAGGTAGTTCAGAGTTAGCCAAAAACCAGGGCGTATTTATTTCCAATAACAGAGAATAGCAAAAACAGAAAGCAACAGGGGAGACATTTTCTTGGGCAGAGTAGTCTGCGGCTCTGCAGCTTGCTCAGGGCAGAGACGGCACTGTGGCGTTGCGCCTCTGACTCTGCGGCTCTGCAGCTACTTGGAGATCCGCTCGGGAGGAACAGAGAGAGAGAGAATGTAAACAAACGAGCGAACGGAATACAAGGCAGTCCAGGATTGTTTAGCCGAGTCCAGTACTAACAAAAACGGCACATCTTCAGTGTTACCCAAACACACAAAAAACAGAAAGGTCCCGAGTCCAGGAAGATGCGAGGAAAAACAGAGTCTCCAAAAAGTACGTTCCAAAACTCACCAAGGCGCAATTGCGCAAAGCAGGCAACGAGGCACAGATCCAACGGATGGCAGAGAGAAAGCAACAGCGGCGACTCCATAGACGTCCTGGAGAAAAACAGACGAGGTACAGCACGGGAGGAAAACAAGCAGCAGCTAGTGGTAAGCCCAAAACGACCCGACACAGAACGTTAGGAACACCAGAGTATATATGGGGCTCCACCGAGCTGATTAGAACTCACTTCAGGTGCGCAAAGGTAATTGGTACCTTGAATCGTGCGGAATCGGACCAATCCTCACATAATTACCATATTGACTCATCAGTCTAGTCTCAAGTTCACGAGATCCTCCCTCACTCAACTAAGGTGTTCTGATTTGACGGTTTTGCTGACGTTAATATATCACTGATTTGCAGTAACGCCCCCTCTATGGTTGTAGTGCAGTGTAACCCGACACTTCCTCAAACGGGTTTTCACAGGCAGAGAACGAGCGAGAAGGAGAGAGAGAGAGAGAAAGATAGAGAGAGAGAGAGAGAGAGAGAGAGAGAGAGAGAGAGAGAGAGAGAGAGAGAGAGAGAGAGAGAGAGAGGGACGGTGGGAGGGACTGCAGAAGTGTGTGTAAATGTGTGTGCGCCATCTCTCTCCCTCGTCGGACACACACACACACAAACTTGACTGCGTGTGTGTCGGGGAAGTAGGCATAGTGTAACCCGACACTTCCTCAAACGGGGTTTGACAGGCAGAGAACAAGCGAGGAGAGGGAGGGAGAGAGAGAGGGAGAGAGAGAGAGAGAGAGAGAGAGAGAGAGAGAGAGAGAGAGAGAGAGAGAGAGAGAGAGAGAGAGAGAGAGAGAGAGAGAGAGAGAGAGAGAGAGAGAGAGAGAGAGGGACGGCGGGAGGGACTGCAGAAGTGTGTGTAAATGTGTGTGCGCCATCTCTCTCCCTCGTCGGGGACACACACACACAAACTTGAACAAATTCTTTTATAATTTTTTTGACAATACAAACATTAACAGTAAATATCTCAATAAATCACAGGAATATACGTTCCTGTTTTGAATCAATAAATGTAGGTTACAAGATATATACATAATCCCCATTATCCCCATTATACAATACAGTACATACATATGCTCTTGCTCGTTCCCCCCTTGGATAATCCATCCATTATTCGTTTCCAACCAGAGATTACAATTCATATGCTAACCTTTATTCTCTCCACCACTTCTAACCAGATTGCAATGCTGGCTTCATTGACACCTAAAATTCTTGCTGTGTAGATATCTCTAAATAAATCACATCGAGATAGGTAAGAACCCATACCTTCCGGCACATTTTGTCCGGTTGAATCCATCGTGATGCTATCAACTTTTTAGCAGCCGTAAGACAAAACTAGTCTCTTTAGCTGTATAGTGGCTGCTAACTGTGAAACATCATTCAACAACAATACAGAAGGCATTACAGGTATGTTCAGAAATAAAAATTCTGATAATTGCGTAGTGACTTCTTCCCAGAATATCTTAACAGGGGGGCATTCCCAATACATATGCATAAATGTACCTATATCACCTCTTAGACACAAGGAGCATAAAGAGTCTTGTTTAAGCCCCATTCTGTTCAATCTTATAGGTGTCAGGTAAGTCCTATGAATATAATTAAGATTAATCTGTTGATGGTCCGGGTTGCGTGACGCTAGTCGAACGTTTGCCCAGACTTCTTGCCAATCAAAATCTACTTTCAAGTCTGGTATATATTTGTACATATGTCTATACTGAACACTGTGACCTCTATTTTTACTTCTATTTTACATGCTATACTATTTAATTTCATACTTATCTTGTCTAACACAGTCTCTGGAGCGTAACAGTAAGAAGCATTTTGTATAAAAGTATTCTGTACTTCTGTATGACAACTATTAAAGAAACTTGAACTATATCCCTCCTCCAGACTGAGTCTAGGGGAAGGATTCCATACGAAGTGATGATAAAAGTCAGATACGAAGCCTCTCGATGTCTCCCTTTCATAGAATAATTTGTGATATCTGTGGTCAGACCCGGCGCCATGGGCGGGCATTAGGGGGCTGGGCCCGCCCACTGAGTCAGCTGTGCCCACCCTGGTAAATTTTTTATTTTTTTTTCAATCAAAGTCAACTATCCAAATCCTTAGTCGGGACAGACCTAGTGGGCACTGATGTCAACAACAACACTACTGAAGCTAGCACGGCACTCTTTGAGAATTTGTTTTCTACTCTCAAGAACGTCTTTACAGAACATCGCCTTAGTATGCTTCATCGACGCAAGGCCAATTTAATTCAGTTGGCATTTGAGAAGGACTTAACAAAAAAGTTGTTGGAGGGGCAGTGTTTTAAGAAGATTTCACTCTGTCCCCAAACGCCGCTTGCCGCTCTACTAATGATGGTGAGTAGCCTGTGGAGGAATTTTGTTTGCTTTTTTATGCACCTCAGTTCAGTTCAGTTTGTCAGTGAATTCAGAAGTGGAGACTTTTCAAAGATATAGAATAGAATAGAATATAAATGTATTATCCTGAGGGAAATTTTACACTGCAAATCACTCAACATTAAACATTTAGACAGAACAAGTCACGAATAAGAATAACAAAACAAATGGCCTAAGAATAGAATAAAATGAAATAGAATAAAAATAGAATAAAAGATACAGTAAATAAATACAGTAAAAATATACTGAAGTCTACAGTAGGTGTAATATTGCACAGTGCTGTTTAAAAAGTAAGAGTCCAGGAAGATGGTAACTGTCACTCTGTGCTCAGTGATGCAGTGAGGCACAGTGATGCATTGTATAGTCTGATGGCTGTCGGAATGAAGGACTTCCTGTGCCGTTCAGTGCTGCATTTAGGTAGTGTGAGCCTATAACATACTCCTCCTGTCAGCCAAGTCTGTGTATAGTGGGTGGGAGGGGTTTTCCCTGATGGCCTGGAGCTTAGCAAGGTTCCTCCTCTCCGCCACCCTCACTAGAGTCCAGCTCCACCCCAACCACGCTACTGGCCTTCCTGACCATCTTATCCAGCCTGTTTGTGTCCCCTGCTCTCAGTCCGCTGCCCCAGCAGGTCTGTTATATATATCCGTTCAGTCTGTTTTTGTATAAGTGAATGTTCTTAAGATAGAGAGAAATTAGATTTTTCAATGGCCTCTCTGCTGTATAGTTCAGCACCGTGGGCAGCGCCAAGCAAGCCACAGTGCCGTTGTCCCAGCTGAAACGTATAAAAGGGAACCTGTGTTGAAAAACCATTGTGCCCCCCCGGGAAAATGTTATGCCCCCCCACTAATTTGTTTCTGCAGCCTGGTCTGTCTGTGGTGCTCAAGTGGTATCTTTAATGGGACTTCATGAGCCTTCAAAGTTGCTAATAACTGTATATAGAAATAATAAGTGGAGCTAGTGAGGTTAAATGTTTTCTGAATTTCATGATAGCTACAGAAACCCCTTTCGTTGAATATATCTCCCAATGTATGTATGTCTTGCTTTTCCCATTTGGGATATCTGATAGGTCGTTGTGCAATAAGGAGTGCATTGTTATTAAATATGGGAGAATGGCTATGCCATTTGTGTTGGTTAGTGCATTTTTTCTGTGTGTCACGCCATATCCGAATCACATGTGTTATAAGAGGGCCAAATTTCAAGTTGCATTGCTTAATTGATAAATTGATGTATACTATATCCTGCAATCTATGTGGTGCCACTATGTTTTCTTCTAATGTTCTCCAGGATACAGATGCTTGAGGATCAAACCAGGTGCTCAGTGGTCTTAAAGAGTACGCTTTAAAATAGTGGTAGAAGTCTGGAAATGCTAGACCTCCGTCGGCTTTGTTTCTCTGTGCAGTGGATCTTTTTATTCGTGGAGGTTTGTTATTCCAAATAAATGTATATGCGGTGGAGTGTAATTTTTTCAAGTAATCAGGAGGAGGGGGTAACGGTAACATTGAGCTAAAGAAGTTGATTCTAGGTAAAACATCCATCTTAACTATTGATACTCGGGCCTGTACTGAATTTTTAAGTTTTGACCACCTGTCAAAGTCATTTGTGATCCTATCTAGAAGTCTTGTATAAATATATTTCACCGTTTGGCTTATAGTAGGGAATATTTTAACTCCAAGACATCTAAAATGTTCTACCATTGGTATATTTCATTGCCTTCGCAGATACATTAAGTGGGAGGAAGGCCGATTTTGGACAGTTTATCCTAAATCCTGATAGATTGCCAAAATCATCAATCAACTTGAGAAGATGAGGCAGTGAGGTGGTAGGGTTTTGCATGAACAATATTACGTTGTCCGCATATAAACTAATATGATGTTGTGTGCCCTTAATTGAGATTGGCTCTATGGATTGGGATTGTCTTATATACTGTGCTAAAGGCTCTAAGGATAGAGCAAATAGTCCGGGACTAAGAGGGCAACCCTGTCTGGACGAGCGCGACACAGGAAAGAGTGTGGAGATGAATTTACCTGTTATTATCATGGCCGATGGGTCTTTGTATAACACTTTTATCATATTAATGTAACCGTTTCCTAACCCCATCCTTCCGAGTACTGCCCATAAATAAGACCATTCCAATCTATCAAAGGCTTTCATCGCATCCAAGGATAATACAGCTGTAGGTGCAATGGCATCCTTACTGGCGTCTAACATATGTAGTAACCGTCGTATATTAACCGTTATTAGGCGGTCTTTTATAAATCCAGTCTGATCAGGATGAACTAAATATGTTATATGCTTTTGAAGTCTGATGGCTAGTACCTTAGCATACAGCTTAATATCTGTTCCGAGGAGGCTTAAGGGTCTATAACTATCACAATCGGTAGGGTCTTTGTCTTTTTTAAGGAGGACAGATATGAGTGCGATATTGTTGTTCTTATGGAAATTCCCCTCTTTGATCGAGTATAAAATCATATCAAGTAATAGGGGTCCAATTACATCCCAACATGATAGGTACAGTTCTGGAGGTATACCATCCCATCCAGGAGCCTTACCAATTTGCATTTCAGATATAGCCTCCCTAAGTTCCTCTATTGTAATAGGTGTGTCTAGCTGTTTAGCGTCTTCCTCTGAGAGTTTAGGTAGATTAATTTGATTAAGATATATATCCAGTTTATTTTAATCGAAAACCATTTCTGATTTGTACAAGTTGGAGTAAAACTCTTTGAAGGTGTCGTTAATTTTTTTTTTTTTTTTTATTTTTTTTTTACCCATCACCCATACAAAAAACAGGAGACGAAAACACAAACAAAGGGGCGAGCACCAGCATAGATCCCGGACCGGCACACATCCAACATCCATCCCTACCCGTCCCCACACACACACAAGAAAAACAACAAACAACAACAACAATAATAACAGCAAACAAATAAGAAATTAATAGAAAAAAGAAACCAACCAAAAAACTAAAAATTTAAATAAAATAATAATAATAAGTAAAAAGGCTTGAATTTTCATTGTAGGTATACAGTAGCTGTAGGCCTAAGGGGTGTTCCCCAACAATTGATCAGTAGATCATCACTGTTTCCTGTTACTTAAAATCTTCCTTAAAGACTGATCTGTCTGTCAACTAGTACCCCTCCATAGTTTAAAGAGACCCCATCTTTTTCCCAGCATATTTTCATTCTTATTGATTGTGTAGGTTACCTTTTCCATACTATATATGTCCTCTACAGTTTCTAACCATTTGTTTACATTCGGGGGTTCAAGTTTTTTCCAAGCTCTTGTAATTTGTTTAAGTGCTGCAGCTCTCAAAATAAAAAAAAAGGTATAGTTCTTCTTTTTGTAGGTTTTTGGGGCGTGTTCCTAAGAGTATATCATGTTTTTCTATACCCACTTCCTTAAACATCTGTTCCATTATGTCTAGAATATCTGACCAGTAGATTTGAATTTTTTTACATGTAAAGAAAATATGTGTATGGTCTGCATTCTTCTCCCCACACTCCCTCCAGCAGCCGGGATCATTTTGTGCGTATTTGGACATACTCGATGGTGTTCTAAAGTACCTCATATTTATTTTCCAAGCATACTCCTGCCAAAAGGGTGATTTTATGTAATGGAAGATATCTTTAAAGCTTTGATTCCACTCCTTATCTGGTATGTTTGTTTTCAGTTCCTTCTCCCATTTATTTTTAATATAGCTTAAATCTTCAATTTTGTTTTCTTGGAGCATTTTGTAAATTTGTCCAGTTGTATTTTTGAGGTTATGGCTTTGTTGAGTCTTTATCATGTATTTCAGTAGGGGGTGGAGATCTTCAAGAGTTTTAATTTGGACTTTTTCTCTTAAGTAGCTTCTTACTTGCAGGTATCGGTGAAAGTGATTACTAGGACAGGCATATTTATTAGCTACATTTTCAAAAGAATCCACTCCTTCATTGTACATTTGATAGAAACGTATGAGGCCCTTAGCTTCCCATGTCTTAAAAAAACCGTCAATACTGTTTGGAGAAAAATCTGGGTCCCATGCTATTTGTCTTAAGCAGATCATTTCTTGTTCCTTAATTTTATTTATTTTACATATTTCCCTCCAGATTTTAAATGTGTTATATATAGAGTAATTGTGTATTTTGATCTGTGCTTTTTTATATCTGGAGAAGATCAATGTGCTGAGTGATTCCACTAGATTCAACTCAATTGACTTCCATTTGGGTCTCATCTCGTTTTTCATCCATATTAGAATCGGTTTTACCTGTGCTGCGTAATAATAATTAATTAAATTTGGTAATGCTAGTCGTTAATTTCTTTGGGGTCTGTAACAAGTCCTTGTTGGTTCTTAATAGTAGGGATATCTGCAAATTTTGCGTTGGAGCGTATCTTCATAGCTAGTAGGTGACTTGGTTTAGAACCATGAAAGTAATAATGTTGTCTTGTGCTACGTATTTGAAATTCAGATTGTTGTCTTAAAATGGAGTTAATCTCCTTTTTTAACACATAATTTGAGTCTCCAATCGAACCGAGTAGTTGTGTTGTAAAGAGGAGAACAACGAGGAGTAAAGCGTTTCCAGCTCTACCAATTTGGAACAACGATTCTTGCGTAGGTTGGAGGCAAAGACCGTAGTGTAATCCTTAATAAAACCCTTTACAGACATCCATAACATTCTGGGATCCTGTACTGAATTCGCATTACTCCGCAGGAATTTAATAAGTTCAACTTTGAATTGTATTATGTATTCATTGTTTTTCAGCAGTATCGAGTTAAATCGCCATCTTGGGGCTCGGGATGACAGTATACCAAATGAACCTTTCAGGAGTAAATAGCTGTGATCTGATATTGTGCATTAAGCACCATTTCCACGTCATAGCTATCAAATAGTCTAGGGCAGGGGTTCTCAACCTTTCTGCTGCCAAGGCACCCCTGTGTCCAATAAAATATTCCAGGGCACCCCTACATACGATAAAGACTTTTCCGGTCCTGTCTTTTTTGCTACAATGATGACAAAAGTGCTTGCTTTCAAAATAACGTTTATTTAACCCATTGAAACCGGGAAACACATTTGTGTGTATATGCAGGCTATATAAATGCATTATTAGCAGGCGTTTCAGGTCTAAATGTATAAATAAATATAGCAATAGTGTGACCATTTCTCAAACAGAAAATCATGTATTTTTTTTAAATACAGAAAAGGATCACACAACATGATACCAGTCTGGTTTAGCATGAGAACACAACATTGCAGCTGCACTGTTTGACTGGGGCAATCTCAGCGGTCGAATTGGTACTGGAAGGTACTGAATTGGTATTGGTAACTGTAACCTGTTTCGATGGACGAGTTAAAAACGTGTCCATTTTGTGTGCGGTTCACGTTGGAAATATTATTCTAGTGAGGTGACGATTGATTATGACATCACATCCCTGCAGAGTGCCTTTTACTGTTTATCTGTTAAATACAGTTTTCATTCATTCACATTTTGTATCATAATAATAATAACACAGCGGCTGATACACTCACTTGTAAGCTGTGTGGTCCGGTCTTGAACTTTCCATAACGTGTCTCGATAAATCCATTTGATTAGATCCAGCACTGAATGCATTTTATTATTATCACAACGACGATTGCGATAGCCACTTTGCATTTCCTTGATAGCGGACATAGGACTGCTCTGGAAATGCGTTGGAAAATCTGTTGGTAAAAGTAATGACGCCTGCCGCGGACGTTAAGTTGGTGAAGTTTCTATAATAACTTTACGAAACGAAACGTGTGATCGATCCTAAGTTGTACCATATTCAAGCGTCCAGCAGATGGACCCAGACGCTCATTTTTGGACTTGATTTACAGACCAGACAATGAAATCCATCTCTTTCTCTCTTTTTATTTTTTCTTCCTTTTTTCTTTCTTTTTTTTTTGTTCCCATCTACTAAGTTTTATAACGTGGGACTATTCGTGAACACAAAAGGACACTGAACATTGAAATGCCTTCTCTGTTAATGTTAATATTACCATGAAATGCCTTCTCTGTTAATATTGCTATACATCTGTATGTTATGTATAGACTATAGATTTAGATTAAAAAAAGGTAAAAAAAAATTGATTAAAAAAAAAGAGGAGAGGGGGGAGGTCCTTTTACTACCCCCTCCTCTCTCTCTGTTTCCCTACCTTTCTTTCTGAAGGTGTTTTATTTTATTTGTATTTTTATTTTTATAGCTCCATGTATTATGGCAACTGGGGTTATTTGTTAATATAAAATACCACAGTAGTGACAAAATATATTTTCGGGTACCTTGACAAAGCATGGTACTGTAGGTTGCCTGCACTGCAATAGGGATATACCCTTTTTCTTTTATATTATTGTTGTTTGCTTAGCTAAAGGTTTGTTTAGGTTAGCCTGGTAGGACCAGGGTTCCATTGAGGTCTAGAGAGAAGCTACAAAAGCTTGGGTTTTTTTTGGTTGTCCTAGAGATGACATGGGCGGATATTGGGGAGGGGGGGTCAATGTGTTGTTATCTATGTTCTGTTTTTTTTTTGTCTCTGTTTCACATCTTCTCTTGCTCTGAGGTCACACAACTGTTTTTTTTTCATACATTTTACCTGTGCAAATGTGTATACAGGGTTTTTCATATTTTCTCCAGTGATTCAGGATGGTGACACCCTCCACTACAACCTCGAAAGTTAAGGGTTGCCAAGTCAACCTTATCAGTTGGAATGTCAAAGGACTGAACCGTCCACTCAAGTGTACTAAGGTATTGTCTCATCTTTTGCACCTTAAGGTGAATATAGCTTTTCTTCAAGAAACGCATCTGAGAAATGCATCCCACTTGAGAATTAAGAGAAATTGGGTTGGTCAATTGTTCCATTCAACATTTAACAATACAGCACGGGGTGCTGCGATTCTCATTCATAAATCTACCCCATTTATTGTCTCAAGTGTAAACACTGATCCACAGGGTCGCTATGTGGTAGTGGTGGGCTCATTATATAATACCCCTCTAATTTTGGCAAATGTATACGCCCCTAATTGGGATGATAGTTCATTCTTCAAAAAATTCCTTTACTCCTTGCCCAATGTAGATACGCATCAGATGATCCTTGGGGGAGATATGAATACCACAATGGACCCGGTGTTAGATAGATCTTCAATAAGATCCCGTGTTATATCAAAATCCTCTGTGGTCCTAAAATCCTACTTGGAGTTATATGGTGCTGTTGATGCTTGGCGATCTCTCTATCCATTAGCTAGACAATATTCTTTCTTCTCTCCTGTCCACCAAACGTATTCACGGATTGATTATTTTTTTGTTGATCAAAAACTGTTTCCTAATGTTAAGACCTGCACATATAATAGCATAGTAATTTCGCATCACAGTCCCCTTACTTTAGAGCTCAACTTTCCAAACCAGCACTCGGCTTACACGTGGCGCCTTACTCCTCTACTACTGTCAGATAACGGTTTTGTCCAACATATTTCTGAGCAAATTGACATTTTCCTTGAAACAAATATGACTGCTGATGTAACATTCGGCACTATTTGGGAGAGCTTAAATGCATTTCTACGGGGCCATATAATTTCGTATTGTTCGTTTATCAGAAAGCAGAAAGAAAAGCGCTTAACTGAACTAGCAGATCTCATTAAGAAGCTGGATCAGCAGCACTCAATGGCACCGTCGCCAGACCTTTATAAACAAAGACTAAACTTACAAACGGAATTCAATCTACTCTCCACTAAGCAGACGGAACAGCTGATGCATAGATCCAGACAGTCATGGTATGAGCATGGGGACAAACCATCCAAGATTTTAGCTCACCAAATTTGTAAATCGGAGGCTTTGCACATGATCCCTGAAATTGAAACCCAATCTGGACACCCCTCTAAGGACCCTAAAGTAATAAATGAGAGTTTCCAACATTTCTATTCGAAACTTTATAATTCGGACTCCTGAAAAAAACCCTGAAGTGTTTGATGCATTTTGTGAGGGCCTGGTGTTTCCAACTTTGGGGGACGATGACAGAAGTTAACTTGATCAGCATAGCACCTTAAAAGAAATTAAATTGGCGTTCAAATCAATGCAGTCTGGTAAATCACCCGGTCCAGATGGCTTTCCGGCGGAATTTTTTAAGGTATTTACTGACAAATTGTCTCCGCTCTTGCTGGACATGTACTCGGAATCCTTCGACTCAGGATGCCTGCCTCCTACTCTCCAGCAAGCGACAATTTCACTTCTGTTCAAATCAAACAAGGACCCATTGCAATGTTCGTCGTATCGCCCAATATCACTTTTGAATGTCGACTGTAAAATACTATCTAAAACTCTAGCTCTCAGATTAGAACATGTGTTACTGTACCTTCTATGATATCCCCGGATCAGACAGGATTTGTAAAGGGCAGACAGGGCTTCTTTAATTTGCGTAGGCTATTTAATTTTTTATATACCCCTTCACCCTCGACACCTGAGCTCTGTCATTAGATGCCGAAAAGGCGTTCGATAGGGTGGAGTGGGACTATTTGCTTTTTACTCTTGGAAAATTCGGTCTAGGTGAAAGGTACATTTCGTGGGTAAGGCTCTTGTATAACTCGCCCATGGCCCGTGTCAAGACAAACAATGTATGTTCCCCTTATTTCCCACTGAATCGTGGAACCAGACAAGGATGCCCATTATCCCCTCTCCTGTTTGCAATTTCTATAGAACCTTTAGCTATGAAGTTGCGAGCGGAAGACAGGATCAGGGGAATCCATAGGGCTGGCCTAGAACACAAATTATCCCTCTATGCTGACGACCTGTTACTTTATGTGTCTGACCCCTTGGAATCGCTTCCCCATGCTCTTACCATTTTTTGAGATTTCGGCTGTATCTCTGGATATAAATTGAACATGCATAAAAGCGAGTTGTTAGCCGTTAACAGTGAAGCTGAGGAGATCTCATTTGAGGCATTTCAATTTAAGGTAGCGGATCATCTGACTTATCTAGGCATCAAGGTCACTCGCTTACATAAAAATCTATACGAGAAAAATTTCACACCACTCCTGGAGCGTACTAAATCAGATCTTCAAAGATAGGATAGGCTTCCCTTATCACTAATTGGTCGTGTTAACGTTGTTAAAATGAATGTCCTGCCCAAATTTTTATATATCTTTCAGTGCGTCCCAATTTATTTACAGAGACAATTATTTAACACACTAGATAAACAGATTTCGGCATTCATTTGGAATGGCAAACTTCCAAGGATTAGAAAGCCATTTTTACAAGAGGCGAAACGGTCAGGGGGGCTGGCCTTGCCAAATTTTCAATTTTATTATTGGGCAGCAAACACACGCAATATTCTTTACTGGATGGGGGATCGGTCGACTGAGACTCCAGCGTGGTTGCATATTGAGTCCTCCCACTGTGGAAAAACCTCATTGCAAGCTTTGATTAGCTCAGCTCTTCCGTTAAAATTGGATGCATACCGACATAACCCGATAGTGCATCACTCTCTTAGAATCTGGATACAATGTAGGAAAAGGTTCGGTCTACAATCAATGTCGTCTCGGGCACCAATCCCTTGCAATCATATGTTCCCACCGTCCCTATTGGACTCTGCTTTTAAGATCTGGAGCAATAAGGGTATATCTAGTTTTAAAGATCTGTATATTGACAATGTTTTTGCCTCATTTACTCAGCTGACTCAAAAGCACGACATCCCCCGGACTCATTTCTTCCGCTATATGCAAATTCGTGACTTTGTACGCAACAGATATCCTAAATTTCCCAACATGCCTGAAAAAATTACGTTAGATGAATTTCTAGATGTTAATGTATATAGAAGGGGAGCGATTGGAGTATTGTATGATATATTGTCGACCCTACATTCCCCCTCTCTCACTATTATCAAATCACATTGGGAGGATGATCTGTCTGTAGAATTTTCGGATGAACAATGGCAATCTATTCTCCGGAATGTTCACTCTTCCTCAATATGTGCCAGACATGGGCTCATACAGTTTAAGGTGCTACACCGTCTACATTTCTCAAAGGAGAAGTTGACTAAGTTTTATCCAGGGACAGATCCTTTGTGCAATAGGTGCAAGACGATGACGGGTTCTCTCGTTCATACATTCTGGACGTGTCCAAATTTATATAACTATTGGACATCTATATTTGATACTTTTTCTGCAATATTTGGAACCAAAATTGACCCTTCACCTATAATCGCAATCTTTGGAGTGGCACCAGAGGATATACCTATTCACATAAAACACTAGAAAATCATTGCTTTTTCTACCCTAATTGCTAGGCGTTTAATACTTATGATGTGGAAGCAGGAGGCCTCTCCCACACATGTCCAATGGACCAGAGATGTAATGGGGTTCCTGCACTTGGAAAAGATGAGATGCACCTTAGGAGGCTCTACGGATAGATTCTATAAGACATGGCAACCTTTTTTGACGTATATGGAGAATGAAAGGTTGGGTACACTTCCATAGTTGACTCTATGAGACTATGTTGGGACCTCGGAGCAAGTTGAAGATGTGAATGTGTTTTTGTTTTTGTTTTGTTATGTTTGCATTTTACTTATTTCTGTTAGTTTAGTGTTTGCCTAATGTGAGTCTGAGTTGAATCTGGGAGGGGAGGGGAGGGGGGTGGGCTGGTGGGAGGGAACTGGTGGGAGGGAGTGGGGGTGGGGGGGGGGGGAAAGAACCAAAATGGATGATTCTATATTTTGACACTGACCATATCCTGTATGTATCCATGCTGGTTGAAAATGAAAATAGAATTATCAAAAAAAAAAAATCTCTATTAGTTTAGCAAGAGACTCTATATCGGATGAGGTGGCGGGGACGCGTGAATATTAAAGGCAACCAACTTGTGTTCGGCTTTTCTCTGATTGGCCGCGACCCCCCGCCCCCACGCGCAGGCAAGCGGCAGCCGTCCCACGTCCCAAATGAAATCCAAGGAGCAAGCGGCAGCGCGGGCAACCAACTTGTGTACCAACCAACTTGTGTTCAGCTGCTGTACCAACCAACTTGTGTTCAGCTGCGGTAGCAGTGGAGCGCTGCTGACTGATTATTATGTTTCGCGTTTTTAACAACCAACTACCAGATTCACTCGTCACTGTACATCAATTTTTTAGATGAATGATTGTGGATATAATATAGAAAACACATCATTATGATATTGTCAGATGGCGCAAAATACAATGGTGAGTGAGAAATATATCTCCATTGATAAAACCCAGTGCCGCTGGCGCTTCAGCAGCCTCCACGGGCGAAATAACATATAACGTTACAGTACAGTTCCACAATGATGTACAGTGACACCCAGCAGAGTTTCTAGTTACAGTAGTGACGCGTGAATTGATAGTCCTAACAGTGTTTATTATTAAGAGTCAGATAGTCCGCACAGTGTTTATAGTCCTAACAGTGTTTATTAGTAAGAGTCATAATTAACGTCATAAACCACATATCCGTTGTAGAAGCCCTTCAATGACAGCGCTCTCATATTTTGCGAATGCATAAACTATATCTTAAATTATGTGTCTAATATGGCTGTCGCTTATCAATGACTTCGCGACAGCCATATTAGACACTCACTGTACATCAGTGTGGAACTGTACGCTGTAACGTTATATGTTATTTCGCCTGTGGAGGCTGCTGAAGCGCCAGCGGGGCGACACAGTGGTTTCTCCCCGGCTTCCGTGCGCCGCCCGCGGCTTGACTCCAGCTCCAGCAGCAGCAGCGGCCGTGCTCCGTTGTAGGAAGCCCTTCAATGACAGCGCTCTCATATTTTGCGAATGCATAAACTATATCTTAAATTATGGCTATGTGTCTAATATGGCTGTCGCTTATCAATGACTTCACGACAGCCATATTAGACACATCGCCATAATTTAAGATATAGTTTATGCATTCGCAAATATGAGAGCTCTGTCATTGAAGTGGGTGGTGGCAGCGTTACTAACAGTAGCGATTTTTATTGTTTTGTCATGACCAAACATAATCCCAACATAGATAGGAGGTGTACTGTATGTCAAATGTCGGTCATGTGGTGGAAGAGTTTAGTACAGTCACACAACAGAACACCAGTGTTTCTAGTAGATATGTTTATTAATTAGAGCTGGGCCGTTAACGGCGTTAACGTGCTGCGTTAACGCTATACTAGTATCGCGCAATAATATAATTAACGCATTAATCTAAAAAAAAAAAAAAAAAAAAAAAAATGTACCTTTATTTACCCAGGGTAGGTTCGCTGAGCACAGATGCTCTTTTTCAGGAACGCCCTGCTTCACATTCACACAGTTCCATTCACACCTGGGAGCTGCCCAGTACAACCACAGTTGACACCATTGGCCACTGAGCAACTCCACTGGAGCAGTTGATTCAAGCCATGTCACATAGTTCAAGTTTGAAATGATTCTTTCTGTTTTGCTCCTGAGAGTGCTAGATACTGTACTGTACTGGTAATATTATTTATTTGTGTTAACTTCTGAATAAAACAACTTATTAAACACAAGTACATTTTATTGAACATTATTTTGATATTTCATTACCAATTATCATAGCAAAACAGCTTTTTCAAACAGTCTGTAATGCATTTTGGAAACGGGAGATGGGCTCATGGTGTAATGGGCCACCTGGCCTGAGAAACATAAGGAGGAAAGAAAAAGTAAGGACTTACTTCTGGTCATTATTTGGGTAGAACACACATATTTTGAATGCCTTCGGCAGTTTTTTTTTTTTTTTTTTTTAGCCATTTATTAGATTAGATTAATCTAGATTAAATCCAGGATTGCAGATAGATTAATCTAGATTAAAATAATTAATCTATGCCCACCTCTATTATTAATATAAATAAACACCTCTGTCTGAACTGGTTCGACCAGCGCGTTGGTTCGACCAGCGCTTCTGCCGCGTCTCTCAGCGGAAAAGGGCGTGTGCTAGGGCGGTCACGTGGCCGTGTGGCCAATCAGAGAAACGCTGAACGAAAAGCTGAACACAAGTTGGTTGCCTTTAATATTCACGCGGCGGGGACGCTGGAAGAAGTGGCAATTTCAGCTGTTTTTCTTTCGATCTCTCCAGCCAAATCCCGAACGGAGCCCGTATCCACAGGCAAATCCTCTGTAGCTAGTTTGGCTGTTGCGCGTGTATCTTTCTTTAGTCCCATCTTGATTCTTTCAGTCGATATAGTTAGTTGAAGATCTAGTTTATATATACGTCGAGGTTTAAACACATTGGTGTTGTAAAAAGTGGTTTTTGAAGCAAAAAAAAAAAAAAAAACGGGCGAGAGCTATAACCAATGTGACCGTTACATGCTGTTGCTAAACCAGAAGTCACACACACACAAACTTGACTGCGTGTGTGTCGGGGACGCATCTCTCCTCTCTCTCTCTCTCCCTCGTCGGAGCATTACACACAAACTTGACTGCGTGTGTGTCGGGACGCATCTCTCCTCTCTCTCCCTCTCTCTCCCTCCCTCTCTCTCCCTCTCTCTCTCTCTCTCTCTCTCTCTCTCTCTCTCTCTCTCTCTCTCTCTCACTCTCTCTCTCTCTCTCTCTCTCTCTCTCTCTCTCTCTCTCTCTCTCTCTCTCTCTCTCTCTCTCGTATGTATCACGCTGTGTGGGTGACTGTCACTGAAAGCGCTTATGGGCGGAGACCATCAAATAACACGCTGAAATCCTGAGGCTGGAAAATTATGCTTTTGAGTACTCCATTCGAAATATAAAACAATGGTTTTTATTTTTTTTAAATAAACCATACAGATGTGTTCAATAGACTCACAGGAATTGTGTAAAGTTGCCCAAATAGTGCAAGGAATAGCAATGCATGTCCCCTATAAACAAATTTGTCCTCAGCAAAAGGCTTTCTGTTAGCTTCGCCACTTCATAATTAGCTCTGGTAGTGTTTAGTGATTAGCATCGCTACTTCATAACTAGCCCTGGTAGTGTTTAGTGATTAACATCGCTACTTCATAACTAGCCCTGGTAGTATTTAGTGATTAGCATCGCCACTTCATAACTAGCCAGTAATGTTTTCCTTTGACTCCTTCGCCCATGTAAAAAGCTGCTGCTGGGAGGCTAGGCTAGGCTAGGCTAGGCTAGGCTAGGCTAGGCTAGGCTAGGCTAGGCTAGGCTAGGCTAGGCTAGGCTAGGCTAGGCTAGGCTAGGCTAGGCTAGGCTAGGCTAGGCTAGGCTAGGCTAGGCTAGGCTAGGCTAGGCTAGGCTAGGCTAGGCTAGGCTAGGTTAGGTTAGGTTAGGTTAGGCTAAGCTAAACTAAACTAAGATAAGCTAAGCTAAGCTAAGCTAAACTAGGCTAAGCTAGGGTGACCAAACGTCCTATTTTGCCCGGACATGTCCTCTTTTCACGCCCTGTCCGGGCCGTCCGGGGGGGGGTTTATAAATTCATGAAAATGTCCGGGTTTCACGGGCCGTTTGCATGTACTTAAATTGACTGGCGCATTGCACAGAATACTACGGTACTCTGTTGCGTGTGTGATGTAATCCCTGAGAAGCTTTGAAGGCGGCTCTACAACTACGCTCACACACAAACAGGAAGGGGACAGAGTCACAGAGCGGAGCGCAGCTCACATTCACAATGCCAAAGCGCAAATGTACTTTTACAGATGAACTGCAGAAGAAATTCCAAATGTACCAACCCGGTCGGAACAAATGGGAGGTGGAGTGCACCGTGTGCAAAGCTTGCACATATGTATGTCCACTGCAGAGGGTGCGTTGCGTTTGTATTTCATACTGTGAAACATCACAATAGCTACCGATCTATGGATTTCACAAGTGCCTTGCTAAAAAAGGCATTTCCAGACTCTGACACTGCCAAAAAGTTCAGTAGTGCGCGCACTAAAACCGAAGCCATTGTCAATAGCGTCCCACTCGATTGATGTCGCACATGAAGCACTCAAATCCAGTACTGTGGTGTTTCCAGTGTTGGGAAAGTTCACTTTCTAAATGAATTAGTTCAGTTCACAGTTCACACTTTTGAACTAAAGTTCATGGTTTTTGAATTTTTTTTTATATCAATTTTTCACGTACAGTTACTTACATTACAAAAACACACATTGGGACAAGGGGGGGGGGGGGGGGTCCTCCAGTTCATCTCTATGCCATCATCCACACCATAAGCAAGCAAAAACAAAACAAAAAGAAAAACAAGCAAAAAGGAAAGCAAACCAAGACAGGCACTGTACAGTATTGCACTTGCCTCGAGCCCATTCACATATTTATTTTTTCCTATCCTAGGTCTGTCCATACAATGGGGCACTAGGCCTTTAGAAGGATCAGAGAAATTTCTGCAGGAAAATAGTCTAATAGTGACACCTCCTGCATTGCACAGTTGCCTCTATGCATTGCACAGTGTCTTTCATGGGGTAACACACCGAAGATCTCTCTATACCACATTTGTAAAAATGGAGGCTTATCCTTAATCCAGTTTATCAGAATGCATTTCCGGGCTGAAAGTAGAAGTTTATCAAATAGTTTGAATTGTAAAGGGTGTCACCCCTCCTACCCAACACCCCCCCCCCCCCCCCAACCACCCAACCACCTCCAATGTACAGTCCCCCCCCACCCCACCTACCCAACCTCCTCCAATGTACAGTTTCTACGTCAAATGTATATACTCTCTTTTCTGGACTCTTTTTGTATCACAAACAGTACTGTATTTGCAAATCTGGTATGTCATAAATGTATAGATGTAGCAGTACTGTCTATCTGTATGTCATGTATGTCATGTTATGATGAATTGAAAATGGGGGACCCTGATGTAAACAAGACGAAAGTCTTTCTCTGGTCTGCATCCCCTTAAAGGAAAACTCCAACATTTTGGGAAATTAGCTTATTTAACATCTTCCCTGGAGTTAGACAAGAAGATACATACCTTTTTTGTCTCTGTGCGTGCATTTAGCTTTGGGAACAGTCGCTCCGTTAGCGTAGCTTAGCTTCATCACTGGAAGTGGGGGAGATCCGGAGCTTCATCACTGGAAGAGGGGGAGATCCGGAGCCTGACGTTCCCTTGGCTTACACTGTATACAGTCACGAAATACACTCCAAATACAACTCCAAAGCGTTCATGTAAACATGTTGTGACCTGTGTATTCACCACGTGGAGAAATAAAAAATAATTGAATTAGACAATTACGTTTTTATAAGCAAATATACTATATTTTTTGCCTAACCACTCCTCTCTGAGCGCAGCCAGTGATTTCAACGTGTGGTCGTGATTGTTGACATTCTCATTCATTCAAAGGATCCGAACCGATTGAAGTTTATGGATACCATGACTTAAAATCCTCTTACCTTGACAAAAGGTATGTATCCGTCTTGTTTACATCAGGGTCCCCCATTTTCAATTCATCATATATGACTGAGCTGTACTGTACTGTACCCATTCTGCAATCTGTTAATAAAGTGTTCAATCAATCAATCAATCACTTGGCCCCAGAACCTGGATAAACACTTAGATTCCCCAAAGTAGTGATAGACTGTAGGTACCCAGGTCTGTTTGACATTTCGAACATAAAGGAGATATTGAACGGCCCATTTTGTTAGTTCTTTTTTCAATACGTTGCTGCGAGCTATTATTTGTAAAAATTATTGAACCACAGACAGCAATCGGAATACTGGCATTTTCATAACGCTTTGCTGCCGCCCATTCAGTCCACACTAGTAGCTGCAGCTTTCATCTCTACAGTATATTTTCAAAAACATGGGGAAAAACTTTGCTTGAATTGTCTTTATTATGAAAACTAAAACAGGACGTTTGCATATTCTCAATGTTGCTATCGTGCTGTCGACGACTCAACGTCGATGTGCGGACTTGCTTCTTCAAACCGGGTGGACAAAGTTTACAGAAAAACGTTAGATTGTTTCCGTCTGAGTCAGTACTGACTTTAACGTTAAACTCTTTTAAATGCTCAAACGCCGACGTCTAGAGGTAGAGTCTGACTCTGAGCGAGTGCTGCTGCAGCTCTCGGCTTCGTCCATGATACTGCTCGCCGATTCAGCTGGTCCACTGCTTGTTGTGAGGAGTCTGATGACGTAGCCAGGGGTGACAGGCGCGTTGCCAGATCGGGTGGTTTTTCCGCATACATTTGAAGCCTGTTTACTGTTTTAACTGGGTTTTCGGCTGAAATGTATATGAAATCTGGCACATCTTTGAACACCGTTATAATAGAGTGCTGAGAATGAACGCACATTTGAAGGCCGTTATACAGCGCTGAGAATGAACGCGTTCTCAATTGCGTTCATTTAGCGGATATACAGTACGTTCAGTTCACGTTCGCCCAAAATACAAACGCGTGCATGAACGATCGTTCATTGAACGCGTTCGGGTACATCACTGGGTGTTTCTACCACGGAGCAGTGAAAATATTCCCAATCATAAATCCAGTACTTTGACTGGAAGAGGGGTGGCATGAAAACAAAATTAACCGAGGTTAAAGACACACCAAATGGGACAGCAGAAACAATTGCACAATATCTCATTGAAACATTGGCAAAAAACCATTTGTCTGAAAAATGCATTGCATTTACTGGCGAGTCGCGACAATTGCAACACACACTTTGGAGGAATCCGACGTGATGAAGGGCGGAGCATCATTAACACCACGGTAACTCCCCTACATGTATCTGACCATTCCTTCATATCCTTCTCACTAACTCTCATGCTTAACTGAAAGGTCTTCACCCCAACTCAAACCGTCTCACTCAGACGCAACCTGCCCTCCCTATCCCCCTCCACCCTCTCCTCTGACATAATATCCGCTCTACCTTTGAGTGACACCTTCTCTGCTCTCCCCAGAGAGATGGCAACCTCCACCCTCCTCTCAGCCCTTGCAACCTCCTTCAACAAGCTCTGTCCCCTCGTTGAGAAACCTGCCCGCCGTTCCCCACCCAGTCCATGGCTGACGGATGCAGTGAGAGAACAAAGACAGGTCCTGAGAGCGGCTGAGAGGAAGTATAGAAAGTCACGCCTCACTGCTGACATCGACACATATCACAACCTCTTGTTAACATTCTCCAAAACCATTACTAATGCCAAAGCTTCTTTCTTTCACCATAGGATCGAGGCCTCTGCCAAGAATCTTCGCAAACTGCATGCTACCATGTCCTCCCTCCTCACTCCACCCCCACCCCCTCCTCCCTCATCTTTTTCTGCCGAAGACTTTGCGATCTTCTTTTGAGGAAAAAGTGGAGAACATCCGCAGCTCCTTCTCCCAACCCCCACTCATTCCAAACACTGAATCGAGAACCTCATCCTTCACTCTGTCATCTTTCTCTCCCATTACAGAAGTCGAGACCCTGACACTGGTAACGTCGAACCGTCTGACTATATGCCAGCTGGACCAGCTACCCTCCCCACTCCTCCAGACCATAGCACCGGACATCCTCCCATTCCTAACTGCAACCATCAACTCCTCACTCAACTCGGGGGTGGTCCCCACCTCCCTAAAACAATCCAGAGTCACGCCCCTCATAAAAAAACCAACCCTGAACCCCACCGTCATAGGCAACTATCGTCCTGTCTCTCTTCTCTCCTTCCTTTCTAAAACACTTGAACGTGCTGTATCCAACCAACTTACTGCTTATCTCTTACAGAATGACCTCCTAGACCCTAATCAGTCTGGTCTCCGGACTGGCCACTCCACAGAAACGGCCCTCATTGCAGTCACAGAGGCACTTCACTTAGCAAAAGCGAAAGGCCTCTCCTCTGTCCTGATTCTCCTAGATCTATCTGCAGCCTTCGACACAGTCAACCATCAGATCCTCCTCGCGGCCCTCGCAGGAATGGGAGTGGCTGGATCTGCGCTGACATGGCTGACATCATACCTCAATGACCGCTCCTACCAAGTGTCATGGAGAGGGACTCTGTCGGCCACCCGCCCCCTGCGGACGGGTGTCCCCCAGGGCTCGGTCCTAGGACCCCTTCTCTTCTCCCTCTACACTAAATCACTGGGTAACATTATCACGTCTCATGGCTTCTCATATCATTGTTATGCTGATGATACTCAACTCTTCCTCTCCTTCCCTCCCTCAGATATCCACGTCTCTGAGCGGATCTCGGCCTGTCTGTCCGACATCTCCGCCTGGATGACGACCAACCACCTCAAACTGAACCTAAGCAAAACAGAATTGCTCCACCTGCCGGCCAAATCCTCCCCCCTGACCGACCTCTCCATCACAGTCGAGAATGCAGCTGTGACTGCGTCCCCGACCGCCAAGAACCTTGGTGTTGTCCTCGACGACCAGTTGAACTTCTCTGCTTACATCGCAGCGACAACCAGAACCTGCAGATTACTCCTGAGCAACGTCAGAAGGATCCGCCCCTTCCTGACAAAATAAGCCACCCAACTCCTCGTCCAATCAACAGTCATCTCCCGCCTCGACTACTGCAACGCACTGCTAGCTGGCCTCCCGGCCACTGCCACCAAGCCTCTTCAACTCATTCAAAACGCAGCGGCCCGCCTGATCTCAAACCTACCGAAGTCGGCCCATGTCACCCCACTTCTTAGGGACCTGCACTGGCTCCCCATTGCTGCACGTATCCGCTTCAAGGCCCTCGACCTAGCATACCGTGCGGCAAAGGGAACCGCTCCCGCCTACCTCCGGTCAATGGTCTCTAACTACACACCCTCAAGACCCCTACGCTCTGCATCTTCTGGCCGCCTCAGACCTACTCCTATCCAAGCTCCGGGAGGGTCATCAAAGAGAAGCCGCCTATTCTCAGTCCTTGCCCCACAATGGTGGAATGAACTACCCACCCCAGTTAGGACAGACGAATCCCGTCCAATCTTTCGCCGTTGACTAAAGACGCACTTCTTCAACCATTATCTGAAATAATGAGAAAAAATAATATATAATAATCTAACCCTAACTAACCTTACTGTCATGCACTTGTCCTAATAAACTAACCTACACTGTAACACGCAACACTTTGATGAACATTGTTACTCAGCTGATAGAGTTGTACCCTTCCTGATGACCTGTCGTACAGAACTTGTAAGTCGCTTTGGATAAAAGCGTCAGCTAAACAGTGTTAATTTTGTTGACTAAATTGATGACGAAAGATGTTCGTCAACGAAGGTTTTTTTCATGACGACAACGAGACGTGACGTCACGTTATTGAAGACCACGTGACGCCAACGCGACTAAATAGTTAATTATATATCGTTGACTCCAACTGAGGACACGAAAATGTAATTTACAAAAACCATGACGAAATTACTCTTCATGTATGTTGATATTGTTGACTAAAACAAGACGAGACAAAATAATTATAACTTTTCGAATTATTATTTCAGTATTTCCGTTTCCGGCTGTGACGTGAGTCTCTGCAGCACTGCCTGCAGGTGACCAGGCGCGTGGGGCTTTCATTCTTTCCTGACACAGCACAAGCACGGAGGTAGAAAGACCAGTAGGTGGCATTACTGCATTATCAAATAGCTGCTCAGCTGAGTGACGCCCCCCGCCTCAGGCCCTCACTCAGTCAGACTATGGCGACCGCGAACGCGAACCAACAGCAACAGGGTCTCAACAATGATCAATTATCCCGTGGGCTTGGAAGAAAACGAAGACCAGACACGAGGAGAGGCCGCTCGCTCAGGCCGGGGAGAAATGTGGTCATCGGATGAAGGGGAAAAAAAACCACTAATCTCAAACGCCATCTGAAGACATTCCACAAGGAAATCCAGGTAAATGCAGGTAAAAATGCATTAGCACCATATGACTGAGTGAATTTGTGGTGGATTAGCCCGTCTGTTGTAACTTGCTTGCTAGCTACTAGCTAGCCCCCTGATGCTAACGCTAGCCAGTAGCCACGTGACGGCTCACAGGGCCCGGGGTTGGCTCACAAAGTATAAGTACGCTTAAACCTAGCTAACGTACATCCTGTGACTAAATGTAAAAATGCTTTTAGCATCATATGAGTGAATTTGTATGGACTAGTATATATCATGGAGCCATTTGTGGTGGATTAGTCCGTCTGTTGTAACTTGCTAGCTAGTAGATGTAGCCTACTAGTGCCCACGTGACACCTAGCTAACGTACTGTGACTGTACTTTATTAATTCGTATCTTTGTGACTGAGGTTACTGTTATAATTTACATTACATTGAAAAGATACGAAGCTATATTTTTTAAAGGTGCATTTTTTTATACAGAAAGAGGTATTATTTAGAACATGAATTCATATTTAAGGCTTGAAAGAAAAGAGCTATTTTGTATTGCTGTGGATTGCAGTGTGTTGCTGTGTATTACAGTGTATTGCAGTGTGTTGCTGTGTATTACAGTGTATTGCTGTGTATTACAGTGTATTGCAGTGTGTTGCTGTGTATTACAGTGTATTGCAGTGTGTTGCTGTGTATTGCAGTGTGTTGGTGTATATTGCAGTGTGTTGCTGTGTATTACAGTGTATTGCAGTGTGTTGCTGTGTATTGCAGTGTGTTGTGTTGCTGTGTATTGCTGTGTATTTCAGTGTGTTGCTGTGTATTGCTGTGTATTGCAGTGTGTTGCTGTGTATTGCTGTGGAATGGTCGACAGTGCACCCTTCCTGTGTATTACTTGTGCCGCCGACTCAGATTCCCCTAGGTTAAAAAATAAATACGCAATTTAAATCAGAATATGTTCCATGTTGACTATTTCTGACTTCTGACAAGTTTTTTTCCATTAACAAAAAATAGACAAAAATGTCATCCGTTTTCATCGACTAAATCTAGACGAAAACAAAAAAGACAAAATTGAGACAAAAACTGACTAAGACTAAAATGCTCAGACATTTAGTTGACTAAAACTGACTAAACGAAAAATAAATGAAAATGACTAAATATGATAAACGAAAAAGCAGCACTTCACACATGACTAAGACTAAAACTAAAATGAAAATAGCTGCCAAAATGAACACTGCAGCTAAATGACTAAATGTAAATGTAAATGTAATGGAAGGGGGAATGTGTTTGCAAATTTGAAGAGGTTGCTGCAGAACAACACTCTGATCGGTGTGTGTTGCCCAGCACACATATTGTATAATTGTGTTCATCATGGGGCAGACACAATAGATGTTGACCTTGAGAATATCATGTTCAAAATCTACCAGTACTTCCACATTTACACTGTGCGCACTGAGAGCCTGAAGGAGTACTGTGATTTAGTTGACA
>NC_140166.1:170161978-170199478 GCF_963971535.1 Notolepis coatsorum | reverse complement strand
GTTTTCGACAAACAACAAGACAGAGAGATGACATGTTCCGCCTTTAGACGCAAAGACAGATGAATGATGTCACTGTAATGAAAATACACTTTTGCCACGCTTTCATTCTTCTGCGATGGAGACGTGGATGAATTGGACGAACGGACCGCATCTCCAAGGGCAGGGTTGATGAAATGCTATTCCTGACCGCTGTCCACCGTGTCACCTCAAGTACGATTAACCGCTGGAAAGCAATTGTTTTTACCCCTGAAGTCTTGACTGCAGGACATGCCATGATGTGTCCATTCTCAAATGAAACTTTCAAGGTCCCAAAGTAATTTATTTGTGTCGTAAAGATGGCAGGCGTGCAGCAGAATAGAATTCTGAAGAAACAACAATAAATCCACTGTGGCCGTTGAGAATCACAATCACTTTTTTTAGAGCGTCTTACAGGCACGTGTTGTTTGTTTGTGAAGTGGAATAATATCCAGGACGCGGGACTCTATTCAGGGTCTTAAAATGCGGAACTAATCTCCTCAGAATGGGCTACTACTTGGCTCCATTGTTTTTGGATCAGTCTTACCCCAGGTATTAGAAATACTAATGAGCGTGTCCACGGACAAAGTCACTGAATACGAGTGGCCGTGTCCACCTCGCTCGTGTCCACCTCACTCATAGTGTCACACGGTAAGTGGGTTCCTGATTCTCTGATACAGGCAGGGGAGGCCTCAGCGAGTGTCTTACAAAGTGTGGACCTTCAGAAGAGAAGCTTTGCCAAGAACCCTCGCATGGCCCTAGAGACCGTGGCACAGTTCTCACTGAAAACAAAGATGTTATAAGCTAGCTTAGCTATTATCGCGCATTTGCACTACATTTCCCCCGACACTACTTTCAAATCAGTGTCTATTTATTTGTGTCTTTATTTATTTATTTTGGCATATTTACCCGTTTTCTTTCCATAGGAAAATTATTCACTAAAGGGATTACTTGTGGAATAAGTAAAATAATTAGCAATGCTCATGCCTCCTTAATTTGTGTAACTTGTTTTTCTTGAATCTGGACATTACTGTTAACACAAATACAGTAGTCGGGATGAAAGGCAAACAGATTTGGATGTAGGCTAAAAAAAGAAAAACTGAATTTGGTGAAAGGCTACATTGATATTACAGGCAGAATTCAGTGAAAGATGGTATTTTAGCCAGAGAGACTCGTTGTAGCAAATTACAAGAAACGGTAACTATAAATAATGATTTCTAGAAGCTTCAGAGAAAAAGACATAAATTGAGGAAAAACCAATGAAACCATAATAGGCCCCTTTCACAGCGGCCATTTTGACACACCAATGCAGGGTAAACATGGGTGTAGTTAATCACATTAATTAGGGTTCCATTCCATTTAGTTGTGCTGGAGCCAGGGCCCTGGTATTGTGCATGCTGTCTCACTGAAATCATTCTGGCTCACCTGAACGGAATAGAACCCTAATTAATGTGATTAACTACACCTCTGTTTACCCTGCGCTGCCATGTCAAAATGGGCGCTGTGAAAAGGGCAGAGGTGGGAGCAAGTCATTGTTTTGCAAGTCCCAAGTAAGTAATGCCATTTCAAAAT
Source organism: Notolepis coatsorum (assembly GCF_963971535.1). Classification (NCBI taxonomy): domain Eukaryota; kingdom Metazoa; phylum Chordata; class Actinopteri; order Aulopiformes; family Paralepididae; genus Notolepis; species Notolepis coatsorum. The sequence continues at coordinate 170,197,891 of NC_140166.1, read as the reverse complement.
GTTACAGCCATCAGAGTGATAGTTTAAAACATTACATCACGCGCAGGAGTTGAAGGAGGAGAAGTTGCCTCCATGTGGAAGCAGCTCGGAAGTGCATCCAACTGTTCTCAGTAAGACATCCAACAAACTAAGACATCCAACTGTCTCTCAACTAAGACATCCAACAAACTAAGACATCCAACTGTCTTTCAACTAGACATCCAACAAACTAAGACATCCAACTGTCTTTCAACTAGACATCCAACAAACTAACACATTCAACTTTTCTTTAGTTTTGAACTTACTTTCTATAGAACTTCATTCTTAGATGCTTCTATAGAAAGTAGGTAAAACAAATACAAAAAAGTTTTCTTTGCCCTATATAGGGGGGGGGGGGTATTTGCCCTATAAGAGTTTTTTTTTTTTTTTTTTTACTCTACTTTCTATAGAAGCAAGGAGGTGCGCTGTTTTAAGTGAGCGTGGGTTATTGAATTGATTGATTGATTGATTGCTAATTTTATTACTGTCCGCCTTGTTTGTTTAGGCACTCTTTCGAAGTCGCTCTCTTTCGAAGTTGGTTAAGGTTAGAGTTTTGAATCAGGGCTGGTGGTCTATCGCCCTGCTCTAAAGACAAACTCTAACCTTAACCAACTTCGAAAGAGAGCCACTTCGAAAGAGTGACTAAACTTAACCAGTTGGAAACAAGGCGGACAGTAATAAAATGTGCAATCAATCAATCAATCAATCAATCAATTCGCACGATTTTTATTTTGTTCCACAATGACTCATGACCCATCAGTTACATCATCCAACATTGTTTAAGCAACTAACACATTCGCCGTTACAGAATCGTTTTTCATTTAGTCTTTATGACCCTATTGATCCATATCCTTTCGTAATGTTTACTGTCTTGCTTGTCCGCCATCTTGCTTCACTTCTAAAAACTCGCATGGCGGAGTGATAGTAATGCATTTGTGGGCGGGTCCTGGGACCAAGAGCGTGGGGTTAGTACAAATACCCACGTGTAAGTTGACTGTTTCAGCCAATCAGAATTGAGAAATTTGCATGCCGTTGTATAAAGTAGTATATTAAGTGAATAAATGCTGCATTTATATAGCGTTTTTATCCAAAGCGTTTTACAATTTTTGTTCCTCACGTCCACGCATTCACACACTGATGGCGGAGGCAACTACATGCAAGGTGCCAACCTGCACATCAGGAGCAATTAGGGGTTAAGTGTCTTGCACGCTGCCAGGGAGGAACGGGAATCGAACAGGGAACCTTCCGACTACCAAACGACCGCTCTACCTCCTGAGCCATGGTTGCCCCAGTGAAGTCACGAGTCATTGGTGTTAAAGTCGAGTTACAAGTCTTTTATGATTTTGTCGATTCTGAAGTCGTCATATTTGTGACTCGAGTCCCCACCTCTAGAAAAGAGCCTATAACAGCATGACTCAGCTGGCAAATGGAGAACCGTTTTGATTTTGACCCTGTCGCCTTGGTGCTTGAGATTCATGGAGCATATTGTAGCACTAGCATGTTGGATGACTCATCACCAAACTCTCTTACCTTAAATCATTAACAACTAGAAGGACACGCTCAGTAGACCGCAGACCTCCACCAAGGCTTCACAATCTTCCCACTTCGCCATTGCTCAGAAACGCAAATCGCTTTCAGTTACACTGATTCTAGATATGATGATTGATTATTTTTTCAAAGCATTGGTGTTTGCAAATAGGGGAACAAGTCCCACCCAATATTCAAAATAATTTCAATTCTTGTCATTTAGAATCAGGGGTGAATTCAGTGGCGTAGGCGAGGCCCCCGCACCCCCCGCGGTGCGGGGGAGCCCCGGAGTTTAGGGGGCCCCGCCCCCACTGTAAGCTATCATCTTAGATTTCGTACTAACGCAGGAACAGGGCGCAGAGGGCGGGCCCCCCCCCCCTCCCTGCTATGTTGCTAAGCACCCCATCCCGTCATGTGTGTAGAATTATTTGCTCACCTGCGATAGGGCTAGCCGGCTGATAACTAATGTTCATTGACAGGCAGGGCAGCGTTCAAAACAAAGCGACCTTGGGTCTTTTGAAAGGCGCTATATAAAATTAAGCTATTATTATTATTATTATTATTATTATTATTATTATTATTATTATTATTATTATTATTATTATTATTATTATTATTATTATTATTATTATTATTATTAACGTTTCTAGTATTGAGAGCCGACACGCGCACAGTCTAGATTTAAAAAGTGTTGGACTTTGCGCAGAAGAATGCCAGGAGACGTGCTCGTATAAAATAATAGGCCTACTACAATAGAAAGCAGCTCCTGACTGCATCCTCTATGTGTAGCCTATAGGATGTGTCACTAGATGTTAAATATAGGTACGTTAACTTAACTGTAAAAAATATATATTTTAACCGTCGCAGGCAGTGCAATTCAAGGATGTTTCCATTCCAGTTTTATAACTCTGAACTCATAACAGAAAAGTTTCCTTTTTAAGGAAAATATCGTACTTTTGCAGAATTACAACCTAAAAGTAAATCTCAGCAGAATACCCCTTTTTAATGTAGCTCATTCTGCCCCCACTTAGCATTTGCATTCATGATGTCACCGCTGTTTACTATCGCTAAAAGAGTCTATTCAACACATTATAATTACATTGGTATGATGGTGCGTTGAGGGGGCTAGGCAGCTGTCATGGTATGCCAGAGAGGTTTAACACAAATAATACGCAGATAGATTGATGTAACGCATGATTTAATTGGAGTTGAAGGCTAGAACAAATGCCCATAGCTTTTAGTCAAAGGTGAAGATTTTTCATGGGTTTGTGCGGCGTTTAAGATACAGTGCGACAGTGGCTCAAAAAGTAGAGCCGGTCGTCTAGTAATCAGAAGGTTCCTGGTTCGATTCCGGCTCCTCCCGGAAGCATGTCGGATGTGTCCTAGACCAAGACACTTAACCCCTAACTGCTCCCGATGAGCGGGTCGGCACCTTGCATGGTTGCCTCTGCCGTCTGTGTGTGAGTGAATGGGTGAATGTGAGGCATAAGTTGTAAAGCAATTTTGGATAAAAGCGGTATATAAATGCAGTCCAATTTTTGTTCCTCACATTCACACACTGATGGCGGAGGCAACTATGCAAGGTGCCAACCTGCACATCAGGAGCAATTAATAAGTTAATAAGGACACTTTGACACGCTGCCAGGGAAGAGTGAGAATCGAACAGGGAACCTTCCGATCATCTGAGCCCAGAAAGTAGAAGTGGTCAAGCTGTGCTTGATGCTGTCTACAATAATGATCTTGATGGAGCAGCCACATGGCACACAAACAATTAACAAATGACAGAATGCGTGAAGGAGTTACTTGTGAATAAGAAGATAAAATGAAGAGGACTTGGCGCAGTGTGCAAAATAAATCACAGCAGTCATTAAATGGCAGCAAGAGAGAAAAACGAGTAAGCAGCTCGTTATTTGAGCTCTTTTAGAAACATGTAGCTCATTTAGAGTGAACTGCAACACGGGAGTCAAGCCGCAGGGCTCCCCAGCTTCCTGGACTCGATCTGTACTTGAGAACTTCATTTGAATTCTTAAGACACCCAAGTAGAAAAAGAATAAAAGCAAAAAAAAAAATGCGGTCTTGCATCGATTTCTAGACCGTTGTTTGGATAGACTGATAAATCCTCATCTGTTACCCTCGACAAAGAGTGCCATTTCGCTCTCAGACACTTCATTCATGTCCTCTGGAAGCTTGAAAGACAAAGTGGGTAGCGTGACAAATTAATTTGGAGCATTGCTAAACATGATCGGCATCTATGCAGGCTTTGTCCTTATTGCCAAGATTAATTGTATTAATTAACACTGTCTACACATTACCTTGCTTTGCATCCACGACATCTATAAGTCAATGTTTTAGACAAATTATGTGAAAACTTGCCCCATACTGTACCAACTGTGGGAAACATATAATAACTCACTCAGTCGATGGATCCAGTTAATACTATTTATTAACTCAGAATGAAAGTATCGAATACAGAATAGTCAGAGAATGGCTGAATGGCCCTCACCCTGTGACCGGCTTTGACACCAGGATAGAAGAGAGCGACCCTTTTGCTCAGGGGCCACTTATATACAGGAGGGGGGAGGGGGGACACCATAAAATGGATGTTTGGCAAAAGGGAGGGGATAAAGACACGTCCTTATGAGAAGACAAGTCTGTTATCGCCCACACAACCAAGTGGACATGGATAAGTGCTCTACGCCATTGAAAGATGGGACCCTGACGATTCCTTTGACAGGCAGTAAAGGGAGCGTTCTGATTTTCAGAACCCTATTCGCTAATGATGTTGTTGATCAGTCCTTTCTCAGCACATTCCATGTTGTTCCTCATACCACCTCCGGCTAGATGGTCACAAACGAATGCAAAGTAGATATCTGTATACAAGCTGACTGAGGACAACTGAAATCTACTTTGTGTGCTCTGTGGAGTACATTTCAGCTCTCTCCAGTCAGCTTGTACAGGCAGGGCCTTGACCCCATTGACCCCATTGACTTTGCATTGGTAAGTAGAAAATGGGGTTACCATAACAACCTTTTGTGTACATGGTAAACATGCTGTATATAATGTCATCCAGTGGAGTAATGGGGGAGGTGTTTTGGTACACTATTGATCATTATATGTAAAGTATCATAGATCTGTAATGCTCATTATCAAGCTCAATTACATTTGTGTCATAAATCCTGATTTGGATTGATCACAATTACAGTATTACAATTACAGTAGGTGCATCAAGCTGTTTTTGTCCTCCCTAAAATCTCCTAAAAGAAGCTACTTCAAGACCTCCAATGCCTTACAGATACTCTGAGAATCTTTGTCAAATAATTGTACATCAAAAAACATCTGTTCATTCATACGGAAATCAGGTCACAAGCAATTATGTCCACAGATAACTTGAAAATACCTCTTTATCCTGATCCTAATTCAGCTAATTTACCAGATTTAGTGCCCAGGTCAGGGGCGTATCTAGACCCAGCACTTTAGTAGGGCACAGAAGGGCACCAAAAACTACAAATAATTGGCCGGTTTTGGCCGGTTTGTGGGCGAAAATGGGTGGATTTTGTAACTATTTTTTTTTAACTTTATTTCGATTTTAGGGTTAGGTTAGGGTTATGTTATTTAATTATTTTGGGGAGCCAGCCCCCCAAACTCCTGAAATGCATAGAAATCTATGAAATAAATAAAACAATCTGACATTTATATTAAAAAGAGCTAGCCACCCAAACCCCTGAAATACATAGAAATCTATGCATTTTGGAACAGTTACTATATATATAGTCAAGAAAGCATTTAGTCATACTTAAAGTTTAAAGTGCTTTACTTGCATTGAACATTGCATTGAACATTGAACATTGAGGAGACATCATTAGAAAGCACAATGTATGTTTCCATAGTTACGCAGATGACACACAATTGTACATTTCCGCTGAACCAAATGATCACACAGCTATAAACTCCATTTCCGCCTGTCTCTTAGCAATAAACAAATGGATGACGAACAACTTCCTAAAATTAAATGAGGGCAAAACTGAAATCCTACTAGTCGGTCCTATAACAAAAAGAGAAATGTTACAGAGCAATAAGGGGCAACTTACTCCTTGGATCAAACCCGAAGTTACAAGTAAGTAACCTACATGGCTTCTGGTAACATTTAGAATTGATTTCAAGGTCCTCCTCCTTATATACAAAGTATAAACATTGCGATCATCTACTACTGGTCTATTGAAGGTTCCAAGCCACAGTCTAAAGAAAATCAGGGATGCAGCCTTTGCTAACTATGCACCAAAGTTATGGAACACACTACCTATGGACATTAGGGAAGCTAGATCTCTTAATATTTTCAGAAATAAGCTAAAAACGTACCTCTTCACCATAGCCTTCTAATACACCCCGCTGTTGATTGTACTGTAGCACTATTTTACTCTGGCCATTCTATTGCATAATTTTACTATCTATTCTACTATTCTATTATTGCACTGTATTATTGGTGTGCAAACCAGTCAACTTACAAAAAAGAGCCTGTTGGAGGATTTCAACAAGATAAATGCAGTGCAAAATATTTCACTATAATATTTCAAAGCAAAGTAAAAAATATTATAATAATTATTTGATCATGTTAAATGATAATTTGATCATGTTAAAAAAGGGAAAATAAAAAAACATTTGTTAAAAAAAGAAAAATTTAATCAGTGGGTCACGTGCCCTACTGATAGTGGTCTAAATACGCAGATGGCCCAGGTATTGTGTTTCTGGATGAAAATTCATGAGTAGGCCTCACAATCATAAGCAATTGTGTTGTGCCATGTAAATGTAACCATAATGACCTCAAATCACTCATGGATTCAAGTGGGCTCAGGAAAAAAGTCACTTGATTAGACTGTATTTGCTCCAATTTCAAATCACAAATGTATATATTGTACAGTATCTCTGCTGAAAACCCATATGGGCCATGTCAAGTCAAGTCATTTATTTATAAAGCACCTTTAAAAACTCAGAGCCAACCAAGTGCTGTACAGTCAAAAGCATAAAGAATTCATAATACAAAAAAGCACAGCAGGACAAGACTGTACAATCGGACAATAAGACAACAGTAAGCCAACACACGGATAGAGTAGCACAAAGTACAATATAGCACATACAGTAGGACAATAGCGGGACACTAGACATGGTTTTATTTACTAAAGTACAATGAAGCAACCTACAGGATAATGGAGCACAAAGAACAATATGCTCAGAGCCATCCCTAGTCCCACTTTTGGGGGCCCTAGGCAAAGAATTATTTGGGGGCCCTTCCATTTTAACGTAAATCAGTTCTCTGCACCTTAGGGGTACAGCTGTTTTGACATTTTGCCGTTTGGTTGAGATTATGTTTGATATGATGATTGACGTTTCGAAGGGTCCTCTGATTAGTCGGTTGAAATTATGTCTTGACATAGTTGACGTTTCAAGGGGTCTTCTGATTGGCTGACGGACCTCCCTGCGACCAATTAATTAACTTAAGAGGACCTTGATTAAATCATTCCACTACTCTGCAGTCATACGGAGATAAGAAAAAGAAAAATAGGGGACCCTATTAAGGAAGGCGGGCCCTAAGCACAGTGCCTGATCTGCCTAGCGGGCAGGATGGCCCTGCCTATGCTGTTACAGTGATACTGATCATACAGCGCATGTACATCTAATAACCATTATGCATCAAGTTATGATGGATCTTTGATGCATACATTGTGTTTAGCTTAATGCATGGAATGCTCGGTGCATGTACAGTATAAATTGAGCTTCTGATTGTACAATTAGTTCCATTTCCTTCATGCATGCATGCATATTGCAGGAATACACTCAAACCCATTGGGCACTAGTGCCGGTTGCAGCCGCTGTCTCTCATTCATATTATATGCATAAATAAATACATAATATGTTACATTAATCAATGTTATTCGTGCATTTGAATAAATAAATACATGAGCATTTTTAGCATATAAAAGTAACTAATTACACAAATGTTTTCCATGACCTTTGGGTAACAGTTCGGTAACTCATTTCTCCAGTATGTAGACAGTCGACCTCTTGATTGCATATCCTGGTTTCCTATTCACCAACTGACGATCAAATCACCTAAACGAGATAAGATCTCAGTTAGTATAAAACCAGATTAGTGATCAAGTGAAATGATGCAATGCATATTTTTCATGCTTTAATGTGATAGAGCATGTCCTGAATTCACCGTGTCAAAGATTTATAAATAAATAATGCTACAATTACAAAGGAGACAATAGCACTATCTGTGTCTACTAGAGTGGGTGGGACACCCCTTGTACATGGTGTCTGCGCCCTTACAGACACAAAGAAATGTGTGTGTTTATTATGCTTAATTTAAGCTTTGGTAGGCCTACAGTACATGGATTGACATAATAAAATTTTTTTTAAATACAAATACAAGATGTGGCCAATGCCATGCAGAAATGTGATCTCAAAGGGATATTTCACTTTAGTAGAACTTGTCAAGTTTCTGCAGTCTTACCTTTATCTAAAGTCATCTACAAAAGTCATCTACAACACCAGCATTCCTCCCAGGTGTCAGGCTCCTCATTCACTTCCATTCATAGGCATAATAAAAAAAATTACTTCTGAAGTATAAACAAACTACTATTGTGCAAATGTCAATAAAACAAGACAAAAAATTCTGAGTCAAAGGTACATGTTTGTTTTGGCATTTGATGTGTGTTTACAGATGTATTACCTTTGGAAAATCAGATCCAGCAGGATCCAGTCAATTTGTTCTAGTTTAGAGTCTGCTGTGTATCTTTGCCCTGCACATAATATTTGGGGAGTGGTTACCATGGTTACCTGCTGCCTTGCTGGAAGCAAGATTAAAAAAAATCTGTGAAAAGTTGACAGTTGGTCAAACTAGCCTACATCTCAAGTGAGAAATAGCTCCTATACTCATAATTTTGAAAACGACAACATTAGATCCAAAAAACAAGTACTTTTGACACAGAACAAATATTGCTGTATTGTTTGTTTATAATTCCGAAGTAAATGCTCAAAATTAATGGAAGTTAATGAGGAGCCTGTTACCTGGGAGGAATGGTGGTGTTTGACAGCAGACAACAGGGATAACAGTGGTCACTAGCTGACTTGTAGATGACTTTATGTAGCCGGTCTCGTATTGCCATCTCTGCGTTGTGTTAAAGCTCGACCCCTGTGAAGGGATTGCCCCGAGTGAGTCTCGAACCCCGGTCTCCCGCGCCACTGGCGACATCGCAGACCACTATACCAAGAGGTGAATTCACTTCTTGGTAACGTGTCTGCATGCCTTTTATGGGCCGATGAGTTTACTTGCAGTACCGCTACGTGCCACAGTCACTTCACAACACTTGAAGTCTATCGTGACTGATATACTCACGGACCTCCGTTACATTAAGATAGAGGTAAGACTGCTGATTTCATTCTAAAGTGAAACATCCCTTCAAGGCATTCCTAATAAATGTGTTCTTTTCAGCTAGCATACATCGGAATCCTCAGAATCTTAATTTGAGCTATCATGCTATGTTGCTCTAGAATTGAGTGGGTAGAATTGAGCCAACAAAAGATGGTCACACCAATGGGATTGTAGATGAGTCTATAGAGGTTTCAAAGTTAACAAAACTGCTATACTCTCACTATTGCTACTGTTCAATATCAGAATACAAAATTATATTATGCCATCAGAAACGTCTCCTCAATGGCCATGTACACCCTTGGGTGACTATTTGATTCAAACGTGAAAATTGTTCATGAAGGATATTGCTTTGATGTAATATTTTAAATTTCCTTACAATAAAACCTGCCTTTATTACAGTAAAGGCTGAGGTTGCTATGGGAATATGCTCCGTTTGAGAAGCGACTCAGAAATTCAATTTGCACAAAGAGGTCATATTCACCCTTAAATAATATTATTCTTGCAGTCTCAACTTGGATAAAGTTATATTGGATTTCCAAACCCCTTAGTTCAGAATTGTGGAACCCTAGCCCTACTTAGTCTCATTGCATCATTGAAACATACCACACACATATCACTACTGTTGTCATGTGACCCAGGCTCATTGAAACATATCACAAACATGTAACTACTGTTGTCATGTGACCTAGGCTCATTGAAACATATCACTACTGTTGCCATGTGACCCAGGCTCATTGAAACATATCACAATCATGTCGCTACTGTTATCATGTGACCCAGGCTCATTGAAACATACCACACACATATCACTACTGTTGTCATGTGACCCAGACTCATTGAAACATACCACAAACATATCACTACTGTTGTCATGTGACCCAGGCTCATTGAAACATACTGTACCACAAATATGTCACTACTGTTGTCATGTAACCCAGACTCATTGAAACATACCACAAATATGTCACGACTGTATGTCATCCCATGGGGGACCCACCAGAAGAAGGTCCGTGACCCATTTCGGATCCCGACCCATACGTTTAATAAGCCAGGCTCTACGCTGAGTGCGAGCATTTTGGACACGTCTCAAAGCCTCCACGCGTCTCAAAGCCTCCGCAGTAAGTGCCGTATGTGTCCACCTCACAGTGCTCCTCCCTGATCCGATATCTTGGATTTGGCTTCTCGGGAATCTGCGAACGCGGGAGGCGTGGTGCCGGAGCTTGTGAATCGGGTGCATGTTGTTAAGCGCTTAGTGACAGTAGAGTTATTTGACAGGATAGCCACGGATAGCCTCAAGTAGGGCAGGCTCCCTCTGCGTTATATACTACCTTCCACCCGTTATTTAGCTCCTCGTAAACTATGCCACCTTTTTCACGTAAAATGAGCGGGCTCCTAGAGTTACAAATGTCAGTATCCACATCCATCCATTCAGTATCCATCCATCCGTCCATCCATCCATCCATCCATCCATCCATCCATCCATCCATCCATCCATCCATCCATCCATCCATCCATCCATCCATCCATCCATCCATCCATCCATCCATCCATCCATCCATCCATCCATCCACCACTAGTCCTCTGCCTCGCCTCTCCACTCTTAAAAAAAAAGAAAAAAAAATCAAAGAGGGTATTAGGCAGAAGGGTTATCCCCGACACTTTGCTGGAGGCTGGCGTTAATCTGTGCGTTTTGGAGAACCGAGGTTAGTTAAGCATTTTAATGGCCCGGCCCTGTGATAATTAGGCCTGCCCTGGGGGGAGCTCCAGTTGAGCCACTTGGGCCTTGAAATGGAGCCAGGGAACTAAAGCCCCGCGTGCAACACAATGATCCTGAACTAATTCCCTGAGTAAACATTTTCTCCCGTTCACTCCACGCTCCCTTTCTCTTTAAAGTCCTGAAAAGGCCTGTCTCTCTCTCTCTGTCTCTCTCTATCTATGTCTCTCTCTCCCTCTCTCTCTGTCTGTCTCTCTCTCTCACACACACACACACACACTGTCTCTCACTCTTTTCTATCCTTCCTCCATCCTTCCGTTCCGTAGATATTTTTAGAAGTGAGGGCCTTGGAGCATTTTTTTTAAACCATGGTATTTTTATGAAGACTGACTGTTTCTTTCTTTATTCCTTCCTTCCTTCTTCCTTTCAGACAACACTCCGCTGACATCATTGTCTTCCATTTTCACGCTGTGATAAAAAGCTCACACAAAGACACTCCGCTTAACCGTATACTCCTCTGTGTGCAATTTACATATTGTTTTACATATTGCTTGAGATACGCTATGTGTCATGTACATGTTGTCTGACCGCCGTGGCCCTTTTATGTCCATCCTGACCCGCGGCCCCCTTAGCGGCCCCGTCAGGCTGACTTATCCCGTAGTCCTGAAGGGGACAGGGACGGGACGGGGCTTCTGAACATCCCATAATATATCCTTCCCTTAGCCCGTCTCTGTCTGCGGCTCCCACAACACCAAGGAAGCCCCTGGGCTCTTGCTGCTATTGTCTCTGGTAACAAAAGGAAGACATCACATTAAAAGTGCTCAGTATCTTCTTGAACTCACATTAGTCATACTCTGCAGGAGAGAAATTGAAGAGAAAGCCGGCTAGAGATGCACTAACTGAGATTTTCGATAATTTTAAACGAGGACCGTGTAGATGTAACCACATACAATTATATATACGCAGATAATCGTCTACTGACTGACGGAATGAGGACCACAGATTCAACCATTAAATGATGTGCCTATTTCATGTGAATTCTGAAAAATGCGGTTGAGTCGTTGCAGCCCTCATTTCGAATTATCAAAAATCCTTAGTTTGTGTCTAAGTAACTGTATGTAACCAAAAGTAGATATGCCTGAATATGAAAGACCAACACGTTTCTAAAGTCAACACGTTTTGTTTTCGAATGGAGATGGGACGCTTTTCCACCTGTCTCTCTCTTAAAGCTGTAGCCCTATTTTCAGAAAATCCGCCTAAAAGTACATGCCCAAGTAAATGGAAGATTGATCTACTTCTACAAGGTCAATTTGCATGTTCTTGGTATCTAGGAACATCTATGGACCTCATGGAATGTATTCCCAGTGTCAGAAATATTGTGTCTGTTACTATGCTTGAGTAAATCATAATGAAACAAAGGAGAAGATAAATTATAATTTGTCTTTGCATCTTTGACAGTGAATAACACCATGTTAAAATTGCGGGTGTTCAGATTGCGCTCACTGAGCTCATTCAGCACCTTCTTGAGATCAAGTGCACAAAAGATCTAAGCAAATGAATAAAGGGAAAATGAATAAAAAGAAGGATTTGTAGATACAGTATTGAATTATAATCCATTTGAATATATAATATACTATAGAATATCAGGCCTATAAATGACCTTATTATGGCCAAGTCATACATCTATGGATAGGGCGAAATATCCTTTATCCAGTGGGCATGTTAAATCTGGATTTTGTCATTTCCTCACGTTTTTCCGATGCAACGCACAGAGAATTCACATTATTTAGAGAAATTCTTATTTTTGCAAGTTTTTTAAATCATCGGTAAACAAATGTAGTGCTGAAAATATACACTTTAACTGCTGTTTTGATGGTTTGGTTAGGGTCTTTACTCTTGGCTACATTTGAAAAAGAAACACAACATTAATTAATACGGTCTGTATTGATCGATTTATGACGAGAACAGCAGGGTCCCCCAATTGGAAAGTCACAAGACTGTCAAAATAAGAGTGTATGCACACACTCAGAATCTACAAGTTCTGTGGCTTAAGCTTGTGTGGTGGGGATAAAGTTTGTCAGCCTTGGACATGGTTGTTTAGAGGTTGTCTTGACTGACACGTGGCCCTCGAGCAGCGGTAGCCAGGGCGTCCCGGGGACAGTACTTGTTTGGCTCAGGGAACCTTTTGTGAGGAGTATCTTCATCTCACCGATGCTCTGTCAGCCCATCTCTCCAGGCCACAGTGTCAGTGTCATTTATCTCCTGGCGTTGGCGCGGCCTTGTGTATGGGTTTGTGTGTGTGTGTGTGTACGTGCATGGGTGTGTGTGTGTATGTGCCTTTGTGTTTGAGCATGCACGTCTGGCGCATCATAATTTCCTTGCATGTGTGTTGATTGGCGGGTATGTCATATGTGTGTCGTATGTCTAAAGGGACAGTTCTAAGAGTAGGCTATAGTGGTATAAGTGCAGAGAAGATTAATGCTTTCTGAACATGTGGGGGATATATCATTAAACCTACCTATGCTCCGTTTGATTGATTTACCAAATCAGGGTGCCTGGATGTTAACATAAAACCTGCAAATTGCTTCAATTTAAATGTTTCTTATCAACGCTCCACAGTCCCATCAATGTAGAAATCCGCTCGGAGTGTAATTTTAAATGGCAACTTTGTGTAATGTTTCATTATAGAGTCATTAAAGGTTCTTAATTGCCAAAACATCCGTTGAGTTAACTGGCATTAGTCTTGACATTGTTTCTTGTCAGACGGCTGGCAGGTGAACTAATGTAAACAGTAGCTAAACGTTAGTTCAACTCCAGGTTCCCACTAGGGATTCTGACCTCTCGGTGCTTCCTGCAGCCGCCACACATCCTACACATCTCTCTGCTTCCTGCAGCCGCCACACATCCTACACATCTCTCTGCTTCCTGCAGCCGCCACACATCCTACACATCTCTCTGCTTCCTGCAGCGGGCACACATCCTACACATCTCTCTGCTTCCTGCAGCCGTCACACATCTCAGTGCCTCCTGCACCCGCCACACATCTCTCTGCTTCCTGCAGCCGTCACACATCCTACACATCTCTCTGCTTCCTGCAGCCGTCACACATCTCAGTGCCTCCTGCACCCGCCACACATCTCTCTGCTTCCTGCAGCCGTCACACATCTCAGTGAATCCTGCACCCGCCACACATCTCTCTGCTTCCTGCAGCCGCCACACATCCTTGATAAACAACTTTGGGTCGTGATGTCACTCACTCACGTAGCTTCTCTGGCCCTAGTGGCAGTGTCCTTGTTATATACACATCTTAGACATCCTTGATAAACAATTTCGGATCACTATAGCAACTTTTACATAATACTCATCTTACAAACGACTCTGAATTGCTAGTTAATTATGTACTTTTTTTTTCTTCTTTTTTTACTACATTATTCTGCGGCGACAGTGGCTCAGGAGGTAGATCGGCCGTCTGGTGAACAGAAGGTTCCCTTGTTCGGTTCCAGCTCCTCCCAGCACCTTGAGCAAGACACTAAGGCCATGGTTACACTGGGGAAAAACAGAAATGCTGTATTTTCGAATGAGTTAACGTTTGCATGTCCAAGTTAAAAGGAAACGCCGTTTTGGCAGGAAAACGCGTTTTTCTAGTGGCAACCATGGCCGTAGCCAGCTATGAGGTCACCGAGGTCTGGAGCTCCGGAGATCTAGCATGCGAGGTATAAACCCTGTTACGAAGCGGTTAGTAATGAGTATGCGATAGCTTATCTTTTAGTTAATGCGGAAGAGACATTGTGAACGTAGAAGCAGTTGAGCGACTGCCGAAGAGTGTGGTGGATATTGCCCACATTGCGTTTTAGTAAGTATATGCGTCATGACAGGGGGTTCACCACGACCCACAGCTTAGCTTTGTTTAGGCTAGCACCACAGTTTAGCCCGCGTGTCGCCCCTTCAGCCCAGCAGCGGACGTCACTACACTGCACGCTCCTCCAGCCCCTCCGAGCCGTTGCCCCAGCAGTCACCTGCCCAACGTCTACCCAGCCCGGCTGCCTGCTATCACGGGACCTCCAGACGGCCATCTCACCACACGGACGGCCCGCCATTTGGATAAGTACAGCAAGCGCTCCGAGTGCTGAAGTTTCATCGGTAGACATTCGCCACTGGGCGGCGCGGGCTCTCTAAGGGCGAAGAGAAAACAGTGCTTTGAACTGACGCTGATAACAGTGTCTAGGGGCGCCCCGACCATTTATTATTTTGGGGAAAAGCCGGCTGTAGATAGGACTTTTATTTGTAACGTGGGCCCACTGTCATTTGGTTGAGTGTAATAATAACGTGTGTTCTTTTACAAAAATCCCATTGAACTCCTTTATCCCTCTCCCTCTTCTTCCCCTCTCTCCCCCACCTACGGAGAAGCAGAGCAGTAGATAACCCTTAAAGGGAAGAGGTTATTACTGTGTCTAGCCCAGTGTGGGAATAACTTGAGTCTGTAGTATAGAGTGAGAGCAGTAGGTGCCCGGTGTGGAAATAACTTCCATAGGTGTGTAATAATCTGTAACGTGCATCAGACTTCCAGTAAAGGACACGTAAATGGGACCACTGTGTGTGTGTCTGTTAATGTGCATTCTGTCTAACCCTTTCCTTTCCGGGTAATGCTCATTACAGTTTAACCCTTTCCCCACCCCCTGCCTATAGTTCATTGTGAAAGGTCTCTACTCATCATTAAGGAAGGGTACTGCTTTGGGGAGCGAATATATCATCCATCTTTACTGCCATCGGGTGTGGGAGGGCCCAGGAAGTATTGGGTGTGTGGGGAGCTACTGCTGATCGCCCTGAAGGGCAAGAAGGACCAGCGTAACATCCCTAGGTCAGTGAATCCTAGGCCCCATCCACTCTTGCTGCTCGACCTTCACTTCAACATTCCTGGCCTAAAGTCGGGGACTCAGCTGGACCCAGCTCGGCTGCGTCCTCACTACCAGGTGGCCGTGTACATCCACTCCCATAAAGCAGGGATAATCCACCCTGCTACACATGACTGAGAGGAGGTTGGTACATGACTGAGAGGGGGCTGGCTGGTACATGACTGAGAGGGGGCTGGTAGATGACTGAGAGGGGGCTGGTATACATGACTGAGAGGGGGCTGGTACATGACTGAGAGGGGGCTGGTATACATGACTGAGAGGAGGCTGGTACATGACTGAGAGGGGGCTGGCTGGTACATGACTGAGAGGGGGCTGGTAGATGACTGAGAGGGGGCTGGTATACATGACTGAGAGGGGGCTGGTACATGACTGAGAGTGGGCTGGCTGGTACATGACTGAGAGGGGGCTGGTACATGACTGAGAGAGGGCTGGTACCATGTATTGTGCATCATTGTAGGTCAAACCATTAAAAAGTTAATTTCCACGGCAGCCATTTTGGATATTGGTCTCTCACAAATTGTCCCCGCCTTTTAAAAAAAATACACCCCGGCTAAATTAGTTTATTACCCCTCCTAGATGACAAATCCATTAAGAAACGAAGTGCCACAGATGACCCAACTACTAGGTCCATATCGTATATCATCATAATATTATTTAAAAAATAAAGGGTTCCCTTGATAAAGATGCATGAAAAAGCTGTATAATATACAACACCTGTAGCTCAACTGCAAAAACTGCTTTTTTTATTTGATTAGATTTATTTGGAAATTAAAAACACATCATAAAAACTAATTATCTTGACCAATTTGTATTCCTGAGGATATCACCTAAAAGCATTCATTAAAACACTTATTTCCAAGGTGGTCCTCGATGGAAGACATAAAAACACAGCACCTGCCTACTCAACTGCACATTTTTGGAAGGAGGTACAGTAAAGAATGGATGTTTGTTTCGGATCGAAACCGATGCGTCTTAGTGGAGTGGATGGGATGAACATAAACGGCGCAGCCGTATTTATTGTTTGAAGGTGTCTTGTAATGGCGAAGAGGAAAATATAATACGGACTCTGTCCCTGTGGTTGACAGCACAGCGATACGGACTCTGTCTCTGTGTGGTTGACAGCGGGTTGGTGTGTGCGTTTGAGAGTGGATGACGTCACGCGCAGCATTCGCCAGGTGCGCTGTTTCCCACGCCCTAGCTGCTTCATTCATAAAACACTGTTCTGTTTTAAATGCATACAACGCCGCTGCCCATCTGAATTAAGAGGTTTTCGTTAGCTGCCCACATTATGGCGGAAATGGAGAGTGGTATTTTTGAGGCTCCTTTACAAAAATTAAAAGGATTAAGAAGTGCAAAACTGGGTGCACGTACTAAAAAAAGGAATGAAATCACTGAACTTATGGGAAATCATGGAAATGTGGAATTGGTTCACACAGAAATGACAGATTTCTCCAAGTTGTGTGGCGAGTTACATGAACTCAATACAGCTGTAAAGGGTTTGCTAACCAAAATATCCATAGAGGAAACAGAAAAGGACCAAGCAGAATGGTACGAGCCTAAAGCAGCATCACTGCATGAATTTGCTGCCCATGTTCAAACGTGGACTGAAGCAGCACAACCACATATTGAATATGACAAAGGTGAAGAAGAGATCCACCCAAGTGACAGCATTTCCAACACCTCTTCAAGGTGTTCAAGGAGGTCATCAAAAGGTAGTAAGCACTCTGATTACTCCTCTACATCCTCAACCCGACTCAAACTACAAGCTGAGAAGGCAGTTTTATTGATCAAAGCAGAAGCATTAATAAAGAAACAAGGAGGAGGCTGAACTAAAGGAATGGAGCGACAAGGAGGATGCTGAACTAAAGGGGAGGAGCCGTAAGGAGGAGGCTGAACTAAAGGCCAAAAGGGAGCAGTTGGAACTGCAAACTGAAATACAAGCCACCAGTGCTAAACTGAATGTTTTCACAGAATATGAGAACATTCATGAGATGGACAATAGAACAGGCGATGGAATGAACGAATATTTAGATGAAAGGGAAAGGTCTAAGGAAGCCTCACAAAAGGTTATTCGGGAGGCAATGACGCCCACCTCCACTGATGTCATCACAACATTACCCATCACAAATTCACATATGTATGATGTGGAATTCCAGCCTCTTACTCCATCTGCTCAGCTTGCACAGTTGAACAGACACAGCAGCCTGTTACCAGAAAGTGTTCAAACTGTATATCACCCTGTTCACCCAAGACCAAGCAACATAGGAGGGGAGCCTGTTGTAAGACGAAAGGAAACGTCACAACAGCCCCAAATTGGAATGTCTGCTTTAAGGGTCAGCCATGGAGGATCTGCGAAACAGCATGAAAATTAAGCCGTCAGACATGATGGTGCTGTCACTCTAGAAGGATACAGGGAAACACCCGACATGAGCAGGATCGTCGACGTCATGCAACATCAGAATATTATAACCGAAGTACTGGTGAAGCAGCAAAGGCTATCATCCTTACCACCTCTCAGCATACCCACGTTTAAAGGGGATCCATTAGAATACAGGTTCTTTATACGTGCATTCGAGCATGGTATTGAGGATAGAACTGAAAACTGCAAGGACAGACTGTATTTCCTGGAGCAGTTTACCATGGGGCAACCCCGAGAAGTGGTACGGAGCTGCCAACATATGGACGCTTCAATAGGATACACGGAGGCCAAAAGGCTCCTAAAGAAGTATTACCAGATTGCAACAGCTCACATTGATAAAGCCCTCAACTGGCCAGCAGTCAAAGCTGAAGATGCTGAAGCCCTACAAGCATACTCAGTTTTTCTAACTGGATGCTATAAAACGATGGACAGCATTGAGTACATGGAGGAGATGGATAATCCAACCACAATGAGAGCCGTTCTCTCTAAATTGCCATACAAAATGAAAGAGAGGTGGAGAGGCTTGGCATGTGACCTACAAGAGAAAAGTGGACGGAGAGCTAGATTTATTGATCTAGTTAATTTCATTGATCACCAAGCTAGAATCATGTCACATCCTTTGTTTGGGAACCTAAAGGAAACACCCACCTCTTCAGGAAGAACATCAGGACCACTTCCATATCGACCAAGTGCACCAAGGGAGAGGAAGAGTGGTTTTACTACCAGTGTCTCACCCGTTAAAAGAGTTACTGGAAGGCCCTCACCAGCCGCCCTCAAGCCATGTCTGTTCTGTCAGGGAGAGCACAGTTTGGACCTTTGCAAAGAACTGGACAAGAAGCCACAAAAGGAAAAGTTGGATTTCTTGAAAAGCAAAGGAGTGTGCATTGGCTGTCTGTCATATGGACACATGAGCAAGGGATGCACACAGAAAGTGACTTGTCGAGTGTGTTCACTTAGGCACCCTACCATACTCCACATACATAAACAGGTCGACGGTGGTAAAGAAAATAAAAATAGGGAACAGACTGTTACCAGTGCATTTATAACTGGAGATGGCGAGACCCACACAGGGGCCGGGGAGCCTGACTACATGTTATCCATAGTGCCAGTGAGGGTGAAAATGAAGAAAGGTAATCGCATGATACAAACTTATGCCTTTCTGGACTCAGGAAGCACCGGCACCTTCTGTACAGAAGCTCTGCTCCGAGACCTCAAGGTTTCAGGAAGAAGTACAGACATCCTTCTCAAAACCATGAATAAAGAGGAAGTCGTCAGTACCTCCGTGGTCTCTGGAATGGAGGTATGTGGCATGGACGACAACACACTAGTGGAACTCCCCGCTGTCTACACGCAGAAGAAAATACCTGTGACCAAAGACCATATTCCCACTCAGGAATACGTGGATCAGTGGCCATATTTGCAGCAGGTACATCTCCGTCACATTGATGCTGACATTGGCCTGTTAATCGGAACCAATGTACCAAAGGCCATGGAACCATGGATGGTTATCAACAGCCAGAGAGATGGTCCATACGCCATTAAAACAATGTTGGGTTGGACCGTCAATGGACCCCTAAAAAAAGGTTCTGTCTCCCCCTGTGGACAGTCGACTGTAATGGCACACAGAATTTCGGTTGTACAGCTAGATGAGATTCTGCAGCAACAAATCAAGTACGACTTCCCTGAACAACAGAGGGAGGAGCAGCTTGAAATGTCTAGAGAGGACCACGTCTTCATAGAGCGTGTCTCCCAGTCAGCCAAACTGGTGGATGGCCACTATAACATAGGCCTACCACTTAGGAAGGAGGATGCTGAATTTACCAATAATCGCTGTGTGGCACAACAACGGGCCCTCGGCCTGAAAAGGAAGCTTAGCAAGTCTCCTTAGTTACATAGGGACTACGTCAAGTTCATGGCCGACATCCTGGATAAAGGCTATGCCATAAAAGTGGAAAAAGGCTCACAGGACAGCAGCAAAAGGACTTGGTATATCCCGCACCATGGAGTTTACCACCCCAAAAAAAAGAAGCTAAGGGTGGTATTTGACTGTGGTGCTTCTTACCAAGGAACCTCACTGAACGCCCAGCTTTTATAAGGCCCAGACTTGACAAACAGTCTCATTGGCGTTTTATCCAGATTCCGGCAGGAACCCGTAGCCTTTATAGCAGACATTGAAGCCATGTTCTACCAGGTTAAAGTCCCAGACAAGGATTCAGACCTGATGAGGTTTCTTTGGTGGCCAAATGGAGATCTGGATGGAGAGCTTGAAGAGTACAGGATGGTAGTGCACATCTTTGGAGCCACATCCTCACCAAGCTGTGCCAGTTACGCTCTGAAGCAGTGTGCAAAGGACCATAGAGAAGACTTCACACCAGAAGTCATACACACAGTGCTGAGGATTCTTTACGTAGACGACTGTTTAAAGTCAGTGGCAACGGAGGATCAAGCTCTGACGCTTGCTCAAGACCACACAGCCTTGTGTGCAAAAGGAGGCTTCAAACTAAACAAATGGGTCAGCAACAGTCGCGTTGTTATAGCCTCAATTCCTGAAGAGGAGAGAGCTAAGGAAATAAAAGACCTTGATTTGGATCAGGACGTGTTGCCAGTCGAAAGGGCACTCGGTATCCAGTGGTGCATTGAATCAGACTCACTGCAGTTCAAGATAGCCATCCACGACAGACCACTTACTAGAAGGGGTATCCTTTCTATGGTTAGTTCCGTCTACGACCACCTGGGAGTTCTGGCACCCGTCATCCTTCCGGCAAAGCAAATACTGCAAGAGCTAAGCAGGATGAAGCTTGGGTGGGACGAAAGCATTCCAGTGGTCCTTGCTCAGAAATGGCACCACTGGTTAATGGATCTACACCATCTATCAGACTACAAGGTCAAGAGATGCATCAAACCCCAGGGTTTTGGAAACGTGGTTTCAGCTCAGCTCCATCACTTTTCCGATGCATGTGAGACTGGTTATGGCACTGTTACCTACCTGTTGTTGGAAAACATTGAACATCAAATCCACTGTTCCTTCATCATGGGTAAGGCCTGGGTCGCACCACTGAAGTCAGTCACCATACCAAGAATGGAGCTAACGGCAGCTACAGTAGCCGCTCGTATGGACAAGATGATGCAAGCTGAACTGGAAGTCCCACTTGGGAGCTCCGTATTCTGGACAGATAGCACATCAGTGTTGAAATACATTAAGAATGAAACTAGCAGATTTCACACTTTCGTTGCGAATAGAGTCACAGCCATCCGAGCAGCTTTTGAGGTTTCCCAATGGAGACTTGTAAGTACTGCACTGAATCCTGCCGATTGTGCATCAAGAGGCATCTCAACAAGCATGTTCCTAAAAAATAGAACATGGATCTCAGGGCCAGGCTTCTTAATGCAGCCAGAGATTAACTGGCCAGACATGCCAGATCAAGCCCTTGCTGCAGATGATCCAGAGGTCAAGAGAGCTGCAGTTGTGAATACTACATCTGTAAAGCAGGACATGGAAACTGTTAGCAGGCTCATCTCTCACTATTCCGAGTGGCACAGACTCAAAAAAGCAATTGCCTGGATGCTCAAGATCAAAGATGCACTAAAACAAAAGTGTGAGAAAAGAGCAATGGTAAAAACAGCCAAAGTGGATGAGAAAAATGAGAAAATAATGAAAGATGAACTGAAAAATTAGAAGGGAGAATCGAACCAAGGATCACTCTCTGTAAAGGAACTTGTGCAATCAAAAGTGGAAATCATAAAGTTTTGCCAGCAAAGAGCCTTTCCAGAAGAGATTATGGCACTGAGAAGGGGTTCCACCGTGAAAAGTAGCAGCCATCTTCATAAACTGTGTCCAGTTCTTCAGGACGACGTGTTGAGAGTAGGGGGAAGATTAAGCAGGTCAGCCATGCCAGCACAAGCTAAACACCCTGCTATTCTGCCTAAGGACCATCACGTTACCCAACTCATCATCAGGCAGATACATGAGGATACTGGACACGGTGGACGGAATTATCTTCTTTCTCGTCTCAGACAACAGTACTGGGTCCCATGTGCTAATGCAGCCATACGGAAGTTAATAGCTAAGTGTGTCACCTGCAGAAGATTGAGTGGAAGTAAAGGTGAGCAGCACATGGCAGATCTGCCTATGGAGAGAGTCACCCCAGATGAACCACCTTTCACCAATGTTGGTGTCGATTACTTTGGACCGTTTGTGACCAAGTGTGGTAGAAAAACCGTTAAACGCTATGGAGTCATCTTTACATGTCTAAACATATGAGCAGTGCATCTGGAAGTGGCACATTCATTGGACACACACTCTTGTATAAATGCCATCCGAAGGTTCACTGCTAGGAGAGGTCAAGTCAAGTTCATGCGCTCCGATAATGGAACCAACCTAGTTAGAGCAGAGCGGGAACTTAGAGAGGCCATCCAGGGCCTTGACGAGTCCACATTAAAGACACTCTGCTTAAAAGGGGCATCACATGGGTTTTTAACCCCCCTTCCGGTTCCCACCATGGTGGTGTTTGGGAGAGACAAATCCGGACAGTCAGAAGGGTCCTCAGCGCTATTCTACAGCAACAGACACTTGACGAAGAAAGTCTGCAGACCTTGTTATGTGAGGTAGAATCAATCATCAACGACAGGCCCATCACCAGAGCCTCTAATGACCCTAACGACCTAGAACCTCTCACACTCAACCACCTACTTCTGATGAACACCAAACCTTCTATACCACCTGGAGTGTTCACACCAGAGGACTGCTACCCTAGACGCAGATGGCGGCAGGTACAATATATGGCCGACCTTTTTTGGAAGAGATGGACAAAGGAGTACCTGCCCGAGTTACAGGAACGCCAAAAATGGATACGGAAAAGAAGGAACTTTGATACCGGAGATATTGTTCTCATCATTGATGATACTGCCCCCCGCAACTCCTGGATCCTGGGGCGGGTCATACAAACCATGCCCGACTCCAGAGGACTGGTTAGACAGGTTCAAGTGAGAACCCAGACTACCACTCTTCGCAGACCGATCACAAAGTTGTGCCTGCTGCTCGAGGCTCCTACATAGAACACACACACACCGCCCCCCACCCTGTTCACTAATACACTCTTACTGATAACTTGGAAGATGGAAGATTTTTTTGCTTGGATTTAGATTTTTGAATGGACTAT
Organism: Notolepis coatsorum; assembly: GCF_963971535.1. NCBI lineage: Eukaryota > Metazoa > Chordata > Actinopteri > Aulopiformes > Paralepididae > Notolepis > Notolepis coatsorum. Next base: position 170,174,709 of record NC_140166.1, on the reverse strand, counting down.
ACATTTTGGCTCCTTTTTTATATTTTGAAAGTTGTAATTGTTTCGTTTGCCTACAAGAACAATTAGAGGCTGGCTTGTAGGAGCCAAATCCTATGATGGTAAATTGTATCTTTATTGCCCCCTTAGAAATATAGTTTATTATGGTATTCGTGCTTTGTGTTTATTAATATTTGTCAATGAATTCCAAGATGGAGACTTACCTGGTCAACTCCCCTTTTTTCCCACGTTCCCCCTAACCACTCCTATAACATGGCAGGTAATTTAGAGTTCATGCAGGCCCAGGTGGAGCGGTACCATATAGTTTTTGACCGCACTCAATTCGCATTTGATTGACAGTTTACGTTAATTTACATAACCCTTTTTGTTTGTTTTATAGTGGTAGGCAGCTATTGGGGCTGTTGTGACTCGCTTCCCAATAAATCCTGTTTGTTTTGAAAGTACATTGGATCAGCGTCATCTTTTATTTTGGAATGCAATTCGGAGCGTGTCGGACTAACAACGCATTACCTGGAGCCTCAAGGCAACTGTGGTTCGTATGATTGCCTTTACACTATCTGTGGTAGCTCTAGTCTCCACCTACACAAATTGTTTTTGTGCTGTCCATTGACCATGCACCTTCACGTGGTAGGCACATTAACTGTAGGTCAAACTCCCCAAACAAACACACCATTGATTTACTTGCCATATAAATCACATACAAAGATCTAACTATTACTCCTCTCTGAACATATAAAACAAGAAGGTGATCTATTAACTGTGTAAACCTTATGCAATATTCATCATTGATATTTGAATACTTGAGATCTGTATGAACTGAGTAGTTAGTATCAAATGAAATAAGATGGAACAGCTCCATGCATTCGTTGAATAAACAACTATTTGCTCATTACCAGTATGGTTTTTATTTAAATTGTACAGCTTTTTGCACATCTTTGTTAGGGAATTCCAACAATTCTGGACCTGAATGTACCAGTTAATTGTAATCATCTCTCTCTCCTTATGTCTAGTCAAGCCAGGTTGTGGAGGAGAGAGACAGGGATGAACAGGCTACAGACTATTTGCACATCCTGAGCCTGCTATGATGCAGATGTTTTTACATCACCACCCAAAACAAGATTCAGCCAAGAGCGAGTGAGTACACTGGTCCACTTGCACTGGTACACTTGTCCATGGCACTTACTACCCAGCTTTGTAGTGGGTTGGGGGAATAGTACAGTAGGTCCGCTTATTTAAAGGGACCACAAGGATGGTGTACTGGTCGGTGGTGTCCGAACGATTATAGTGGGCCCGCTGGGCCGGTCTGGGCCAAAAAAATAAATGGACCTTCCTAATTTCTAAACCCTGGCTACGGCCCTGGTGGCAACGCTGAAAGGGTGTTTTCGTTTTGAAAACTCGCCGACAACAGTGCCATGTAATTTGTGCATATCAGATACGGAGCCGTTCTGCCCAATGCCCATGCGCAGTAGAGACCGACGCCAAATTCTCCCCAGGCTGGACCTCGACTCCGTCCATTAGTCCAAACATCAGAACTATTTCTGGGAGTCACTTGCAATATCGCGCTATAATTAATATAATTTGCTGTCTCCCGACACCAACCGGCCATATGGGGAGGCTATACAGGATATCAGCTGCGTCCTCCTCAGATTGCTTATTCATGTGTAACACGCACAGTTATTTCCAGTGTTTACAGCAGAGCTGTCCCAAGTAGCTGCGGCTACCAACGTGTTGTCAAGTTATTGTTATAAGGAGCCCAGTCCAAACTACAACAGTCTGCATACCCTTAACAATTGTGTGTATTGAGCCGTATTTGTGATGATTCGGTGTTGGTGTGGACCCAATAGCAATCACAGGACGAGGGTAGAGAGACAGGCAGGACACAACGGGGTGTAGTTGACAAAAGGCTTTACTTGTTCCTTCACAAGGCTTTAACTACAACAAAACAATAATAGTACCTCAGCATAAGCTGGCAGATTACACGATACCAAACGTGGAGAGCACAGCATGGAAGGGTTCTGTGTGGAATCACAACCACAACATTGATAATGATAACAATGAATATGACAAGATAGGATAGAATAACAACGATACATACAAATACAACACTAGACCAGACCGGGAAACAGAGTGGGCAACATAGACAAGAATACATTAAACATTAAAGACATATGGAGAATACACATATGAATTGCAACTAACAGAGGGAGTAGGGAGAGTAGCGGGAACACTCCACTAGAGGGGGCTGCAGGGCAGGCTCTCTGGACTGGAGGGGGAATGTGGCCAGGCTGGGGAGCTGGAGGGGGAATGGGACCAGCCTGGGCAAACGGATCCTAACAGTATTGTATTGTACCCATTCTGCAATCTGTTAAATAAAGTTTTCATCCATTTCTACTAGCGTTAACGTTACTACGTTAATAGCCTCGATGCTAACTATATACATGGAGAATGCCATTCACATTAGCATGTAGCTAACAACATCTGAGATCTTTTTGTGAGACTAAACTATCCGCTCTTGGTGGTAAATTGTGTCGATGTTGGTTTTGTTTCATCAACAAATGAGAGGCAGAACACACAGTGAATGTATCCGTTTTTGTTTATTGCACTTTTATTGCACTTTTTTATTTTGAAAAATAAATGCTACGTTGGCTAAATGGCTCACGCAAGGTATTTAAAGATGGTGGACTGTTGTTTTTTAGCAGGAAGTGTAGTGGCACGTTCAACCTTTCTGATTGGTTGAAAATGGCCTTCTTGTTTGAACTACATCGCCACCTACTGCTTTGGCATTGTACTACATGTATATACATCACTGTGCTCAGGAGGCAAAACAATGTCTAACTTGCCTGCCATTACGTAGCGTTCTGAAAAACTAAACAAACTAATCGTTCTGGCCCTAATGTAACCGCAGCCTTAACCCCTAACTGCTCTTGATGAGCAGGTTGGCACCTTGCATGGTTGCCTCCGCCGTGTGTGAATGGGTGAGTGAATAAGTGAATGTGAGGCATAAGTTGTAAAGTGCTTTGGATAAAAGTGCTATATAAATGCAGTCCATTTACCATTTATTCCGCACTGGAGCACCTTGTGTAAATAAATATATTCCTATTTCCCCCCCCCCCCCCCCCCCCCCCCCCTGCTCTCTATAAATTAGTTTTTGCGGTCAGTGTGAGGGGGTTTCTTTCATCTACCATTTTGGAACACATGGTCCTTGGGACTATTTATAAGAAGAGCGCTGACTGCTTCCAATGGGCTACACTATAGATGGTTTCACTGGAATTCCAAATGTACTTCCTGTCAACTGTCTCATCAGCAAACAAACATACCAACAGGAAATAAACGTGGGTCCTTTTTAGAACATTATCGCCGTCAGGTTGAAGCAGTCTATAGTGACATTACATAAAGATATTGCACATCTTTTGACAAACAAGCCCAGTTCACTATAGCGACGTTTACCGATGCCCAGCATTCCACGTGTTTACCTACATGGCTCCCTGTGTAACTCCTATTATCCCCCACGCATTAGCCTTCACCTGGGGCTACGGTACAATTCTGTCTTTGTCCTTCCTCTCCCTCTTCAGTATCTCTTTGGCTCTGCGTGTCCTCCTCCTCAAACTGTCTTCTTCTTTTGTCCCGTCTCAAGGCCACAGACAGACGCGGGGCCGGGCAGGCACTCCAGCAGCCAGCTGACCCCTGTGTGTCAGCTTTTTATCACAGACGTCTTCATTTCTTTCTATCTTTTATTCAAACGTTACATTCAAATGGACAATACGGACAAGACACAACCACACTGCCGCGTCCCATACCGTCAACATGCCATAACAACTGGTTAAACAAAGACAAACAGAAGAAAAAAACACAGACATAAAACATGACAAGGAGAAAAAGAAAAATAACGATAATGTGAATCATCATTCTGCTAGACTTGGCCTTAATCCGTTTTCTATCATAATCCTTCATTGTTTCCCGTCTTTTTGCAATAATGACTCCTAATGTAAATTAATGCTTTAAAAAGGAACAAAAACCAGGGAATGTCAATTGTTCTTTTACCTTCAATTAAAAAATAAAATCTCTCACCCAATAATATAACAGTGTTTAAAATGCCAGGACATCCCTTCCTCAATTCACCAAGTATTGTTTTTTGAGAGCACATCTAAACTGAGTGTAGTGCTAGTTATCTTTTAGTCACCCAAAAGGTTGCCTCATGAAGACAAAAATACTGTCTTCAATTTCAGATTTACAGAAATGACTCAATTCCAAGTATTTTGTATATAGTTTTGTGACTTGGTGTTGACAGATGTTGGCTATGGGGCGACAATAATTTATCATGACGACAAGGTCCTCTCACTTCTGCCTTTAATCGGCGTCGTTTATTATCACATTGGTACACTATACTGTACATGCGACCTTCTCTCTGTGGGAGGTAGGTGGGAAGAGACAGAGAGGGAGGGAACAATCCCTTAAATACCCTCTTACCTGGCGTCAGTGTCAATAGCTCCGCCTATAGCGCCCTCTTGTGGAAACAGTTAGACAGTTACATGCAATCGTATACATCACATAACTTTAACACTTGTTATCTATAATAGAGTTATGGCAAAAAAAATACTCCCAGTACCAGTTGAAATTTGTCTGGCTTATCATTAAAATCATATGCCCTCAAGAAAAATGTGTACATAATAAGAATATATATTTTTATTTGTTAAGCCAAATACCATTTTTTCATTGAAAGTTTAAACACGTAACAGTTTTCTTCCAGCATGTTCCACCTTTTTCCTCCAGGCCAAAAGACACCCCAGCTACTAATTGATAATATCTCAATTCTGAACAAAATATTACAAATGTTTCACAAAATACACAATATCAATAGATATTATTTACCATACAAATCAATTATATAATTTATAAAGATAGCGGCTGGGTGGCGCAGCGGACATTGCGCTTGTCACCAACGCAAGAGACACCGGGTTCGAATCCAGCTGTCTGCATTGCCTCCGGCTTGGGCCGGCCGCCATACTAACTCAATTGGCAGAGTTAGCGGGTGGAAGTCGATGGGTGGTAATCGGTTGGGGGACGCCTGCACAGCAGAGACAGGAAATGGTGGGGGTAGTGTGAGCCTCCCACACGTTACACCTCGCCAATGAGAGTCCGCGCTGGCAGGTGAAAAGATGTGACAAACTGCCTCCTCGTGTATCGGAGGGGACACGTCATGCAAGGCTTCTATCCTCCCTACAACTGGCCAGTGGGGGGCATATGCGAGCAACGTTCAAGACAGGGGAGGGGAGAATTGGCACAGCGAAATTGGGATGGGAGAAAAATATAAAAAGAGGAGAAAAAGTGGATACAAAAAAAATGAATTTATAAAGATGATTCCATTTTTAACAAACTGCTCCCAAAAGATGGGTAATATATTGCTAATATACAGTATTGGAATTAAACCATGTAATTTGTTGTAAAATGGCATCAACAGAGTTGGTCTGAAAATACTGGTGGAATACTGGTGAATAATACCAGAAGTGTAACCATGTCTGCACCAAAAGGTGATAATGTGATGAATGTCTTTTGTATACATTGAAAATGGGTTTTTGAAAGCTGGACAAACGGGGGAAAAAAGTGTATACCTAAATAATGAATGAGTCACAAATGAGTCGTGAGGAGCTCCAACTGAGATCCAATATATTTTCTGTGACCATGTAATGCCTTAACCCTTAACCGTCGGTTGTGTGATAGTAAAGGGTTAACCTTCTGTCGTGTGGCAGTGAAAGGGTTAACTGGCTGTCGTGTGGCAGTGAAAGGGTTAACCTTCTGTGTATTGTCGCAGTGAAAGGGTTAACCGTTTGGTAGTGCGGCGGTGAAAGGGTTAAGTAATCTTAACACCATTATATAAATATTTCTGCTTGATTCTTTGGTTTGTTGTTCCATTATGAAGAGACTTGACTATATATTTGATAAAAGGCTTTATCATGGAATGAAATAGTATAGAATACAATACAATACAATATTAAGTGCTAGTTTCAGTCCCTGGATCTATAAACGATATAAAGTACATCAGTCTCTGGGGGTTGAAGTTCACAGCCATGGCCTTAAGCATAATGGGTGCCATGTGCTTGTTGTTTGGCGCTGAATGCAGCTGGATGTTTTGTCGGACAAAGGATGCAATCCCTCTTTTAGTCCACATCCTGGGCATGCTATACCTTCATCCTGATAGGTCATGCAGTGGTTAACACTGTCGCCTCACAGCAAGAAGATCCTGGGTTCTATTCCCACTTGGGAACCAGGTTGCCGGGTTGCCAGGTACCCAGGTGGGGTATCTCCCGGGCCTTTATGTGTGGAGTTCTCCCCGTGGTCGCAAGGGTTTCCCCCTTAAAAAAGAAAATTATGGAAAAACATGCAGAACAGAACGCAAGTTCACAAGATAATGTCTGCTCCCGGCTGCCTTTGGGGGGGAAGGACGACGGGATGGGTCAAGTGCTGAGAGGACATTTCAATGGCAACCCAAAAAATGTGTGTGTGTCCTATGTGTCGCCCATCTCGCATGTGTGTACTGTATACCAGTGGCGGCTGCTGACCAAATTTCTTGGTGAAGCACAAAAATATTATATTATATTATATATTAAATTATATTTTTTAAACATCCCAAACGCTGCAACACCCCCATTCCTCCCAGGTGTCAGGCTCCTCATTCGCTTCCATTCATTTTGGAGACCATGTTTAAATATCATACTTCTGAAGTATAAACAAACTATACTGCTGTGACGATTTCAATAAAACAGACCATTCTGAGTCAATGGTACAGCAAAACGGTACATTGGAATATTGGTAAACATATCGGTCAATCCCATTGTCCCGTGGGATTATGCCCCCCCCCCCCCCCCCTCCCCGCGGCGATATTAATATTTGATTAGAAATGCAAGCAAGGCTTGCGGCGACTCATGTGGTCCTTGGGGGCTACCTGGTGCCCGCGGGAACCGTGTTGGTGTATTACACACGCAAGGCCACAGCGGGCCAATGAATTCATAATCACTGTAAAATATATATATATATTTTAAATGCACTCACCACACAACAGCCAAAGCAGTGACCGATCTCATCTTCCATTGAATATTGCAGCTTCTCCATCGTGACAAGTCCGACTCGAGTCGAGACACGTTCTTTTATCCCATGGAAAGTGTAAACAATTGACTTCCGGTATTTTGAACTCATGGGAGGTTCGGGGGGGGAGGCAGCATTTGATTCCCTCGCGCTCTCGTCCCCCCGCCCCCATCCTCCACACGAGCTCCATGTAACGCGGAAGTGCAGTGGTCTATGCCATGTCTCGCAGCTCCTCTCTGATTGAGTCTCAGACCGTCGAGGGCTGTCATCATTCAACCCGCGTTCGTGAGTAGCGTGCGTAAAGTTGCACGGGCGGGCCTTAGATGACTCAAATAGCCTATTTTGATTGGATAATAGAATAAAAAGATCAACCCATGCAGGGAAAGTTGCACTTGAGTGATTGACAGCTAGCCATTACTGACTGCAGGCCTGATCAGAGAGCTCAGAGCTGTCACTTTTGGCAATTTTTGAAGAAAAAAAAATTTCGGAGAGAAAGGTAGAGGTAACTGCACGAGGACTGTCTGGTGTGGCTCCTGCAGATCCACGTGGCACGCAAGCAGAGCGTGCATGAAGAAACGCGACCAGGGCGCGCGACTCGCGCATGGACAAGATGGTGGCGACAATCGGCGTGGGACGGATCGAGGCGCCGCCTGGAGAGTAGCAGAACGAGAGGGCTTCATCCCCAGGGCGCAGACGGCGTACGTCACCAGGCCAACGCAGCTGCAACAGGCCCAAAGGAAGGGACTGATCGTGGACACGGGTTCAAGAACTTTGACAGAACTTTCCGCCCGGAGAGACACAGCATGGAGCTGGCAGACGGAAAGCGCACCTACGGGCTGGCAAAAGAGAGAGGAGACGCACAGGTATGCCTCACGGACAGCGGGGGGCGCCGGCATACAGTGACATTAAAGAACGCTCTCTATGTACCATCGTTCCCACAAGGACTATTCTCTGTAATAGCTGCTACTGCGAACAGTGCCAGAGTGTTCTTCATTGAAGGTAAAAATTTTCTTGTAGAGCCCAACGGTACGCGATTTGACAGCCACGATATTCAGACATGGCATGAGATTATGGGTCATTGTAATTACAAGGATTTACTGAAACTGCAAGCAGTGACAGAGGGCATGCACATTGAAGGTGAAAAGCGTAGACCTGATAAAGAATGTGTCGTGTGCATAAAGGGGAAGTTTGCTCAATCGAGAAACAGAAATCCAACAGAAAAAGTAAAGGTACCCCTTCCTGTGGTTAACACAGATCTTGCCGGTCCAGTAAGAAACGAGTCCATAGGAGGCTTTAGATATGTACAGTCTTTTACAGACGTGTGCACAGGGGCAGTGTTTGTTTACTTTCTTAAAGCAAAGCGTGACACACTCCAGGCCACGGAAAAATTCCTGGCAGACATAGCCCCTTATGGTAACGTGAGATGTTTGAGGTCCGACAACGGAACCGAATTCACAAACAGAGAGTTCCAATCACTGTTGAGGAGAAACAGGATAAGACACGAGACGTCATGTCCATATTCCCCACACCAGAACGGAGTGGCAGAGAGAGAATGGCGCACTCTTTTCGAGATGGCTAAGTGTAAGCTAGTAGATAGTAACTTACCTAAGAGCCTATGGCACTATGCGGTGCAAGAAGCCGCTTACACCAGAAACAGGTGCTTTAATAAGCACACGGGCACCACCCCGTGTATACAGCACTGACAGGAAAGAAGTGTAATCTAGCCAGAATGCACCGATTTGGATCAGTGTGTTATGCGTACCTGATGTCGAGTCCAGATGTGAAAGAGGACTCTTTGTAGGGCATGACAAGGGAAGCCCCGCTTTCCTGGTTTATTATCCCGGTAAAGGGGGAGTGCAGAAACACAGGCTTGTCAAGTGTGTCACAAAGACAACATGTGAGGGCGAGACACAGACAGAGGAGCCAGAGCTGGACTCCAGAGTAAGGTGTGTAGAAACAGAGACACATCAGCCCAGTGTACTTAACACGGTCGTGCAGGCAGACAGTCAGCCACCCCCAGAGGGCGATGACGAGGAGCACCCGAGGGTGACGTCAAGTGCCCCAAGCAGTGGGAGGTATCCCTCAAGGGAACACAGACCCCCAAAGTATCTGACAGACTATGCTCGGAAAGGGAGTGACAAGGAGGACAGTACACCCACCACCGTTGATTACTGCTACAGGGTAGTTAGTGGGGTACCTCAGACCTTTAAAGAGGCCATAGTGGGGGCGCCCCAGTGGCGAACCACATAGCGCGCTCAGCCGTGACACGGCCGACCCGGGTTCGACTCCCGAACCCGTCGTTATTTGCAGAATGTCTTCCCCCCACTCTGTATCCCATTCCTCCTCTGTCTCTCTCTACTGGACTGCCCAGTAGCAATAAAGCGATAAAACGCCAAAAAATTAATCTTTAAAAAAAAAGAGGCCATAGTGTCCCCTGAATCAAGTAAATGGGAGAGAGCAATGGATGAGGAGATGAGGTCCCTAGAGGACAACCACACCTTCACGCTAACCAAGTTACCAGAGGGCAGACAGACAGTGGGAGGAAAATGGGTGTATTCAATCAAGGAGGGTATTGAAGGCCACAATAAGTACAAAGCAAGGTTTGTAGCTAAGGGTTACAGTCAGAGGGAGGGGATAGACTACGGTGAAACATTCTCCCCCACAGCCAATCTGACCAGTATAAGGGTGGTGGTGCAGAAAGCAGCTGAGAACAATTTAATTCTACATCAGATGGATGTGAAAACAGCCTATCTGCACGCACCCATAGATAGGGAGATATACAAAAGAAAGGGGAAAAGCTAGTGTGTAAGCTGGAAAAATCCATTTACGGCCTGAAACAGTCTGGGCGAAATTGGAACGAGATGCTTCATACATGCCTTATCGAAGATCGCTTCCTACAGAACCCAGTAGACCCCTGTGTTTACTCGAGGGAGTCAGAGAAGTCAGGAAAAGTGATCATCGTCATTTGGGTGGATGATTTGATCATAGCAGCAGACAACACCAGAAGCCTAGCACAGGTGAAAGAGATGCTCTCCACCAGATTCAAAATGAAAGACCTTGGGAGGTTAAAGCATTTTCTAGGTATGGACTTTGAACAGTCTGCCAATTGTGTAAAAATATCCCAGAAGAGATATGTGGAAAAGATCCTGAAACGTTTCGACATGCAAGAATGTAGATCAAGGAAAACAGGAGGATGCTCAGAAACTGACAGATGTAAAAATGTATAGAGAAACTGTGGGTAGCCTCATTTATTTAACAACATGTACCCGCCCTGACCTATGTTTTGTAGTGAGTAAACTGTCACAGCATTTCGCTGACCCCACAGAGGAGCACTGGATCACAGCAAAACATGTTTTTCGTTATCTTAAAGGTACAGCAGACAGACAACTGTGTTTCAGAAAGAGCAGCGAGGGTCTAGGACTTAAAGCCTACAGTGATGCAGACTGGGCAGCTGACACCACAGATATAAGGAGTACCACCGGATATTGTGTGAGTTTGAACGCAGACAGCTCACTGGTTTCTTGGAAAACAAAAAAGCAGCCCACCGTGGCTTTATCAACTTGTGAAGCCGAATATATGGCTCTAGCTATGACCATACAGGAGTGTATTTATCTGGAACAACTGCTCGAAGGGATGGATACCTATGTATATAAGAAGACTGTTGTTTACGAGGACAACCAGGGAACCATTGCGATTGCTAGAAACCCTGTGTGCCGACAGAGATGTAAACATGTCGATATAAAATACCATTTCATCAGATCTGTCATCAGAGAAGAAAGGATGATACTGATGTATTGTCCAACGGACGACATGGTAGCAGATGCTATGACAAAACCTGCTTCCAAATTGAAATTGAAGAGATTTGCAGAGGCCATGTTTGGTGTGTAGATATTGACTGCCATATTTTTTTGATGTTTTTGGAGTATATTATTTCCTTTGTAAAATGTCTTTCGAAGAAGTTACCCAGTATTCTAATACAAACCTAAGTGGGAGTGTTGAAGTCAGAGGTTCTAGGTAGGATTGTTATTAACTATCTAACTGTATATATAACTGTTTCCACTAGAGGGCGCTCTAGGCGGAGCTACTCAAGACACCACCAGGTGGCGAGTATAAATAGATATGTCTCCTCCTACTCGATTTCTCTTTCCCCCAGCCTCTCAGTAAGAGGAGAACTGTAGAACTGCTGCTCTGCCATGTGAATAAATAAACTACGCCAGTTAAGGCTCAAGATAGAAACCATGCCTCTTGACCACATTATTGTCGCCCTATAGCCGGATTCTGTCAACAATCTCTAAGCCATTTGAAAACCTAATTTATTTGTGTGGTTTTAGCTAACCCATTAACTCATTCAACGCCATAGCCAGCGCCCATCTCTGCTCTCTAATTCTATATTATAGCTATGGAAAAAATAGTCCGGCTCATTTGACAGACACTATTTGACAGACACTATTTGTAGTCCAATATGTAAAAAAGAGTTTTTCATGTATACGTTTGCGTGTTATCCCGTGGTGAATATTGTATAGTTTCAGAGTGATCCGGGCTAATTCCTGGAAACTGAGTTATGGAGCGCTATGTGCATTTTGCGAAAGTCGTTCGCGTTGCTCGCCTGGACACAATATAATTTCCAAATCAAAGGTATATAATAGGTATTATGTTTCATCATGAAGGCATCAAAGAGGGGGGGGGGGGTTTGTTATGCTCTGATCGTCAGCAACAGCATACGTTTTGAATACTACATACGTTGGTCGTTGCCATCGATGTGAAATCATTGTAGGATCAAAGTAGGATTGATGTCATATAGTCCTTACCTTTGCTAGGAGGTATTCCAAAATGAATATTCCAATTGTCTGATCGCAATTTCCAGTATTGATGTCCATCGGGTCCCTGAGATGAAATGGCACAAAATATGCATCAAGTGAAACGCGTGTTCCAAGTTGCGCTAATGAAGCGTTTCACTTGCCCGGGTCCAAATTCTCCGCCCGGACCATATAAAATGTAACACACAGTGTGAAATAAGGTTTCAAAGGGTAGGCGATACTGCCACCTAGCAGGATTCGGCCAGCATTGCACTCTCAAGGTCTCAGAATGAGTTCTAATGATAACACAGAGGTCCGTGAGAGTGTATAGAATATTAAAATCTTAAAAAACTATCTAATAACGAGTATACTTGTGAGAGTGTATAGAATAGAACACTGTGACCTCTTTTTTTTTCTTCTAATTTTTACTATGTTTTTATTTCATACTTATCTTGTCATGCACAGTCTCTGGAGCGCAACAGTAAGAAGCATTTTGTACAAAAGTATTCTGTACTTCTGTATGACAACTATTAAAGAAACTTGAAACTTGAATATTAAAATTTAAAAAACAAAAAAACAATCTAATAACGAGTATACTCGTTATTGCCGGTTAACCGCTGGTGGCCAATAACGAGTATACTCTTAAACAATGACAAATAAACATACCAGTAAACAAAAAAACTAGTACAAGTAGTGTGTGTAGGCCATAATTAGGCTAAGTCAATTCAAATATGCTAAACTCTTTCTTTTCCATAGTATTTAAGGAAATCTAGGTCAACATTAACACAGGGAAATTAAACCAAACAATTTGGACCAAAACACAAGACCCCAAGTCCATTATGTCCCACATTTTCCCCC